>NW_004444006.1:11508235-11530914 GCF_000243295.1 Trichechus manatus latirostris
TCACTCCATGTGGTGCTTGGCTGAGTTCTTTATCTCTTCATTTGATGTTTTAGAATTTCAGGATTTTTGTATTCTCTGTTCGGCTTAGTTTTCCTGATCTTTGCTGTGGAGGGACTGCGTGGTGCTTCTGCCTAGAGCACCATTTTGCCAGAACTCCTTTTCTTCTAATTTTTATTTATTTTTTTACCTTTTTTCTTTTTTCCTTTTTTGTTTTTCTCCATTTCTCAGTCTCTCATGTCTCAGCTCAAATGGCAAGCTCTCTTAGCGCTCTTTTTTGTTTTTGTTTTTGGCTCCTGTTTCTCTCTCTTCTCTGTCCTCTTTCCCATACTCACCTGAGCTCCATACATCGTAATCTCCCCCATCCTTCCTGCCTACCTCCACCGTAGGCTGAACATCACTCCACAAAGCAGCACAGGCACGGCCTACCAGAACCTACCCTGCACTGATTCCCAGTGTGCCTTGTTGGCTCTAGTACATGCCACAAAAAACCAATCCCAGCAACTCCCCTTCAGCTGGACCTGTCCTGATGTAACATACCTGAGTGACTGACCCTTCCCATTGGAGAAGGAGGTGAAAAGTATCAAGCCTACAGATGAGCAAACAACAAAGAACACACAGCTGGCATGCTCAGCCATAATCAAGTAAAACAAAAGGCAGGATGAAACAAATCTACAATCAACAAAAGAGGAAAATAACTGCGTGTCCCAAAGACAACAGACAGTTTCAACACATATAAATAAAAGACAGAATGGTTCCAGTAGGCATCCAAAATAAAACATCAGATGAATTTCCAGTAGAAGAAAAGGCACTATAACTACACAATAGAGAATTCAAATCTCTAATATTCAGAGCTATATAAGAGTAGAAGCAAAAAGCAGAAAAAAATGAGGAAAAATAGACAAATTCATGCAAAAAGCAGACAAAACAATGGAAAAATTAAGGAAAATAATACAGGAACAAAATGTCAACATAAATTCACAACTAGAAATCATAGAAAAACAACAATTAGAAATCCAAAAGACAAACAACAAGATTTCAAAAATGGACAGTGTCATAGAAGGCTGAGGAGCATGTTTGAAATGATGCAAGACAGGATAAGTGAAATTGAAGACAAATATGTGGACACAAACTTGTATGAGGAAAAATTAGAAAAAAGAACAAAGAAAAATGAAGAAACACTGAGAATTATGTAGGATACAATCAAAAGCAAAAATTTGAAAGTAATCAGAGTTCTAGAACAAAGGGAGAAAACAGAAAACACAGAGAGGATCAATGAAGAATTGCTGACAGAAAACTTCCCCAATATGAAAGAAAAAAGCTGACCATCCAGGAAGCTCAACGAACCCCATATATGATAGGCCCCAAAAGAAAATCATCAAGGCGTATCATAATCACACTTGCTAAAACGAAAGACAAAGTATCCTGAGAGCAGCTTGAGAAAAACAAGAAGTCACATACAGAGGAGAAACAATAAGACCAAGCTCGGGTTATTCGGCAGAAACAATGCAGGCAAGAAGGCAATGGAATGACATATAAAATTTTGAAGGAAAAAAAACGCCAGCCGAGAATAATATATCCTGCAAAACTCTCATTCAAATATGATGGTCAAATTAGGACATGTCCAGATAAAGAGAAATTAAGGGACTATGTAAAAACCAAACCAAACTTAGAAGAATTATTAAAGGGTGTCCTTTGATCTGAGAACAAACAACATCAGATCACAGTCTGAATCTAGTATGCAAGTTCATAACAGCCAGATACCAACCTTGGAAATGAACTCTCAATGACCATCCAAAACCAAAAGAATTACAACAGGGAACCAGAGAGGTTAATCTGTAAATGACAGCAACATCAGAACAAGAAAAGAGGTAATAAACAGTGTAGGTATAAGAACCTTCTAAAGGAGAGGAAGGCAATGCGATATAAAGTAAAAATAAACTGTTTCTAACTTAGGAAGATAAGGGTAAATTTCAAGGTAACCAGAATGAAAGTTAACAAACCTACTCATCAAAATAAAGAAGAAAAACATAAAGTCTCAGTAAAAACAAAATCTAAAAAAGCAAAAGAAAAAACCCACAAACCATAGGAACTCAGCACAAGACAGTAAGAAGAAGAAAACATTAGCACCACAAAAAAAAAAAAAAAACTACAAAATGAAAGCAATAAACTCACAAATATCAATAATTACACTGAATGGAAATGGTCTAAATGCACCCATAAAGAGAAAAGTAGTGACAGAATGGATTAAAAAACAGGATCTATCAGTATGCCGTCTACAAGAGAAACACCTTAGAAACAAAGAAGTAAATTTGTTAAAAAATAAATGATGGAAAAATATATATCAATAAAACAGCTACCAAAAAAGAGCATGAGTGCCAATACTAATTTCAGATAAAATAGACTTTAAAACATAATCCACCATAAGAGACAAAGAAGGACACTATACAGTGATTAAAGGGATGATCCGTCATAAAGGCACAACCATAATAAACATCTATGCACCCAGTGACGGGGCTCCAAAATACATGAAACAAACTGTAACAGCACTGAAAAGAGAAACTGACAGTTACACAATAGTAGGAGAAGTCAACACACCACTCTCAGTAAAGGACAGAACATCTAGAAAGAAACTCAACAAAGATATAGAAAACCTAAAGGGCACAATCAGCCAACTTGACCTCAAAGATATATACAGAACACTCCACCCAACAGCTGCAAAGTACACATTCTTTTCCAACACACATGGAATGTTTGCTAGAATAGACCATATCTTAGGCCACAGAGCAACCCTCAACAACATCCAAAACACTGAGATAATAAAAAGTATCCTCACTGACCACAACGACATCAAGGTAGAAATTAACAACAAAAAGAGTAAGGAAAAATAATTAATTACATGGAAACTGAATAACACCCTGTTTACAAGCCACTGGGTAATAGAAGAAATCAGAGATGGAATCAAAGAATTCCTAGAGTCAAATTAGAATGAAAATACATCAAACCAAAACCTTTGGGACAGAGCAAAGGCAGTTATCAGAGGACAATTTATAGCAATAAATGCACACATCAAAAAGAAGAAAGAGAAAAAATAAAAACATTAACTACACAACTCAAACAAATAAAGAAGAGCAAAAAAGAGCCCACAGTCACCAGAAAAAGGAAATAATAAAGATCATAGCAGAATAAATGAAATAGAGAATAGGAAAACAATAGAAAGAATCAACAAAACCAAAAGGTGGTTCTTTGAAAGGACAAACTACTGGCCAAACTGATAAGATAAAAACAAGAGAGGACACAAATAACCTAAATAAAAAATAAAATGGGGGACATTACAACAGACCCATCTGATATAAAAAGGATCATAACAGAGCATTATGAAAAATTATATTCCAACACATTTGAAAACCTGGAGGAAATGAATAACTTTCTGGAAACACTACCTACCGAAACTAACACAAAGTGACGCTAAAACTCTGAACAGACTGATAACAAGACAAGAGTTTCAAAAGGTAATAAAAAAAAACTCCCAACAAAAAAAAGCCTTGGCCCAGATGGCTTCAGTGGAGAACTCTACCAAACATTCAGAGAAGAGCTTACACCAAAACTACTCAAACTATTTGAGAACTTTGAATAGGAAGCGACACTTCCGAATTCATTCTAATAATCCAGCATAACTCTGATACCAAAACCACGTAAAGATACCACAAAAAAAGAAAATTACACACCAATATCTCTTATGAATATAGATGCAAATATTCTCAAAATTCTAGCCATTAGAATTCGGCATTGTATGAAAAAAATAATACATCACGACCAAGTAGGATTCATACAAGGCATGCAAGGATAGGTCAACATAAGAAAATCAATCAACGTAATCTACCAGATAAATAAATGTAAAGAATCACATGATCATCTCTGCTAACTCAGAAAAAGCATTCGACAAAATCCAACATCCATTCTTGATAAAAACTCTCAATAAAGTAGGTATAGAAGGTAAATTTCTCAACATAATAAGGGGGATCTATGCAAAACCGATGGACAGCATCATTTTTAATGGAAAGACACTGAAAGTATTCTCCTTGAGAACAGGAACAAGACAAGGATGCCATTTATCATCACTCTTATTTAACATTGTGCTGGAAGTCCTATCTGAGGAGTAAGGCATGAAAAAGAAATAAAATGCATCCAAATTGGTAATGAAGAAATTAAAGTGTCCTTTTCTGCGGATATGATACTATACATAGAAACCCAAAAAGAGTCCAAGAGAAAACTACTGGAAATAATAGAGTAGCAGGATAGAAGATAAGCATAAAAAATCAGTTTAATTCCTATACACCAATAAACAGAATGATGAAAAGGAACTCAGGAAAACAATATCATTTATAATAGCCCCTAAAAAAATAAAATACTTAAGAATAAATATAACCAGGGATGTAAAAGGCGTATACAAAAAAAAAAAAAAAATACAAAACACTACTGCAAGAAACCAAAAGAGATCTACATAAGTGGAAAAACACACCATGCTCATGGATAGGTAGACTCAACATTGTGAAAATAACAATTTTACGCAAAGCAATCTGCCAATACAATGCAATCTCAATCCAAATACCAACAACATTTTTTTAAAGAGATGGAAAAACTAATCATTAACTTTATATGGAAAGTGAAGAATCCCCGGATAAGTAAAGCACTATTGAAGAAGAAAAATAAAGTAGGAAGACTCTCACTACCTGACCTCAGAACAAACTATACAGCTATGGTAGTCAAAACAGCCTGGTACTGGTACACTGACAGATACACTGACCTATAGAACAGAGTTGAGAAGCCAGCTGTAAATCCATTCATCTACAGTCACCTGATCTTTGACAAGGGCCCAAAATCCATCAAATGGGAAACAGTCTTTTTACGAAATGGTGCTGGGAAAAGTGGATGTCCATCTGCAAATAAATGAAACAAGACACATAACTCACACCGTAAACAAAAACTTATTCAAAATGGATCAAAGACCTAAATATAAAGCCAAAAACTATAAAATCATTAAAAAAAAATCAATGCTAGATGCCCTAATACACGGCACTAACAAGATACAAACCATAACCAACAACACACAAACTCCAGAAGATAAGCTAGATAACTGGGATCTTCTAAAAATTAAACACTCATGCTCATCAAAAGACTTCATGAAAAGAGTAAAAAGGCAACCTACAGACTGGGAAAAAAATTTTGGACATTACAAGTGAGAAAAAGGTCTAATCTCTAAAATCTACAAGAAAATCAAACACCTCTACAACAAAAAGGCAAAATTCCAATTAAAAAATGGGCAAAGAAAATGAACAAACACTTCAACAAAGAAGACACTGAAGTGGCTAACAGACATATGAAGAAATGCTCACGATCACTAGTCATTAGAGAAATGCAAATCAAGACCACAATGAGAAACCATCTCACCGCGGCATTACTGGCACGAATAAAAAAAAACAACACTGGAAATAACAAATGTTGGAGAGGCTGCGGGGAAATCGGAACTTTTATGCACTGCTGGTGGGAATGCAAAATGATACAACCATTTTGGAAGACGATCTGGGGCTTCCTTAGAAAGCTAGAAATAGAAACACCAGACGATCCAGCAATCCCACTCCTTGGAATATATTCTAGATAAATAAGAGCCATCACATGAAGAGACATACGCACCCCCATATGCACTGCAGCATTGTTCACAATAGGCAAAAGATGGAAACAACCTAGATGCCCATCAACAGATGAATGGATAAACAAACTATGGTACATACACACAGTGGAGGATTATCTAATGAGAAAGAACAATGATGAATCTGTGAAGCATCTCATAACATGGATGAAACTGGAGGACATTATGCTGAGTGAAATAAGTCAACCACAAAAGAACATATATTGTATGAGACCCCTATTGTAAAAACTCGTGAATAAGTTTACACACAAAAAGAAACAATCTTTGATGGTTACTAGGGAGGGGAGGGGTGCAGGGGGGAATAGTAAATAGACAATAAATAAGTGGTAACTTTGGTTAAGGAAAAACAGAACACAGTACTGGGGAACCCAGCACAAAATGTGCAAGACAAGGTCGTGGAAGTTCCATAGACACATGTAAACTCCCTGAAAGACTGAACTTTCCGGCAGAAGGCTGTGGGGACCATGGTCTCAGGGAACATCTCTCTCAATAGGCATAACATAGTTTATAAAGAAAATGTTCTACATTCTACTTTGGTGAGTAGCATCTCGGGTCTTAAAATCCTGTGAGCAGTCATCTAAGATACTCCACTGGTCTCACCAATTCGGGACTAAGGGAGAATGAAGAAAATAAGATACAAGGGAAAGATTAGTCCAAAGGACTAAAAGACCACAACTACTGTGGCCTCCACCAGACTGAGTCCAGTACAAATAAATGGTGCCCATCTACCACCACTTACTGCTCTGACAGGGATGACAACAGAGGGTCCCGGACAGAGCTGGAGAAAAATGTAGAACAAAATTCTAATTCACAAAAGAAGACCAGACTTACTGACCTAACAGAGACTGGAGAAACTCCGACAGTATGGCCCACGGACAACCTTTTAGCTCAGTAATGAAGTCACTCCAGAGGTTTACCCTTCAGCCAAAGATTAGACAGGCCCACAAAAGAAAACAAGACTAATGGGGCACAACAGCCCAGGGACAAGGACTAGAAGGCAGAATGGGACAGGAAAGCTGGTTATAGAGAATCCAAGGTCGAGAACGGAGAATGTTGACATGTCGTGGGATTGTTAACCAAAGTCATAAAACAATATGTGTACTAACTGTTTGAGAAGCTATTTTTTTATGTAAACCGTCATCTAACGTACAATTTAAAAAATTTAAAAAGAGGAAAATCATAAAGGCTCAGAAACAGAAAATCAACAATCATGAAAAAGATGAAAACAAAATACAAAAAGAAAAATAACTCAGCACAGACAATTAAGTGGAACAAAGAAACTGTCAACATCAAAAGAAAAAAAATAACATTAAAATGACAGCAGTAAACTCATACGTATCAATAATTACACTGAATGTAAATGGAATAAATGCATCAATAGAGAGTGGCAGAAGGGATTATAAAACACAATCCGTGTATATGCTGCCTACAACAGACACACCTTAGACTCAAAGACAGAAGCAAACTAAAACTCAAAGAATGGAAAAAAATTATCAAGCAAACATCAACCAAAAAAAGCAGAAGTGGCAATATTAACCTCTGACAAAATACACTTTGAAGCAGAATCCACCACAAAGGATAAGGAAGGACACTATATAATGATTAAAGTGTCAATACACTAGGATGACATAATCATAGTAATATATACACACCCAATGACAGGGCTCCAAAATACTTAAAACAAACTCTAACAGCACTGAAAAGAGAAATAGCTCCACAACAACAGTAGGAGAGTTCAACACATCAATTTCAGGATGGAACATCTAGAAAGAAACTCAATAAAAAAGACACGGAAGATCTAAACGCTAAATACAATCAATTTGATCTCATAGACATATACAGAACACTCCACCCAACAGCAGGCAAGTATACATTCTTTTCCAACACATGGGACATTCTCCAGAATAGACCACATAGTAGGCCACAAAGCAAACCTTAACAGAACCCAAAACACCAAATACCTCATACCACCAAGAAATCGGTTCTGAGAGTAGAGCGCGTCCTTTGGACCTGAGGTTCCTGTGCAGAGAAGCTCCCATACCAAGGGAGGATTTATGACATGGACCTTCCTCCAGAGCCGACAGAGAAAGAATTCCCCTGGAGCTGATGCCCTGAATTTGGACTTGTAGCCTACTTTACTGTAAGGAAATAAACTTCTCTTTGTTAAAACCATCCATATGTGGTATTTCTGTTAGAGCAGCACTAGATGACTAAGACAGGTGCCCATAATCTGGCTCCAAAACCCAACCACATAAGCACTCTAGAGAACAGGGACATGCTTTCCTCTCAGACACGCAGGGGAAACCATCAGCCTCCTGCTTTGCTCAGTGCATGACCCCCTACTGTAGCTAGATACCTGTGCCTACTCCAATCACCCCTGCCCTTCTAGGACTGGAGGTGAGAGCCTGAACCACATACTTGGTGACCAACTACCTGGACACCTGAGCTGAATCCATACAAGAAAACTAAATGATGGCTGGGCTCACATACCTAGAACAGATCTAACCACCTGGTGACATGACTTTAGAGCTTCCAATGTACCAATAGTCAAACTAGCTCACATGAGCAGCCTATTTGGGCATATCAAAGCAAAACAAAACCAGAAGCTAGGGCACAGTAAGCAAACAAAATAAATAAATATAATAACTTATTGATAGTTCAGAGACAACAGTCAATATCAAATCACATAAAGAGGCAGACCATGATGGCTTCAGCAAGCTCCCAAGATAAAGAATCAAGAAATTTTCCAGAGGCAGAGAATTTCCTGGAATTACTGAAGGCAGAATACAAAAGATTAATATACAGAACTGCACAAGAGATCAGCAAGGAAACTATGTAAAATGTAGACGAAGCAATAGAGGAACTTAAGATTAGAGAAAAGCATAATGACAAATTTAACAGGCTGCAAGAATCCATAGAGAGACAGCAATCAGAAATCCAGAAGATTAACAATAAAATTTCAGAATTAGACAACTCAATAGAAAGTCATAGGAGCAGAATTGAGGCAAAGGAACTCAGAAGTAGTGAGATTGAAGATAAAGCACTTGACACCAACTTATTTCAAGAAAAATCAGATAAAGCAATTTACAAAAATGAAGAAACCCTAAGAATTGTGTGGGACTCTATCAAGAGGAATGACCTAGGAATGATTGGAGTACCAGAACAGGGGAGGATAACAGAAAATGCAGAGAGAATTGTTGAAGATATGTTGCAGAAAACTTCCCTAATATTGTGAAACATAAGACGATATCTATCCAAGATGCTCATCAAGCCCCACATAAAATAGATCCCAAAAGAAAGCCACGAAGACATGTTATAAAGAAACTTCCCAAAACCAAAGATAAAGAGAGAATTTTAAGAGTGGCTAGGGATAAACAAAAGGTCATATACAAAGGAGAGTTAATAAGACTAAGCTCTGACTACTCAACAGAAAACATGCAAGCAAGAAGGTAATGGGATGACATATATAAAGCCTTGAAGGAAAAAATAATGCCAGCCAAGAATTATATATCCAGAAAAACTCTCTCTCAAATACCATGGTGAAATTAAGGCATTTCCAGATAAGCAAAACTTTAGGGAATTTGTAAAAACCGAACAAAAATTACTAGAAATACTAAAGGGAGTCTTCGGGTTAGAAAATCAATAACATCAGATAACAACCCAAGACTAGAACACAGGACAGAGCAACCAGATGTCAACCCAGATAAGGAAGTCACAAAATAAATCAAAGCTAAAATACTGAAAATAAGGAAACAGAGATGTCAATATGTAAAAAAAAGACAACATATAAACAAAAAATAGGACTAAAAAATGTAGTCATAGATCTTTCATATGGAGAGGAAGTCAAGGTGATATAAAGAAATACATGATCAGTTTAAACTTAGAAAAATAGAAGTAAATATTAGGGTAACCACAAAGGAAACTAACAATCCTACACATCAAAATAAAAAACAACAAAAACGTAAAGACTCAGCAAATAGAAAACCAACAACAATGAAAAAGAAAATATATAAAGAAATACAAGGCAGCACAGAAAATTAAGTGGAACACAGAAACTGTGAACAACAAAAAAATGACATCACCAAACTCATGCCTTTCAATAATTATGCTGAATGTAAATGGGCTAAATGCACCAATAAAGAGACAGAGAGTGGCAGAATGGATAAAAAACAGGATCCATCTATATGTTGCCTACAAGAGATACACGTTAGACTTAAAGACACAAACAAACTAAAACTCAAAGGATGGGAAAAAAAAACATATCAAACAAACAACAATTAGAAAAGAGCAGGAGTAGTAATGTTAATCTCTGACAAAATAGACTTTAAAGTAATACCCACCACAAAGGGTAAGGAAGGACACTATATAACAATTAAAAGGTCAATACAGCAGTAGGACATAACCATAATAAATATTTATGCAACCAACGTCAGAGCTCCAAAGTACATAAAACAATCTCTAACAGCATTGAAAAGAGAGATACCTCCCCAATAGTCGTAGGAGACTTCAACACACCACTTTCGGTGAAGGACAGAAAATCCAGGAAGAAGCTCAAGAAAGACACTGAAGAGCTAAATGCTACAATCAACCAACTTAATCTCATAGACATATACCGAACACTCCTTTCAACAACAGCCAAGTATACTTTCTTTTCCAATGCATATGGAACATTATCCAGAATAGAGCACATATTAGGCCATAATGCATGTCTTAACAGAATCCAAAACATCAAAATATTACAAAGCATCTTTTCTAACCATAAAACCATAAAAGTAGAAATCAATACCAGAAACAGCAAGAAAAAGAATCAAACACATGGAAACTGAACAACACATTGCTCAAAATCTGCTAGGTTTTAGAAGGAATCAAGGACGGAATGAAGAAATTCATAGAATCAAATGAGAATGAAAACACATCTTATCAGAACTTTTGGGACATAGCAAATCAGTGCTTAGAGGTCAATTTATGGCAATAAATGCATACATCCAAAAAGAAGAAAGGACCAAAATCAAACATTAACCCTTCAACTCGAATAAATAGAATGAGAGTAGCAAAAGAAGCCCTTGGGCATCAGAAGAAAGGAAATAATAAGAATTAGAGCAGAAACAAATGAAATAGAGAATAAAAAAAAATTGAAAAAGTCAACAAGACCAAAAGTTGGTTATCTGACAGATCAATAAAATCTGCAAATCATTGGCTAAACTGACAAAAGAAAAACAGGAGAGAAAGCAAATAACCCAAATAAGAAATGAAATGTGTGTTATCACAATAGACTCAACTGAAATAAAAAGGATCGTAACAGAATATTACATAAAATTGTAGTCCAACAAATTTGAAATCCTAGAGGAAATGGACAAATTTCTAAAAGACACTACCTACCTAAAGTAACAAAAACCGAGGTAGAAAAACTAAATAAAACCATAAGAAAAGAAGTGATTGAAAAAGCAATACCAAAAAAAAAAAAAAAAAAAAAAAAAGCCCTGGCATGGATGGCTTCATGGAGAATTCTGCCAAACTTTCAGAGAAAAGTTAACCCCAGTGCTACTAAAGGTATTTCAGAGCATAGAAAAGGAAGGAAAACTCCCCAACTCGTTCTATGAAGCCAGCAGAATCCTGATAACCAAAGTCAGGCAAAGGCACCACAGAAGAGAAAATTGCAGACCAATATCCCTCATGAACATAGACGCAAAAATCCTCAACAAAATTCTACCAATGGAATTCAACAGCATATCAAAAAAATAATTCATCATGACCAAGTTAGACTCATACCAGGTATTTAGAAATGGTTCAGCATTAGAAAAAACATCAAAGTAATCCATCACATAAATAAAACAAAAGATAAGAACTACACGATCTTATCAATTGCTACAGAAAAGGCATTTGACAAAATCCAACACCGTTTCATGATAAAAACTCTCAGCAAAATAGGAATAGAAGGTAAATTCCTTTGCATAATAAAACGTATTTATACAAAGCCACCCCCACGTGTCTGTCAGTTTGTCATACTGTGGGGGCTTGCGTGTTGCTGTGATGTTTGAAGCTGTGCCACCAGTATTCAGATACCAGCAGGGTCATCCATGGTGGACAAGTTTCAGCTGAGCTTCCAGACTATGACAAATTATGAAAAAGGACCTGGAAGTCTACTTCTGAAAAGAATCAGCCAGTGAAAACCTTATGAATAGCTGTGAAACACTGTGTGATACCATGCTGAAAGATGAGCCCCCCAGGTTGAAAGACACTCAGAAAACAACTGAGGAAGAGCTGCCTCCTCAAAGTAGAGTCAACCTTAATGATGAGGTTGGACTCAAGCTTTCAGGACCTTCATTTACTGATGCGGCGTGACTCAAAATGAGAAGAAACAGCTGCAAACATCCCTTCATAATCGGAACCCAGAATGTACGAAGTATAAATCTAGGAAAATTGGAAATTGTGAAAAACCGAATGGAACACATAAACATCGATATCCTAGGCATTAGTGAGCTGAAATGGACTCGTATTGGTCATTTTGAATTGGCCAGTTATATGGTCTACTCTGCCAGGAATGACAAATTGAAAAGGAATGGCGTTGCATTCATTGTCAAGAAGAACATTTCAAGATCTATCCTGAAGTACAACACTACCAGTGATAGAAGGATAATATCTATACGCTTACAAGGAAGACCAGTTAATACGACTATTATTCAAATTACGCACCCACCACAAAGACAAAGAAGAAGAAATTGAAGATCAGTCTGAAATTGATCAAATATGCAATTAGGATGCTTTGATAATTACTGGTGATTGGAATGTGAAAGTTGGAAACAGAGAAGAAGGTTCGGTAGTTGAAAAATACGGCATTGGTCACAGAAACGAAGCTGCAGATAGCATAATAGAATTTTGGAAGACCAATGACGTCTTCATTGCAAATACCTTTTTTCACCAACATAAATGGTGACTATACACATGTATCTCACCAGATGAAATACACAGGAATCAAATCGACTACATCTGTGGAAAGAGACGATGGAAAAGCTCAATATCATCAGTCAGAACAAGGCCAGGGGCCGACTACGGAACCGACCATTAACTACCCATATGCAAGTTCAAGTTGAAACTGAAGAAAATTAGAACAAGTCCACGAGAGCCAAAGTATAGCTTTGAGTATATCCCACCTGATATTAGAGACCATCTCAAGAATAGATTTGTCGTGTTGAACACTAACGAAGGAAGACCAGACGAGCTGTGGAATAACTTAAAGGACATCATACATGAAGAGAACCAGAGGTCATTAAAAAGACAGGAAAAAAGGAAAAGACCAAAATAAATGTTATAAGAGACTCTGAAACTTGCTGTTGAACTTCGAGTAGCTAAAGCAAAAGGAAGAAATGATGAAGTAAAAGAACTGAACAGAAGATTTTGAAGGGTAGCTCGAGAAGACAAAGTAAAGTATTATAATGACATGTGTAGAGTTGCAGATAGAAAACCAAAAGAGAAGAACATGCTCGGCATTTTTGAAGCTAGAGGAACTGAAGAAAAAATTCAAGCCTCGAGTTGCAATAGTAAAGGTTTCTATGGGGAAAATGTTAAATGACGAAGGAAGCATCCAAAGAAGATGGAAAGAATACACAGTCACTATACTGAAAAGAGTTGGTTGACATTCAGACATTTCCAGAGGTAGCATATGAACAGGAACGGATGGTACTGAAGGAAGAAATCCAAGCTCCAACGAAATCATTGTGGAAAAACAAGTCTCGAGTAATTGACAGAATATCAACTGAGATATTTGAACAAACAGATGCAGCGCTGGAAGTGCTCACTTGTCTATGCCAAGAAATTTGGAAGACAGCTACCTGGCCAACCAGCTGAAAAGATCCATATTTTTGCCTATTCCCAAGAAAGGTGATCCAACGAAATGCGGAAATTATCAAACAATATCATTAATATGACACGCAAGTAAAATTTTGCTGAAGATCATTCAAAAGTGGCTGCAGGAGTACACGACAGGGAACTGCCAGAAATTCTCTGCTTTCAGAAGAGGAACCAGGGATATCATTCCTCATCCCAGATGGATCCTTGCTGAAAGCAGAGGATACCAGAAAGATGTTTACCTGTGTTTTATTGACTACGCAAAGGCATTCGACTGCATGGATCATAACAAATCATGGATAACATCTCAAAGAATGGGTATTCCAGAACACTTAATTGTGCTCATAAGGAATCTGTACATAGATCAAGAGGCAGTTGTTTGGACAGACAGAACAAGGGGATACTTCCTGTTTTAAAGACAGGAAAGGTGTGCATCAAGGTTGCATCCTTTCACCATACCTATTCAGTCTGTATGCTGAGCAAATAATCCTACAAGCTGGACTATATGAAGAAGAACAAGGAATCAGGATTGGAGGAAGACTCGTTAACAACCTGTGTTATGCTGATGACACAACCTTGCTTGCTGAAAGTGAAGAGGACCTGAAGCTCTTACTGATGAAGATCAAAGACCACAGCCTTCAATATGGATTACACCTCAACATAAAGAAAACAAAAATCCTCACAACTGGAGCAATAAACAACATCAGGATAAATGGAGAAAAGATTGAAGTTGTCAAGAATTTCATTTTACTTGGATCCACAATCAACACCCAGGGGAGCAGCAGTGAAGAAATCAAAAGACGCATTGCATTGGGCAAATCTGCTGCAAAAGACCTCTTTAAAGTGTAGAAAAGCAAAGATGTCACCTTGAAGACCAGGGTGTGCCTGACCCAAACCATGGAATTTTCAGTTGCCTCATATGCATGTGAAAGCTGGACAATGAGTAAGGAAGACCAAAGAAGAATTGACACCTTTCAATTGTGGTGTTGGTGAAGAATATTGAATATACCATGGACTGCCAAAAGAACGAACAAATCTGTCTTGAAAGAAGTACGACAAGAATACTCTTTAGAAGCAAGGATGGCAAGACTACTTCTTAAATACTTTGGACATGTTGTTAGGAAGGATCAGTCCCTGGAGAAGGACATCATGTTTGGTAAAGTACAGGGTCAGCGAAAAAGAGGAAGACTCTCAAATAAATGGATTTACATAGTGGCTGCAACAACAACGATTGTGAGCACAACAATGATTGTGAGCATGGCGCAGGACTGAGCAGTGTTTTATCTTGTGGTTCATACGGTTGCTATAAGTCAGAAACTACTCTACGGCACCTAACAACAACAACAATATACAAAATCAACAGCTAACATCATACGAAATGGAGAAAGTCTGAAAGCATTCCCCTTGAGAATGGGAACTAAACAAGGATGCCCTTTACCACCACTCTTATTCAAAATTGTGTTGTAGGTCTTAACCTTAGCAATAAGGCAAGATAGAGAAATTAAGGGCATGCAAATTGGTACGGAAGAAGTAAAAGTATTCCTGCTCACAGATGATGTGGTCTTATACACAGAAAACCCTAAAGAATCCACAAGAAATGTACTGGAACTAATAGAAGATTCCAGCAAAGTAACAGGATACAAGATAAACATACAAAATCGGTTGGATTCCTCTACACCAACAAAGAGAACTTAGCAAAGGAAATCACCAAATCAGTACCCTTTATAATATAAAGTACTTAGGTAAAAACCTAACCAGAGACGTAAAAGACCTATACAAAGAAAACTAGAAGACACCAATGCAAGAAACCAAAGAAACCTATATAAGTGGAAAAACATACCATGTTCATGGATAGGAAAACTCAATATTGTGAAAATGTCAGTTCTACCCAAAGTGATCTACAAATACAATGCAGTCCTGATCCAAATTCCAATGGCATTTTTTTAATGAGATGGAGAAAAAAACCACTAACTTCATGGAATTGGAAGAGACTCCAGATAAGTAAAGCATTACTGAAGAAGAAGAACAAAGTGGGAGACCTCACACTACCTGACTGTAGAACCTATTATACTGCCACGTTATACAAAACAGCCTGGTACTGGTACAACAACACATAGACCAATGGAACAGAATTGAGAACCCAGACATAAATCTATCGACCTATGAGCAGCTGATATTTGACAAGGCCCAAAGTCCATTAAATGGGGAAAAGACAGTCTCTTTAACAAATGGTACTGGCATAACTGGATATCCAACAGCAAAAAAATGAAACAAAACCCATACCTCACACCACACACGTAAACTAACTAAAAATGGATCAAAGAGCTAAATATAAAATAGAAAATGATAAAGGTCATAGAAGAAAAAAATAGAGACAACGCTAGGAGCCCTAATCCATGGCATAAACAGTATACAAACTTAACTAATAACGCACAAACAGCAGAAGAGAAACTGGATAACTGGAAGCTCCTAAAAATCAAATATTTATGCTTGTCAAAGATTTCACCAAAAAAGTAAACAGAGATCCTGCAGACTAGGAAAAATTTTTGACTAAGATGTATCCGTTAAGGGTCTAATCTCTAAAATCTACTATATACTGCAACACCTCAACAACAAAAAGACAAGTAACCCTGTTAAAAATGGGCAAAGGATACTAACAGACCCTTCACCAAAGAAGACATTCAGGCCACTAACTGACACTTGAGGTAATATTCATGATCATTAGCCATTAGAGAAATGCAAATCAAAACTACAGTGAGATATCATCTCACCCCAACAAGGCCGGCAGTAATACAAAAAAATCACAAAATAATAAATGTTGGGGAGGATGAGGAGAGACTGGAACATTTATACACTGCTAGTAGGAGTGTAAAATGGTACAACCTCTTTGGAAAATAATTTGGAAAATAATTTGGTGCTTCCTTAAAAAGCTAGAAATAAAAGCACCATACAATCCAGAAATCCCACTGCTTGGAATATATCCTAGAGAAATAAGTGCCATCACATGAATAGACACATGCACACCCATGTTCACTGTAGCATTGTTCACAGTAGCAAAAAGATGGAAACAATCTAGGGTGATCTTGAACAGACGAATGGATAAGCAATTTATGGTACATACACATAATGGAATATTACGCAATGGTAAAGAACAATGATGAATCAGAGAAACATCTGACAACATGGATGAATCTGGAGAGCATTATGGTATGTGAAATTAGTCACAAAAGCACAAATATTGTATAAGACCACTATCATAAGAACTCAAGAAAAGTTTTAAACACAGAAGAAAGCATTCTTTGATTGTTACGAGGGTGGGGAGAGAGGAGGAAGGGAATTCACTAACTAGATAGTAGACAAGGATCATCTTCGGTGAAGGGAAGTACAACACACAATACAGGGGAAATCAGCACAACTGGACCAAGGCGAAAGCTAAAAAGTTTCCTGAACACATCCAAACACTTTGAGGGACAGAGTAGCTGGGGCTGGGTCCTGAGGACCATAGTTTTAAGGGATATCTGGGGCAATTGGCATAACAAAGTTTATTAAGAAAATGTTCCTCATCCTACTTTAGTGAGTGGCGTCTGGGGTCTTAAAAGTTTATGAGTGGGCATCTGAGATGCATCCATTGGTTCCAACCCACTTGGAGCAAAGGAGAATGAAGAACACCAAAGATACAAGGAAAATATTAGCCCAAGAGAGTGAAAGTCCACATAAACCAGAGACTCCACCAGCCTGACACTAGAAGAAATAGATGGTGCCTGGCTACCACCAATGACTGCCCTGACAGGGAACACAGCAGAGTCCTGGATGGAGTGAGAGAAAAGTGTGGAGTAGAACTCAAATTCTCATAAGAAGACCACATTTAGTGGTCTGACAAATGCTGGAGGAACCTCCAAAACTATGGCCCCCGGACGCTCTGTTAACCCAGAACTGAAACCATTCCCGAAGCCCACTCCTCAGACAAAGATTAGACAAGAGTATAAAACAAAAAATAATACACATGAGAAGTGTGTTTCTTAGTTCTATGAGATACAGGAGATCAAATGGGCGTCTGCTGTCTGGAAGCAGGGTGAGAAGGCAGGAAGGGACAGGAACATGTTGATTGAACACAGGGAACTCCAGGTGGAAAGAGGAGTATGCTGTCACCTTGTGGGTTTTGCAACTAATGTCACTAAATAATATTTAAGTTTTTATATGAGAAATTAACTTGAGCTGTAAACTTTCACCTAAGGCCCAAATTAAAAAAAAAGAAAGAAAGAAAGAAAGACTAAAATCAAATGACACATTGAATTGGGGCCAATCTGCTGCAAAGGACCTCTTTAAAGTGGCAAAAAGCAAAGTCAGCTTGAGGATTAAGGTGTGCCTGACTCAAATCATGGTACTTTCATATGCATGTGAAAGCTGGACAATGAACAAAGAAGACCAAGGTAGAATTGATGCCTTTGAATTATGGTGTTGGCGAAGAATATTGAATATACCATGAACTGCTAGAAGAATGACTAAATCTGTCTTTGAAGAAGTACAGCCAGAATGCTCCTTGGCAGCAGAGATGGCGAGATTTTGTCTCACATACTTTGGACATGTTATCAGGAGGGACCAGTCCTTGGAGGAGTACATCATGCTTGTTAAAGTAGAGGGTCAGTGAAAAACGGGAAGACCCTCAACAAGATGGACCGACATTGGCTGCAACAATGGGCTGAAGCATAACAACAATTGTGAGGATGGTGCAGGACCAGGCAGTATTTTCGTTAGGTTATACATAGTGTAGCTATGAACGAGAACCAACTCAAGGAAACCTGACAACTTAATTTTGTGTATTACATTGATTTTCTAATGTTGAACCACCCTTGCCTTCTGGCAATAAATCCAACTTGGTCCTTGTACATCATCTTTTTAATATAGTGTGGGATTCAGTTTCCTAGTATTTTGTTGATTTTTACATCTATATTCATAAGGGACATTGCTCTGTAGTTTTCTTGTGGTGTCTTTGTATGGTTTTACTGTCTTGGTAATGCTAGTCTCAGAATGAATTAGGAAGTATTATTTCTTTTCTATTTTTTTCCAAGAGTTTAAGAAGGATTGGTGTAAATGTTTGGTAGAATTTTCTAGTGAACACATTTGGTCAAGGAGTTATTTTGGTGGGGGGAGGTTTTTGATTATTGACTTAACGTCTTCACTTCATATGGGCCTGTTGAGATCTTTTTATTTCTTCTATAATCATTTTAGGTAGTGTATGTGTTTCTAGGAATTTGTTCATTTTATCTAAATTATGTAACTTATTGACATACAGTTGCTCATTGAAATCTCTTATGATCCTTTTTATTTCTGCAGGGTTGATTGTAATGTCACCACTTTCATTTCTGATTTTAGTTGTTTGCATCCTATTTCGTTTTTTCTTTGTCAATCTAGTGCAATGTTTGTTAGTTACATTGATCGTTTCAAAATACCAACTTCTAGTTTTGTTGATTCTATTGTTTTTTCTATGTTTGATTGCATTTATTTCTGCTCTGATCTTTGCTGTTTCCTTCCTTCTTATAATTTTGCATTTACTTTTTTCTGTTAAATCGAGTTGTTTTATAGTTTTGCAATCTTTTATTGCCTTATCAATCTTTTTTTCTTTGTAGAGGTTCTGTCCATTATTGAATGTGGTGTTTTGATGTCTGCAACTATCAACGTAGAACTGTTTATTTGTCCTCTCATTTCTGTCAGTGTTTGCTTCACGTATTTTTGGGCTTCAGTAGTAGGTGCATATATATTTATAATTATTATATCTTTCTGACTTATTGTCCATTTTATCATTAAATAATGCCTTGGTGGTGCAGTGGTTGAGAGCTATGACTGCCAACCAAAAAGATCAGCAGTTCAAATCCACGAGCTGCTCCTTGGAAACCCTATGGGCAGTTCTACTCTGTTCTTAGGTTAGCAATGAGTCTGAACTGACTCGACGGCAAAGGTTTCGTGTCTCTTATAACAGATACTGACTTAAAGTCTATTTTGTCTAATATTAATATATCCACTCCAACTTTCTGTTGCTTATTATTTGCATGGAATATTTTCCTATTCTTTCTATTTCAACCTATTTGTGTTTTGGGGGGTAAAGTATGTCTTTTGTATACAGCATATATATGGAGCATTTATTTTTATCCAGTCTACCAATCTTAGTTTGTTGGTTGGAGAGTTAAATCATTATGTTTTAAGTTACCACTGATATGGAAGACTTCTGCCACTTTGCTCTTTGTTTTTGTACATCTTATTGCTTTCTTGACTTTCATTTTCTCAAATACTGCCTTCTTTTTGTTTTGCTGATATTTTGTAGTGAAAGATTTTCCTTTTTCCATTTCCTTTTTTATATATTTTTAATCTCATAAAATTATGAGAAACTCTTTAAAATTGATACCAATTTAGGGGGTCATGGCCAAGACGATGGAGTAGTTAGATACTTCCTATATCCCTCTTACAACAAAGATCTGGAAAAACAAGTGATTTGAGATTCTATATGAATATCTAGGAGCCCTGAACAAGGCAAAGTTGAGGAATCCAACTGAATGACGGGGCGGGGGAGAGGGAGATGGTTTGGAAGAAGCTAAGAGTGTCAGAGCCAAGGCAGCGAAACTGCAGTGCCGCAGCCAAGATAGTTTGCAGTGAAGCAGGCAAACAGCTGTGCTGTGCACATGCTTGGGAAGCAGTTTCCACATTGAGAGAGATTCCGCAGCAGAGATTCTGCTTGGACACTCCGAAGCAGTGAAAATCAGCTCCCTAGTGGCTAAGTACATGTGTGCAGCCTTTTGCGGGGATTTAAAAAAAAAAAAAGCCCATTTGGGAAAAATATCTCTCCCTTCTACCTCCTCCCTCCCCACTCTGCACCCGGAGTCCACTGGGCCTGAAGTAGATCCCAAAAGGTGCCCTGACCCATTCTCCTGGCCGTGGAGAGGGAACAAATAAGCTACTGGCTCCCCTAAGCCAGGAACACAGGGTCGGCACAGCTCCTTTGCTAGGCACAGGCATAGGGGGTCCGCAGACTCTGAGTGCCTTACACCCCTGTATGGACTTGTGAGGACCCATCTCAACACCTTTAGACCTCAGTACCACAGTACAACAGGGCAAACATCCGAAGTTTAACTTCAACTGCTTCAGCTATGAACTGGCAGATTTGTGACCCTCAAAACAGCCCTGCCTCTTAAGTAGGCACTTTTATTGATCTGCAACAGGGGATGGAGGACTGGTGGTATCAACTAAAGCTCCTAGTCACCTGCTACAGGAGTCCAAGAAAAAATGGTGCCCTCTAGTCTTTACAGCCAACAGAGTGGGGTGCTCATAGTCTGGCTGCAAAAGTCACCTACCTACTCACCCTAGAGAATAGGGACACGCTTTCCTTTCAGACTCTCAGGGGAAGCCATCAGCTCCCTGCCTGGCTCAGCGCAAGATCCCCCACCACAGCCAGAGTCCAGTGCCAATCACCCATGCCTCTCTATGACTGGGGGTGAGAGCCTGCAACACACACTTGGTGACTGACTGCACGGACACCTGAGCTGAACCCATACAGGAAAATTTAAAGGACTCCTGTGTGCACATACTTAGTTACAGAACTAACTACCTGGTAACAGAAGGTTAGAGATTCAAAGGTGTCAAAAATCAAACTAGTGCACATAAGCAGCCTATTTGGGCATATCAAAACAAAACAAAACAAAAAGCTAAGACTCACTAAACAAATAAAAATAAAATTATAATAAACTGTTGATGGCTCGGAGACAACAGTCAATACCAAATCACATAAAATGGCAGTCCATGACGGCTCAGCAAACTCCCAAAATAATCAATAAATTATCTGGAGGAAGAGAACTTCTTGGAATTACCAGAGGAAGAATACAAAAGATTAATATACGGAACTCTTCTAGAAATTAGAAAATAAATTCAACAAAATGCAGAAATAACCAGGGAACTTACAGACAAAGTAGTAGCGGAACTTAAAAAAGTTATTAAGAACATAATGACAAATTTAATTGGCTGCAAGAATCCATAGACAGACAGCAACCAGAAATCCAGAAGGTTAACAATAAAATTTCAGAATTAGACAACGCAATAAAAAGTCAAAGGAGCAGAACTGAGATAGTACAAGTTAGAATTAGTGACATTGAATATAAAGCTCTTGAAGCCAACTTATTTGAGGAAAAATCAGATAAAAGAATTAAAAAGAATGAAGAAACCCTGAGAGTCATGTGGGACTCTATCAAGAGAAATAACCAACGAGTGATTGGAGTACCAGAACAGGGGGGGATAACAGAAAATACAGAGAAAATAGTTGAAGATTTGTTGACAGAAAACTTCCCTGATATCATGAAAGATGAGAAGATATCTATCCAAGATGCTCATCGAATCCCACACAAGGTAGATCCCAAAAGAAAGTCACAAAGACATATTATACTCAAACTCACCAAAACCAAAGATAGAGAATTTTAAGAGTGGCTAGGGATAAAAGAAAAGTCATCTACAAAGGAGAGTGAATTAGAATAAGTTCAGACTACTCAGCATAAACCATGCAGGCTAGAAGGCAATGGGATGACATATATAATTCCTTGAAGGAAAATAACTGCCAGCCAATAATTATATATCCAGTAAAACTGTCTCTCAAATATGATGGTGAAATTAGGGCATTTCCAGATAAACTGAAGTTCAGGGAATTTGCAAAAACCAAACCAAAATTACAAGAAATACTAAAGGGAGTCCTACAGTTAGATAGTTAATAACACCATATAACAACGCAAGACTAGAACACAGGACATAGTAACAAGATATTGACTCAGATACGGATATCAAAAATACATCAAAGCTAAAACACTGAAAATACGGACACAGATATCAATATATAAAAAAGGACAACATTAAAACAAATAATAGGGACATAAAAAATGAAGACAGTGATTTTTCATATGGAGGGGAAGTTAAGGTGATATAAAGTAATAAAAGACTGATATAAACTTAGATAAATAGGGGTAAATATTAAGGTAACCACAAAGGAATCTAACAATCCTACAAATCAAAATTAAAAAGTAGAAAAACATAAAGACCCAGCAAACACAAATTCTACAACAAAGAGAAAGATGAAAAAAAATACATAAAGAAAAAC
>NW_004444006.1:11533565-11543566 GCF_000243295.1 Trichechus manatus latirostris
CCACCTATGAGCAGCTAATATTTGACAAAGGCCCAAAGTCCATTAATTGGGGAAAAGACAGTCTCTTTAACAAATGGTGCTGGCATAATTGGATATCTATATGCAAAAAACTAAACAAGACCCATATCTCACATCATGTACAAAAACTAACTCAAAATGGATCAAAGACTTAAATATAAAATCGAAAAAGATAAGGATCATGGAAGAAAAATTAGGGACAGCACTAGGAGCCCTAATACATGGCATAAACACAATACGAACCATAAGTAACGATGCACAAGCAACCGTAGATAGACTAGATAAATGGGAGCTCCTAAAAATCAAACACTTATGCTCATCCAAAGACTTCACCAAAAGAGTAAAAAGACAACCTACAGACTGGGAAAAAACTTTTGGCTGCAACAAATCCAACCAGCATTTAATCTATCAAATCTACAAGATACTGCAAAACCTCAACAACAAAAAGACAAATAACCCAATTAAAAATGGGCAAAGGATATGAACAGACACTTCACCAAAGAAGATATTCAGGCGGCCAACAGACACATGAAGAAATGCTCACGATCATTAGCCATTAGAGAAATGCAGATCAAAACTACAACCAGATATCATCTCATCCCAACAAGGCTAGCATTAATCCAAAAAACACAAAATAAGAAATGCTGGAAAGGTTGTGGAGAGACTGGAACACTTATACACTGTTGGTGGGAATGTAAAATGGTGCAACCACTTTGAAATAGATTTGGCGCTTCCTTAAAAAGCTAGAAATAGAAGTACCATACGATCCAGCTATCCCGCTCCTTGGAATATATCCTAGAGAAAAAAGAGCCATCACACAAATAGATATATGCACACCCAAGTTAATCGCAGAACTGTTCACAATAGCAAAAAGATGGAAGCAACCTAGGTGCCCATCAACAGATCAATGGATAAACAAATTATGGTATATCCACACAATGGAATATAATGCAATGATAAAGAACAATGATGAAGCTGTGAAACATCATATAACATGGTAGAAGCTGGAACTTATTATGGTGAGTGAATTTAGTCAGTCACAGAAGGACAAATACTGTATAAGATCACTATTATAAGAACTCAAGAAAAGGTTTAAACACAAAAGAAAACATTCTTTGATGGTTACGGGGGTGGGGAGGGAGGTTGAGAGTTATTCACTGACTAGATAGTAGATAAGAATCATCTTTGGTGAAGGGTAGGACAGCACACACTACAGGGGAAGACAGCACAAGTGGACTAAACCAAAGCTAAGAAGTTTCCTGAATACAATCAAATAGTTTGAGAGACAGAGTAGCACGGATGCGGGGTCTGGGGACCATGATTTCAGGGGACATCTATGTCAATTGGCATAACAAAGCTTATTAAGAAAATGTTCTACATCCTACTTTGGTGAGTGGCGTCTGGGGTCTTAAAAGCTTGCAAGCGGCCATCTAAGATGCATCAATTGGTCCCAACCACTTGGAGTAAAGGAGAACAAAGAACACCAAAGTCACAAGGAAAGTATTGGCCCAAGGGACAGAATGGGCCACATAAACCAAAGACTTCATCAGCCTGAGACCAGAAGAACTAGATGGTGCCTGGCTACCACCAATGTACTTCCTGACCGGGAACACAACAGCGGGTCCCTGGTGGAGCAGTAGAACGAGGGGATGCATAACTCAAATTCTAGTAAGAAGACCAGACTTAATGGTCTGACTTAGACTGGAGGTGCCCCAGAAAGCATGGCCCCTGGATTCTCCATCACCCCAGAACTAAAACAATTTCCGAGGCCAACTCTTCAGACAGGGATTGGACTGGACTGTGGGACATAGAGTGATACTCGTGAAGAATGTGCCTCTTAGTCAAGTAGATACAAGAGACCAAAGGAGCAGCTTCTGTCCAGAGGTGAGATGGGAAGGCAGAGAAAGTTAGGAACTGGTTGAATGTTCATGGGGAATCAGGGCTGGAGGGGAGGAGTGTGGTGTCACAGAATGGGGTGAGCGGTTGGGGTCTCATAACAATGTACGTAAAAAAAATTTTTTTGTATAGGAGACTAACTTGAAATGTAAACTTAATTTAATTACAACAATAAAAAAATAAAATAAAATTGATCCAATTTAACTTCAGTAATATAAAGTCTATTCCTATATCGCTCCTCCTGATTTATGTTGTTTTTACAAAATATATCTGTATACATTATTAACCCAGCAAGATAAAATTTTAATTATTTTTAATGCATTTGTTGTTTTAAATTAGGTGGCATAACACCTAGAGTTACAAACAAAACATACCATAAATTTGCCCTTGAACTTGCCCATGAAATTACCTTTACTGGAGATCAGTTTTTTCATACGTACAGCTAGTACCCTAGTGTCCTTTCCTTTAAATCTGAAGGACTGCCTTTATAATGTCTTGTAGGGAAAATCTTGTGGTGACAAACTAACTTAGCTGTTGTTTATCTGGGGTATTCTTTACCTTGCCATCACTTTTGAAGAACAGTTCTGCTTGATGTAAAATTCCTGTTTGACAGTTTTTTTTTTCTTTCAGCACATTAAATATGTCATTTCTTTGCCTCTGGCTTCTAGATTTTCTTAGAAGTCAATACTTAATCTTATTGAGTGTCCCTTATATGAGATAATTTGCTTTGCTCTCTTTTTTTTTAGGATTCTCTATATATCTTTGGTTTTCAACAATTATAATATGTCTTGGGCATATCCTACTTTGCATTTGTTGAGCTTCTTGGCTTCGTAGATTCATGCACTTCGCATCTGAAAGTTTACGGCCATTATTTCTTCAAATATTCTTTCTATCCATTGCTCTCTCTTCTCCTTCTGGGATCCATAGAGTGCATATTTGGTGCACCTGATGATGTCCTACAATTAAGTAAGGCTTTACTTAGTTTTCTTTACCATTTTATATTGTGTGTCTTCTGATTCAGTAATTTCTATTGCCATCTCCTCCAGTTTGCTGATTCTTTCTTTGTCAGCTCACATTTGCAGTTGTATCTCCATTAAAATTTTCACTTTATTATTCTATTTTTCAGCTCCAATATTTCTGTTTGCTTCTTTTTTTATATTTTCTGTGTCTTTACTGAAATTCTCATTTTGTTCCTGTGGCATTTTCCTGATTTTTTTATGTCATTATCCATGTTTTCCGTTAATTCTTTGAGCATATTTAATATTCTTGTTTTAAAGTCTTCTAATCTGTCCATTATCCAGTCTTCCATGAGGATGATTTTTGTCTCTTCATTTTGTCCTTTTTATTGGGCCATGCTTTATGTTTTTTTCTATGCCTTGTGATTTTTTTAAATTGTTGTTGAAACTAGAACTGTCAAATAATGTGGTGGCTTTTTAACTCAGATAATTCTCCTTCCCCAGAGATTGCAATTTTTTTAAACTGCTGAAAGCACTAACAGTTTGTCTGCTCAGAGACCTTCCTTAAATATGTTTCCAAAGACTGCTTTGCCAAAAGTGCATGAACACCGAGTATTTTGTCATTTAGCCCAGGCCCAACTAGTGTTTTGCAGGGTATTTCCTTGTCCTATGGAGGAGAAGCAAAAAAGCATAAGACAGGAGATATCTGACTCTGCCATTCTGCATGGATTGTTGTTATTCCTTAATAATAAAGGCTGCAGTTGTCTGTTTATTGGCTTTACCATGGCAGTTTTGCAAAGTGTGTATTCCATTTCTTTTTTGTGTCACTGCAATCAGTCAGTGGTCTGACAGATACCACCAAAAAATAAAAAGTAACAAAAATAACAAAAGGAAATATAAAAATAACAATTTCAATAAGATACAATAACCCTTTAATTTTCTTTGGGCTGGGGAAACCCCTCCTTTAAGAGGGCCTAAACTGCTTCAAGAGTCTCCATCCATCCATCAGGGTACTGCTGTGCAAACTGTGAAACTGTGCAAACTGTGAAACTGTGAAACCCCAAGTCCTTAGATGTCATGGTCTCTTCTGTTTGCACTGGCACCAGCCAGCCACTGTAATTACACAGGCTGCCCTCCCCACCACTGCAGCGAGACTGAGGATTGGGAGATAGTAGCTGTTTGGTATACATGGTTCACCTAGGAATGATCAGCATCTTGTCCCCTCATCAGGGACTCCCCTGGTTGGCTTAAGTGTCTGATTATGTTGCAGAGTTCCAAAATATTACTAGTCCTCTTTCCAGTGAAGTTGTTGTTTCATTGGAGGTACAGATTTGTGGAGCTTTCTATACAACCATTTTGCATGATGTCACCTCAATAGAATTAATTTTACATGTTGATGTTATATCCTAAAACCTTGCTGGACTCACTTATTACTTTTACAATATTTTTTCCTGTAGCTTCCTTGAGGTGTTTCATGCAAACCATCAAATTATCTTCAAATGGCAACAGTTTTATTTTTTTACTTTTCTATTCTGTATTAGGACCCCTGGTGGCACACTGCTTAAGGGCCCAGCTGCTAACCAGAAGGTTGGGGATTTGATCCCACCAGCAGCTGCATGGGAGAAAAATGTGGTAGTCTGCATCCATAAAGATTTACAGGCTTTGAAACCCTATGGGGCAGTTCTACTCTGTTCTATAGGTTTGCTATGAGTCGGAATAGACTTGACGGCAGGGGGTGGGGTATTCTGAATGCCTTTATTTCTTTTGCTTGGCTTTTTGTGGTGGCTAGAACTTGAGATGGAGCCCACTCAATGGGGCAACTAACAACAACAAAGGAACACCTGGAATAGTTGTAGTAAGAGTGGACATCCTTGCCTTGTTTCCAATCTTAGGGGGAAAGCATTCGGTCTTTCACCATTAAGATGTTACTTGTCGGGTTTTTTGTTTGTTTTAATAGATACTCTGTTTGAGGTTGAGGGGGGTGAGGTAGTTCCTCTCTATTTCTATTTTTCTGAGATATTTTTTATTATAAATAAGAGTTATATTTTGTCACATACTTTTTCTGCCTCAATTGATATGAACTTGTAACTTTTCTTCTTTAGTCTATAAGCAAGCATAGTGGATTACATTGATTCGTTTTCAAATATTGAACAATCCTTACATCCTGGGAATAAAGTACACTTCACTTAATCTTGTTATATATTGCTGAATTCAATTTGCTAATATATTGTTAAGGAATTTTGGATGTAAATTCATAAGAAATGATAGTTTTTAGGTTTCTTTTTTGGACTACTTTTTTTTGGACATCAATATAATGCTGGCCTTATTAAATTAATTGAGAAGTGTTATGTCCTCTGGTATTTCCTGGAAGAAATTGTGTAGAATGAGTGTTATTCTTCTTTAAAAGTTTGGTAGAATTCTCTGGTGAAACAATGCTGGCCTGGATATTTATGATTTCCAGAACTTTTATATTTTAAAGGTTCAATTGTCTTTAAGATATTCAGGTTATCTATTTAATTGTTCCTGAGTTCTGTTTGGTGTGTACACATTTAAGACTGCTATGTCTTCTTGATGTGTTGCCTAGTGGAAACCCCAGATTCTGCTTGGCATGACTTGTATCAGCCAATAAACAGGAGGCAGAGGTGGGAGAGTATAAAGGCGCCTTTATTTCATTGCCGCCGAGATTGCTAAGCGATTGCGAGGGGAAAGGTTACTTTTAAGGGGTTTACAAGTGGGAAGTTCATACAAGTTACATCAACATTCTTAATCATACTATGCAGGCGCAATGAGGTTTACATATAACTTCATGCATCGCCAGCATTTTAATGTAAATTTGCTGGATGTGCCAATCAAAGGAGCCTGTTTTCTAATGCAAAGCTATGGGAGGAGCCAAGCAAAGGAACCAAGATGCTAATGTAAAGCTACCGGGTGTGCCAGGCAGGCTTCTTGAGGCAGTGGAATTTTTGGCAGCCTGAGAACCTGTCTTAGATGGATTGACTCTTTTATCATTATGTAATGTATCTTTGGAAACCCTGGTGGTAAAGGGGTTAAGAACGCGGCTGCTAACCAAAAGGTGGACAGTTGAAATCCACCAGCTGTTCCTTGGAAACACTATGGGGCAGATCTACTCTGTCCTGTAGGGTCCCTATGAGTCGGAATCAATTGGACAGCAATGGGTTTTGTTTTGTTTTGTTTTGTTTTGTTTTGTTTTTGGTTTTATACAACTTATAAAGATTTTCTTGTGGACAGCATATGGTTACTTCATCATGTTTTATTTTTTTAATTCACAATACCAATCTCTAACTTTATTTGGTGTATTTAAACCATTTATATTTAATGTAATATTAATATGTAAGGATTTTAGTTTCTCATTTCGTGTATTTTTTCTGTTCTGTTTTTGTTTTTGTTTCTTAGTTCCCTACCTTCCATTGATTAATGTGTATATTTCTTAGTATTCTCTGTTGATTTATTTATAATGCTTATTTATAATTCTCTTTGGATTATTTTTATAGTGGCTGCTTCAGTTATTATGTATACACAGCTTATCACAATCTACTGGTTTTGACACTGAACAGTGAAGTATTGAAACATTACTTCTCTTTATTCCCTTTCCATGTTTATAATTGTCTTCAATATTTCTTCTCTACACTTTGAGAAACACATCAAAGTTATAATTTTTTTTTTTTTTTTACACGAAGAGAAGTTTGATTTTATTTCTTATTTGTTTGCAGACATTAGGAGGTGTTTGGAAACTGGTATATAAGGTTCTGCCCAGGAACAGCCACCTGCCCCATCAAAGTTATAATTTTTGATTCATGTGTCCAACATAATTTCATATTCTCAGCTAAGGAAAATCTATTGCAAATATCCATAGCATTATTCTTTCTTCTTTTTCCTAATGTTCACTCATTTAACATCTGTTTTATGAACATTCTTTAGGCATTCTTTTAGAGTAGTTCTTTTGGGCACAAGTTTTCCTTTTGAAAATGACTTGATTTCCTTAAGTTCTTAAAGAGTATTTTTATTGGATATAGGATTCTTGGTTAACAATTCTTTTCTTTCAGCTCTTGAAAAATGTAGTCTTAGTTCCTTTTAGCCTCTGTGGTTTCTGATGCAAATCATGAGCTCATTTGAATCAGTATTCCCTATAGTTAATGTGTTTTTTCTTCTCTGGCTGCTTTCAAGAATTTTTTCTGTGTTTTTAATTTTTTGAATCTTGATTAATATGTGTCTTGGTGTAAATTTATTTGATTTTTATTTTGTTTAGGGTTTAGTCAATTTCTTGCATATGGAAATTTGTGTCTTTTGCCAAATTAAGTTTTCAGTCATATTTCTTTAAATTTTTTTCAATCCCACTCTTTGTCTTTTTCCAGGAATATGATTATACAAATATTAGATTTTTGTTATTGTCCAATTGCTCCCCTAGGCTCTGTTTATTTATTGAAGTTTATTTTTTTTCTCAATTTCTTGGATTAGGGTAATTTATATTGTTTGGTTTTTAAGTTCACTGATTCTTTCCTCTGTTCTTTCCATTCACTCCACTGTACGGGAGTGAGTTGGTCTCCTTACCACTGGGTGATGGTGATGGTGAAAGTCCTATCACTTCACACTGCCCCAGCAGGGAGCGAGAGAGATGCCTTATTACCACCAGATAGGAGTGGAAGTTCAGACTTCACACAGGATCTTTACTGACACCATGAAAATGGGAACTCATTTCCACCAGGCAGGGTGAAAGTCATGACTTTCTACTTGCCCTTTTCTGATACCACCCCGTCTATCGTTATAGCTGGTAGGGGGTGGAAGCTTTGTGTCTCCACTCAACTGTTGCTTACAGGCATGGCATCTGCCTTTTTCAATGATGTTAGGCTAGAGTAGAACGGTTATTGTGTAAAAGTTTTCTGTCTTGCTAGGTTGCCCTTTTCTTGATCCTTTGACTAGGAAGAGCAGGATTTTGTTGGTGATATTATTATCTGCACCCACTGGCGATTCTTGGTTGCACGCTTGTCCAACATTAATTCCGGGATATATGAGGCTTTAGACATGTTATCGGGGGACCACTCCCTGGAGAAGGGTATCGTGCCTGGTAAAGTAGAGGGTCATCTTCAACGAGATGGATTGACACAGTGGCTGCAACAATGGACTCGAACATAACAAAGATTGTGAGCATGGCGCAGGGCCGGGTGGTGTTTCATTCTGTTGTACATAAAGTCCCTGTGAGTTGGGACTGACCTGACGGCATGTAACAACAACAACATGAGGCAAAAAAGAAACTGGGTCACTCATTACTGTGTTGTTCCTTGGGTCCTGAGATCCCTAGCTTTTCAACTTCCTTCTCTTCATCTTTCAGAGACTTTTAATGTTTGTTTTATATGAAATTTCCAAGGTCCTTAGTTGAATTTAGGGGAGAAATAGGGAAAAGTATTTCTACTCCATCTTTCAGGAAGAGGAAATGTCACTAAATGGTTTTTAATATCTATTTCCGTTTATTTTTCAATATGAATTTTTTAAACAACTCTTTTCAGATTTTCAAATGGATAGGATATTTGGCTAACCATCCTCCATTGTCTTTGTTTTTTGTTACCTTTTTTTTTCCTACAGTTCAGTTTTTCTATGCCTTCTTTCTTTCTTGATTGTTATTTCTCCACAATAAAGCAGTGTGAATTTAAGCATTGGAACATTTTTAAAATCTGTCTTTATATTTAAAGTGAACCTCTTGTAGATGACATATTCTTTTACATTGATGTAAATTTGTCTGTCGGTCTGACTGTGTATGTGTCTGTCTGTCAATCTATCTTATCTATCTATCTATAACGCAAGATTTGCCAGTTCAACATTTTTCAGGTGTACTATTTGGTGGTATCAATTACAGTAATCATGGTGTGCAACCATCACCCGTAACCATGCCAAATTTCCCATCACCATAAACAGAAAATGATTGCTTCGTAAACAATGACTTCCACTTTCACTCTCCATTCTGCCCTTGCTAACCACTAATAACCATTTGTCTCTGTATCTTTTCCTATTATTTTTATTTCGTATGAGTGTGATCGTATAATATTTGTTCATTTGTGATTGACTTATTTTACTCAGCATAACGTTTTCAAGATTAATCTATGTTGTAGCATATAAAAGAACTTCATTTCTCCTTCTGGCTGAGTAGTATTCCATTTTATATATGTACTGCATTTTGTTTGTCCATTCATCTGTTGATGGACATTTAGGTTGTATCCACATTTTGGCTGTTGTGAATAGTACTGCAGTGAAGATTCATATACGTTTGTCTGTTTGCATTGCTACTTTCAAGTCTCCTGGGTGTATACCTAGAAGTGGAATTGCTGGGTCTTATGGTAGTTGGATGCTTAAATTTTTTAGGAACCACCAAACTATTTTCTACAGTGGTTGTACCATTTTGCATTTCCACCAGGAATGGATAAGGGTTCCAATTTCTCCATATCTTCACCAACATTTATTGTTTTCTTTTGTTTATGTTAGTTGCCCTAGCAGGAGTGAAGTGATATTTCATTGTGGTTTTGATTTGCATCACCCTATTGGCTAATGATGTTGAATATCTTTTCATGTGCTTCTTAGCCATTTGTGTATCTTCTTTAGTGAAATGTCTGTTCAAGTCTTTTGCCTAATTTTTTATTTTTTATTTTTTGTCTTTTTCTTGTTAAGTTATAGGAGTGCTTTATATATTCTGGATATTAAACTCTTAGCCAACTTATAGTTTTCCCCAAATTTTTCCTATTTTGTAGGTTGTGTCTTCACTGTGTTGTTAAAGTCAAATATATTTCTTTTGTCATTTGTTACTTCTACTTTTGGTATCATATCTAAGAATGAATTATAAAAACTATTTCTCAGGGAATTCCGGCAAAATGGTGCTCTAGGCAGAAGCACCACTCCGACCCTCCACAGCAAAGATCTGAAAAACTAAGCCAAACAGAGAATACAACAATCCTGAAACGCTAAAACATAAAATGAAGAGATAAAGAACTCAGCCAAGCACCAAATGGAGTGAGAAAACTGACAGAGAACGGAGAGTGAGGAGAGATTCATGCAGAGGTGCCCTACCAGCTAACGCAGCGCAGATCCACCATCTTGGACTCCTATCCAAAACCAGCAAATGGGGGT
>NW_004444006.1:11544033-11545611 GCF_000243295.1 Trichechus manatus latirostris
AGTCTTTTGTCCAGAAACACCAGCCCGCACTAGCTGGCTCTCTGAGTGCCATTTGTTGGCTGCTGGTGTTGCTTTTTTTTTTTTTTCTGCTTCTTTTGATTTCTTGCTTGCCTCTCGCCGCCTCCCCCTCCTTTCACTCGAGTGCTGGATTCCGTGCGCCACCTTTGCTTCTTCCTGAGGGGCTGCTGAGCTCCATTCGAGTGTGGAGCTCCTACCTGGTCTGGGCTACTGCGCTCTTGGGATCCCGGGGATTTTGTTCGTTTGTTCATTTTGAATTGTTTGTTTGTTTTCTTTTCCTTTTCTTGAGTTGGGAGCCCTTTATGGCCAGGCTGATCTGCGTGGCAAGGAATTACCCTTCAGCTTCCACAGACGTGCAGAGGGATCCCTGAGAGCATTTCTTTTTCATTCGTTTTTTTATTCTTTTTTTTTTCGGGGGCCTTTCTTGTTCTTTTTTTTTTTTTAAATTGTTTTGTTTTTTTCCCATCTTTTTCTCTTTTTGTCTTTCTTCATTGCTTAGTTTCTCGTCTCTCTATATCTTCATTCTCTTTCTGATCCCTGAATACCAGGCATTGTATACCTCTATGCCTTCTAGCCAGGCTGTACTGCAACACCTGAGAGCAACTGCCCCAGACCTCATAGTTGCATCGGTGGGATCCTGGGAACTCTGTGGTTCTTTAACCTTTCCGATTTTTATTTATTCATTCTTTTCTTTTCTTCCTCTTCCCCTTTCTCTTTTTCTCCATTTCATAGTCACTCATCTCTCCATTCCAACGGCAAGCTACCCTAGCATTCTTTTTCATTTGTTTGTGTGTTTTTGGCTCCTGTTCCTCTCTCCTCTCTCCCATATCCATCTTAGCTCCACACATAACAATCTCCCTGCTGTATCTTGCCTACCTGCACTGTGCGCTTGACATCACACCACCAAGCAGCACGGGCACGGCCTACTGGAACCTGCCCTGCAATGATTACTAACCCGCTCTGGTGGCTGTAGTAAGTGCCACAAACAACCCGTCCCTGTAACTCCTCTTCAGCTAGACCTGCCCTGCCGTACCATATTTGAGTGACTCACCCTGCCAGTTGGTGAAGGAGATGAAAAGTATTGAGTGCACAGACGAGCAAACAACAAAGAACACACAGTCCGCCTGCTCAGACATAGTCAAATTTTTTTTAAAAAAGGGACGAAACAAACAAATCTACAATCAATAAACGAGAAAAATAACTAATGAATGTCCCAAAGACAGCAGACAATATCAAACATTTACAAAAAAAGGACAGGATGGTTTCAGTAGGGGTCCAAAATAAAACACCAGATGACTCTCCTGTGGAAGGAAATGCACTAGAAGTACCTGATAGGGAATTCAAATATCTAACACTGGGAATTATCCAAGAACTGAGAAAAAAACCTGACAAACATGAGGAAAAAATAGACAAATTCATGGAAAATACAGACAAAAAAATTGGAAGAATTCAGGAAGATGGTGCATGAACAAAATGCCAAAATAAATTCACAACTAGAAATTATACAAAAACAACAATTAGAAATCCAAAAGATAAACAACAAGATTTCAGAAATGGATG
>NW_004444006.1:11551028-11560443 GCF_000243295.1 Trichechus manatus latirostris
AGAATAACAGCACAATTGGAAGAGCATAGTCAGTGTCACTGAACTGTGTATGCAGAAATTTTTTAAAAGGTGTGTCTTTGGCTATGTGTATTTTCACCAAGAAAAAAGGTTGAGAATTTAGAGGGTTAATATGTTGTGGGGTTGTTAACCAATGTCATAAAACAACGTGTGTACTACTGTTTCATGACAAACTATTTGTTCTGTAAGCCTTCACCTGAAGTACAATAAAATAAAAAATAAAAAGAAGTATTTCTCAAAGCATTAGGCCTCTGTTTTCCTCTTAGATTTTTGTGCTTTTAGAGTTACATTTAGGTCTTCAATCCATGTTGAGTTAGGTTTTGTATATGGTGTGAGGTATGAGTCCAAGTTCATATTTTTGTTTGAGGAAATCCAATTGTCCTAGCACCACTTGCTGAACCTTGTCAAAGATCAGTTGGCCATAGATATGCATGTTTATATCTGGGTTCTCAATTCTATTCCATTGGTCTATAAGTCTAACATTATACCAACACCAGACTATTTTGATTTCTGTAGATATATATATATGTTCTGAGATCAAGAAGTGTGAGTCCTCCTACTGTGTTGTTCTGCTTAAGATTGCTTTGGTTATGTTGGGGACTTCACATTTCCATTTGTATTTGAAGATTGGCTTGTCCATTTCTTAAAAGAAGGCTTTTGCAATTTTGATGGATATTATGATATATATGTAGATTATTTTATACAGCACTGATGTCTTAACAATATTAAGTCTTCTGATCTGTGAGCTCAGACTGTCCTTCCATTTATTTAGTTATTTAATTTCTTTCAGTAACATTTTATAGTTTCAGTTGTATAAATTTTTCACTCCCTGGTTAAATTCATTCCTAGGTATTTCATTCTTTCAGATGTTATTGGAAGTGGATTTTTTTAAATTTCCTTTTCAGATTGCTCATTACTGTTATATACAAACCCAAATGAGTTTTGTGTGCTGCTCTTGTACCCTGTATCTTTGTTAAATTAGCTCTAGAAACTTTCTTGTGGATTCTTTCGGATTTTCTATATATAGTATCTTGTCATCTGTGAATAGAGATAATTTTACTTCTTCCTCCCAGATTTATAAATCTTTTATTACTTTTTCTTCTATTGTTGCTTTGGCTAATAATTCCAATACATTATTGAATAAGAGTGATGAGAGTGGGTGTCCTTATGTTGCTCTCAATCGTTTTTCATTGAGTATATTTTTAGCTGCTGGTTTTTCATGAAAGCCCTTAATCATATTGAGAAACCTCCCTTTTAATCCTCTCTTGTTGAGATTTTTTTTTTTTTTAATCAAGAAAGGGTTTTGGATTTTATCAGATGCCTTTTCTGCATCAATTGGGATGATCACGTGATTCTTTTTCTTTGTTTCTTTAATGTGGTGTACTGCATTAATTAATGTAATAATGATGATTATAATGTCAAATTATCCTTGCATTCCTGGAATAAATCCCATCTGATTCTGGCATATAATCCTTTTAAAAGTTTTTGTCTTCTGATTGTTTGTATTTTTTTTTTTTGAGGATTTTTGCATGTATATTCATAAGGTGAATTTGCATATAGATTTCTTAAGATGTTTACCTGTGTTTTATTGACTATGCAAATACATTCAACTGTGTACATCATAACACATCATGGATAACATTGCGAAGAATGGGAATCCCAGAACACTTAATTGCGCTCATGAGGAACCTGTACATAGATCAAGAGGCAGTCGTTCAAAAAGAACAAGGAGACACTGCGTGGTTTAAAGTCAGGAAAGGTGTGTATCAGGGTTGTATCCTTTCACCATACTTTTCAGTCTGTATGCTGAGCAAATAATTTGAGAAGGTGGACTATATGAAGAAGAACGCAGCATCAGGATTGGAGGAAGACTCATTAACAACTTGTGATAAGTAGATGACACAACCTTGCTTGCTGAAATTGAAGAGGACTTGAAGCACTTACTGATGAAGATCAAAGATTACAGTTTTCAGTATGGATTGCAACTCAATATAAAGAAAACAAAAATCCTCACAATTGTACAAATAAGCAACATCATGATAAATGGTAAAAATATTGAAGTTATCAAAGATTTAATTTTACTTGGATCCACAATCAATGCTCATGGAAACAGCAGTCAAGAAATCAAACGACACATTGGATTGGGCAGATCTGTTGCAAACGACCACTTTAAAGTGTTAAAATGCAAAGATGTCACTTTGAGGACAAGGTGCACCTGACTCAAGCTATGGTGTTTTCAATTGCTACGTGTGCATATGCATGCAAAAGCTGGACGATGAATAAGGAAGACGGAAGAAGAATTGCTGTCTTTGAATTATGGTGTTGGTGAAGAATATTGAATACACCTTGAACTGCCAGAAAAATAAACAAATCTGTCTTGGAAGAAATACAACCAGAATTCTCCTTAAAAGGAAAGCACAGGACCACATGGTTTTATTAGTTAAATCTACCAAATGTTTACAAATAGAATTAACATTAATTCTTACTTCTTCAAAAAATAGAAGAGGAGAGAACATTCCATAAGCACTTAAAATTATCCCCAAAATTCAAGGGTGATTTAACATGAAAATCAATCTTATTAACAGAATGAAGGAAACTTTAGATTATCATCTCAAGTGACAAAAACGCATTTGACAGAACCCAACACCATTTCATCAAAAATATGCTACACAATCTAGTACTAGAATGAAACTTCTTCCACATAATTAGGACATTTATGAAAAACCCACGGCTAACAATATAATGCTGAACACTTGATTGATTTCCTCCTAAGATCAGGAAGAAGACATAGATGAATGTTTTTATCACTTCTATTCAACATTATATTGAAGGTGCTAGCCAGAGCAATTCGGTAGCAAAGGAAATAAAATGCGTTCAAATTGGAATATAATAAGTGAAACTATCATTATTTGAAGATCACATGTGAAAATAAAGAATACGTAAATACAGGGGAAGACATTCCATATTCATATAAAATGTGATATTCTTTAGATGACAGTAATCCCTAGAGCAATGTGTACATTCAATGCGATCACTATCAAAATCCCATTTTTTTTTTGAAGAAATGAAACAGCTGATCCTAAAATCCATTTGGATTTGTGAAGGACTCTGAATAGCCAAAACAATCTTGAAAAGGAATAATCTTGGAAGACTAACACTTTTCAATTTTAGAACTTATTACAAAGCTGCAATAATCAAAGTATATATAAAGATAGAGATATAGATCAGTAGAATAGTATTAACAGTCCAGAATAAACCAATAGTATTATGGTCCACCACACTTTTGTCATTCTGTTGTACTGTCGTGGCTTCTGTGTTGCTGTGATACTGGAAGCTTTGCCACCGGTATTTCAAATACCAGCAGGGTCATCCTTGGTGGACAAGTTTCAGCGGAGCTTCCAGACTGATAGGCTAATACGAATGACCTGGCCATCTACTTCTGAAAAAATTGGCCAGTGAAAACCTTATGAATAGCAGCAGAGTATTATCAGATATCACGTCAGAAAATGAGCCCCTCAAGTTGTAAAGCACTGACAATATGACTGGGGAAGAGGTTCCTCCTCAAAAGAGAGTCAACCTTAATGACGTGGGTGGAGTCAAGCTTTCTGGACCTTCATTTCCTGATATGACACAACTCAAAATGAGAAGAAACAGCTGCAAACATCCATTAATAATCAGAACGTGGAATGTACAAACTATGAATCTAGGAAAATTAGAGGTCGTCAAAAATGAAATGGAATGCATTTCATAAACATTGATATCCTGGGCATTAGTGGGCTGAAATGCACTGGTATTGGCCATTTTAAATCAGACAGTTGTATGGTCTATTATGCTGAGAATGACCGTTTGAAGAGGAATGACGTCACATTCATTGTAAAAAAAAAGTTTCAAGATCTAGGCTGAAGAACAACTCTGTCCGTGATAGGATAATATCCATATGCTTACAAACAAGACCAGTTAATATGACTATTATTCAAATTTACACACGAACTACCATGCCAAAGATGAAGAAATTGGAGGTTTTTATCAACTTCTGCAGTCTGAAATTGATCAAACATGCAATCAAGATACGGTCATAATTCTGGTGATTGGAAAGCAAAAGTTGGAAACAAAGAAGGATCAGTAGTTGGAAAATAAGGCCTTGGTGATAGAAACGAAGCCAGAGATCACATGATCGAATTTTGCAAGACCAACGACTTATTCATTGCAAATAACGTTTTTTCAGTAACACAAGTGGCAGCTATACACATGGACCTCACCAGATGGAATATGCAGGAATCAAATTGAGTACATCTGTGGAAAGAGACGATGGAAAAGCCCAATATAATCAGTCAGAACAAGGTCAGAGGCCGACTGCAGAACAGACCATCATTTGTTCATATGCAAGTTGAAGCTGAAGCTGATGAAGATTAGAGCAAGTCCGCGAAAGCCAGTACAGGACCTTGAGTATATCTCATCTGGATTTAGATAACATCTCAGGAATAGATTTGACAAACTGAACACTAATGACCAAAGACCAGATGTGTTGTGAAATGACATCAAGAACATCACACACAAAGCAAGAGGTCATTATAATGACAGGAAAGGAGGAAAAGACCAAAATGGATGTCAGAGGAGACTGTGAAACTTGCTTTCAAAAGTAGAGTAGCTAAGGCAAAAGTATGAAATGATGAAGTAAAAGAGATGAACAGAAGATTTCAACGGGCTGCTCGAGAAGTCAAAGTATTATAATGAAACGTGCAAAGACCTGGAGATAGAAAATCAGAAGGGAAAAACACACTCAGCATTTCTCAGCATTGGGCAAATCTGCTGCAAAAGGCCTCTTTAAAGTGTTAAAAAGCAGAGACATCACTTTGAGGACTAAAGTGCACCTTACCCAAGCCTCGGTATTTTCAATTGCCTCATATGCATGTGAAAGCTGGACAGTGAACAAGGAAGACCGAGGAAGAGTTGATACAGTTGAATTACGGTGTTGGCGATGAATATTCAATATACCATATACTGCCAGAAGAATGAACAAATCTATCTAGGAAGAAGTACAACTGGAATGCTGCTTGGAAGTGAGGATGGCAAGACTTTGTTGCACGTACTTTGGACATGCTATTAGGACGGCTCAGTCCCTGTTGAAGGACATCATGCTTGGTAAATTAGAGGCTCAGTGAAAGAGGAAGACCCTCAATGAGATGGATTCACACAGTGGCTGCAATGATGGTCTCTAGCATAACAATGGTTGTGAGGGTGACGCAAGACCCGGCAGTGTTTCATTCTGTTGTACATAGGGTCACTATGAGTGGGAATCAACTCAACTACACCTTACAACAATAATTATGGTCAATAGATTTTTGATAAGGTGTCAAGATCATTGATTGAGGAAAGAAAAGTCTCTTCAGTGTATGATGCTGACACCCTTGGATATCCAAATAGAAAAGAATTGAACTGTACCCTTACCTCACACCATATGCAATAATTAACTCAGAATGGTTTAAAAATCTAAACATCAGTGCTGAAACTACAAAATCCTTAAAAGAACACATAGGCGTAGTTCTTCACTATGTTATATTCGGGAATGGTTTCCTAGATATAATGCCAAAAGAATGAACAACAATAGGATAAATAGATAAATTGAACCTCACCAAATTTAAAAACTTACATCACAAAAGGACACTATCAAAAAGTGAAAAGAGATATACCTAGGGGAGGCGGGGCCAAGATGACGAAGTACGCATATGCTTTCAGTGGTCCCTCTTACAACAAAGACCCCCCAAAAGTGAATCTATTATATATGGCAATCTAGGCGCTGTGAACATCAAAAGCAAAGTTAAGGAATAAGACTGAGTGGGGGGGAGGGAGAGATGGTTTAGGAGCAGCAAGGAGTTGCCAGACCTATCCTGGCGGGAGCCGGAGCACTTCAGCCTAGATCAGCTCAGGGCGTGGGGTGATGCAGACAAGCAGTGGCAATTGAGAAGTGTTTTCCACATGGGGAGACACCCAGCAGCAGAGAGTCTTCTTGGCCATCTAGAACTAGTGGGAAGCAGCCCTCAGTTCGTGAAAGATAAGTACTTGCGTCTGGCCTAGCATGCGGATCAAAAATATCCCCCTTACGGAAAAACCTCTCTCCCATTTACCTCCCTGCTCCCTGCTCTGCACTGGGTCCGGAACAGGCTTCAGGGATTGCTGAGTCCCCTGGGCTGGAATAGGACCTGTTACGTGACCTGAGCCATTCTCCCGGCCTTGGAGAGGGAATAAATTAACAAACAGGGGGAAAAATAATCTGCTGGCTCCCCTAAGCCAGGAACTCAGGGTAGACACAGTTCCTTTGCCTAGGCACACGTATAAGGGATCCACAGACTTTGAGTGTCTTTCCCCCGGCATAGAGTTGAGTGGGACAATTTCAACAGCATAAACCCTCATTACCACAGTAAAACAGGGTGTATACCTGAAGTCTAACTTCAACTGTTTCAGCTGTGAAGTGGCAGGTTCGTGACATTTGACACTGCTCTGCCCATTAAGCAGAGTCTTCACCTACCCTCATAGGGGCCTGAGGATGGGTGGCTCCACCCATGCCATCTAGCTATCTGTGACAGATGCCCAGGACTAAGAGGTGACCCCCCAGTCCTTACAGCCAACAGCATTGGGTGCTCATAGTCAAGCTATAAAACCTCCCACCTACACACTCTAGGGAACAAGGACACGCTTCCCTCCTGGACATGGGGGCAGCTGTTGGCCCCCTGCTTTGCTCAGCATGTGACCCCACCTGCAGCCAGATGCGTGTGCCTACACCAATCACCCATGCCATTCTAGGAGCCTATTTGGGCATATTAAAACAAAACAAGAAGCTAAGACACAGTAAGCAATCATAAAATAAATAAATAACTTCTTCATGGCTCAGAGAAAACAGTCAATATCAAATCACATAAAGAGAGACCATGATAGCTTCAGCACACTCCAAAAATAAAGAACTTAGAAATTTTCTGGAGGAAGAAAATTTCTTGAAATTACCGGAAGTAGAATACAAAAGATTAATATGTGGAACTCTTCAAGATATCAGGAAGGAAATTATGTGAAACGGAGAATAAGCAATAGAGTAACTTAAGATTAGAGAAGAGTATAATGAGAAATTTAACAGGCTGCAAGAATCCATAGAGAGACAGCAATCAGAAATCCAGAAGATTAACAATAAAATTTCAGAATTAGACAAGTCAGTAGAAAGTCATAGGAGCAGAACTGAGACAATGGAAGTCAGAATTAATGAGATTGAAGATAAAGCACTTTACACCAACTTATTTGATAAAAAATCAGATAAAAGGATTTTAAAAAATGAAGAAATCCTAAGAATTATGTGGGATTCTAACAAGAGGAATAACCTATGAGTGATTGGAGTACCAGAATTGGGGGTGGGGGGATAACAGTAAATACAGAGAGAACTGTTGAAAATTTGTTGGCAGAAAACTTTCCTGATATCATGAAAGATGAGAAGATATCTATTCAAGATGCTTAACAAACACCACATAAGGTAGATCCCAAAAGAAATTCACCAAGACATATTATAATGAAACTTGCCAAAACCAAAGATAAAGACAGAATTTTAAGAGCAGCTAGGGATAAATGAAAATTCATCTACAAAGGAGAGTCAATAAGACTAAACTCTGACTACTCAGCAGAAGCCATGAAGGCAAGAAGGCAATGGGATGATATATCTAAAGCCTTGAAGGAAAAAAATTGCCAGCCAAGAATTACATATCCAGGAAAACTGTCTCTCAAATATGATGGTGAAATTAGGGCATTTCCAGATAAACAAGTTCAGGAAATTTGCAAAAAACAAACCAAAATTACAATGAATGCTAAACAGAGTCCTCCGGTTAGAAAATGAATAACATCAGACAACAACCCAAGACTAGAACAGAGGCCAGAGCAACCAGATATCAGCCCAGATAAGGAAGTCACAAAAATAAATAAAGCTAAAACACTGAAAATAGGGAATCAGATATATCAATATGTAAAAGATGACAACACTAAAACAAAATAGAGGGACTAAAAAATGTAGACATAGATTTTTCATATGGAGAAGAATTCAAGGCAATATAAAGCAATAAAAGACTAGTATCGATTTAGAAAAATAGGGGTAAATATTAAGGTAACCACAAAGGAAACAAACAATCTTATGCGTCAACATAAACAACAAGAAAAGTATAAAGATTCAAAAATACAAAATCAACAAAAATGAAAAGAAAATACATAAAGAAAAAAGATTCAGCACAGAAAATTAAGTGGAACAAAGAAACTGTCAACAACACCCAAAAAAGACATCGAAATGACAGCACTAAACTCATACCTATCAATAATTAAGCTGGATGTAAATGGACTAAATGCACCAATAAAGAGACACAGAGTGGCAGATTGGATAAAAAAAACACGATCTGTCTATATGTTGGCTACAAGAGACACACCTTAGACTTAAAGACACAAACTAAAACTCAAAGGATGGATAAAAAAGAAGTCAAGCAAACAACACTCTAAAAAGAGCAAGAGTGGCAATAGTAATCTCTGAAAAAACAGACTTCAAAGTAAAATCCACCACAAAGTATAAAGAAGAACACTATATAATGATTAAAGGGTCAGTACACCAGGATGACATAACTATAGTAAATGTTTATGCAGCCAACTATCAAACCCTAAAATACATAAAACAAACTCCAACAGCATTGAAAAGAGAGATAGACAGCTCCACAATAGTAGTAGGAGACTTCAACACACCACTTTCGGTGAAGGACAGAACGTCCAGAAAGAAGCTTAACAAAAACATGGAAGAAATAATGCTGCAATAAACCAAGTTGATCTCATGGGCATATACTGAACACTCCACCCAACAGCAGCCAAGTATACTTTCTTTGCCAACGCGCATGGAAATTCTCCAGAATAGACCACATATTAGGCCATAAAGCAAGCCTTAACAAAATCCAAAGCATTGAAATATTACAAAGCATCTTCTCTGACCATAAAGCCATAAAACTAGAAATCAATAACAGAAAAAGCAAGGAAAAAAAATCAAACACATGGAGACTGAACAACCCCTTGTTCAAAAACTACTGGGTTATAGAAGAAATAAAGGATGGAATAAAGAAATTCATAGAATTAAATGAGAATGAAAACATATCCTACTAGAACCTTTGGGACACAGCAAAAGCAGTGCTCAGAGGTCAGTTCATAGCAATACATGCACACATCCAAAAGAAAGAAAGCACCAAAAGCAAAACATTAACCTTACAACTAGAGCAATTAGAAAGAGAGCAGCAAAAGAAACCCTCGAGTGCCAGAAAAAAGGAAATAATGATTAGAGCAGAATTAAACAAGAGTATAGAAAAACAATTGAAAGAGTTAACAAGACCAAAAGCTGGTT
>NW_004444006.1:11560800-11613525 GCF_000243295.1 Trichechus manatus latirostris
GATGGAATACTCCCAAACTCATTCTATGAAGCCAGCATAACCCTAATACCAAAACCAGGCAAAGACACCACAAAAAAAGAAAATTACAGACCAATATCCCTAATGTACATAGATGCAAAAATCCCTAACAAAATTCTAGCCAACAGAATTCAGCAACATATCAAGAAAATAATTCACCATGATCAACTGGGATTTATACCAGGTATGCAGGGATGGTTCAACATTAGAAAAACAATCAATGTGATCCATCACATTAATAAAACAAAAGACAAGAACCACATGAGCTTATCAATCCATGCAGAAAAGGCATTTGACAAAGTCCAACCACCCATTTACGATAAAAACTCTCAAGAAAATAGGAATAAAATGGAAATTCCTCAGTATAATTAAGAGCATTTATACAAAGCCAACAGCCAACATCATCCTAAATGGAGAGACTTTGAAAGCATACCCCTTGAGAACCGGAACCAGAGAAGGATACCCTTTATCACTGCTCTTATTCAACATTGTGCTGGAGGTCCTAGCCAGAGCAATTTGGCTAGAAAAAGAAATAAAGGGCATCCAATTTCGTAGGGAAGAAGTCAAAGTATCTCCGTTTGTGGATGATATGATCTTATACACAGAAAATCCCAAAGAATCCACAAGAAAACTACTGGAACTAATAGAAGATTTCAGCAAAGTATCAAGATAGAAGATAAACATAAAAAATCAGTTGTATTCATCTACACCAACAAACAGAACTTCAAAGAGGAAATCACTGAATCAATACCATTCACAGTAGCCCCTAAGAAGATCAAATACTTAGGAATAAATCTAACTAGAGACACAAAAGACCTATACAATGAAAACTACAGGACACTACTGTAAGAAACTAAAAGCGGCCTGCATAAGTGGAAACACATACCTTGCTCATGGATAGAAAGACTCAACACTGTGAAAAATGTCAATTCTACCCAAAGTGATCTACAGATACAATGCAATCATGATCCAAATTCCACCAGCATTTTTTAATGAGATAGAGAAACAAATCACCAACTTCATATGGAAAGGGAAGAGGCCCCGGAAAGTGAAGCACTACTCAAGAAGAAGAACAAAGTGGGAGGCCTCGCACTACCTGACTTTAGAACCTATTATACTGCCACGGTAGTCAAAACAGCCTGGTACTTGTACAGAAACAGAAACATAGACCAATGGAGAAGAATTGAGAATCCAGACATAAATTCATCCACCTATGGGCAGGTGATATTTGACAAAGGCCCAAAGTCCATTAATTGGGGAAATGATAGTCTCTTTAACAAACGGTGCTGGCATAACTGGATATCCATCTGCAAAAAAATGTAACAAGACCCATACCTCACACCATGCACAAAAACTAACTCAAAATGGATCAAAGATCTAAATATAAAATTGAAAACGATAAAGATCATGGAAGAAAAAATAGGGACAATGCGAGGAGCCCTAATACATGGCATAAACACAATATGAATCATAAGTAACAATGCACAAGCACCAGAAGAGATAACTGGGAGCTCCTAAAAATCAAACACTTACGCTCATCAAAAGTCTTCACAAAAAGAGTAAAAAAGAGAACCTACAGACTGGGAAAAAATTTTTGGCTACGACAAATCCGATCAGCATGTAATCTCTAAAATCTACAAGGTACTGCAAAACCTCAACAACAATAAGCCAAATAACCCAATTAAAAAATGGGCAAAGGATATGAACAGGCACTTCGCCAAAGAAGACATTCAGGCGGCTAACAGACACATGAATAAATGCTCACGATCATTAGCCATTAGAGAAATGCAAATGAAAACTACAATGAGATGCCATCTCATCCCAACAAGGCCAGCATTAATGCAAAAAACACAAAATAATAAATGTTGGAGAGGTTGTGGAGTGACTGGAACACTTATACATTGTTGGTGGGAATGTAAAGTGGTACAACCACTTTGGAAATCGAGTTGGCCCTTCCTTAAAAAGCTAGAAATAGAAGTACCATACATTCCTGCAATCCCGCCCCTTGGACTATATCTTAGAGAGATAAGAACCATCACATGAATCTATACATGCACATCCATGTTCATTACAGCACTGTTCATGATAGCAAAAAGATGGAAACCTAGGTGCCCATCAACGGACGAATGGATAAACAAATTATGGTGTAAAAATTGAAATTATATAAATTATTTACTCTGATTATAATGATATGCAATTAATAATAAACAACAGAAAAAACGGAAAACACAAACATATGTTAATTAAGCTACGAGCTATTAAACAATTTTGGTTTAAAGAAGAAATCAAAAGGAAAATCAGAAACTATTTAAAGATGAATGAAAAAGGAACCACCACATATTAAAATCCATGGGAAGCAATAAAAGCTGTCCACAGAGGGAAATGTATCGCTGTAAATGCCTATATTAAGAAAGAAGAAAGGTCAGAAATTAATAACCTTATTGAATAACTTGGGTAAATCGAAAAAGAAGAGCAAAGCATACAGAAACTAACCAGAAGGAAGTAAGAAAGTTCACAGCAGAGATAAATGGAATAGAGAATACAAAAACAATAGAAAAAAAATCAATGTGAGCAGAAGTTGATTTTTTAAAATGATCCATAAAATCAACAAGCCTTTGGCCAGACTGACTTATAAAAATAGGAAAAAGAAGCAGATATCTAAAATAACAAATGTAAGTGGGGCTATTACAACCTAACCTAGTTGTTGTTAGTTGCCATCCAGTTGATTCTGACTCATGGCCACCCCATGTGTGCGGAGTAGAACTGCTACATGTGGTTTCTAAGGTTGTGACCTTTCAGAATCAGATTGCCAGGCCTTACTTTTGTGGCTTCTCTGAGAGGCTTTGAACTGCTAACCTTTTAGTTAGTTTAACTCTTAAAAATGATCATAAGACAATACTATGAACAATTGTGTTCCAACAAATTAGTGAAATTAGATGAAATGGACAGATTACTAGAAACATAAGCTTTTTACATTAACCCAGAAAGAAATGGAAGACCTCAAAAGACTCATAACAACTGAAACGATCAAAGCAGTAATCAAAACTCTCCCAACAAAGAAAAATTTAGGGCCAGATGGCTTCACTAGGGATTTCTAAAAAACATTTACAGAAGAAGTGACACGAATCCTTCTGAGAGTTTTTTAAACAATGGATGAGACAGTAACACTTCCTAACTCATTCTCTGAGGCAAGCATTACCCTGATACCAAAGCCAGACAAAGTCACCACTAGAGAACTACAAACCAATATACCTGAGTAACAGACATGAAAACTGTCAACAAAATATTAGCAAACCAAATCCAAAAGCATATTAAAAGAATTATACATTATGATCAAGTGTGATTTATCTCAGGAATACAAGGGTTGTTCTTCCTTAGAATATTAATCAATGTAATACACCACATTAATAGAACAAAGGAAAGGCAGCACATGATCATTTCAATAGATGCAGAGAAGACCAGGGCAAAGTCATAGAAGCTTCACAGACACATCGAAATGCCCTGATAGATTGAGCTACTAGGCTGAAGGCTTGGGACCATGGTCTCGGAATACATCTAGCTCGACTGGAATAACATAGTCTATAAAGAAAATGTTCTGCATCTGACTCTGGTGAGTAGCAGCTGGGGTCTTAAAAGCTCACAGGTGGCTGTCTAAGACACATCTACTGGTCCCATCCTGGCTGGAACAAAGGAGAATGAAGACACAAGGGAAAGATGAGTCCAAAGGACTAATGAACAACAACCACAACCTCCACCAGACTGAGCCCAGAACAACTAGATGGTGCCCGGTTACCACCGCTGACTCTCCGGCAGGGATCACAATAGAGGATCCCCGACAGAGTGGGAGAATACTGTAGAACAAAATTGAAATTCTCCAAAAAAAAAAAAAAAAAAAAAACAAAAAACCTAGCTGATCTTACACATACTGGATAAACCCCAAGAGTATGGCACCTGAACAACCTTTTAACTCAGTACTGAAGTCACTCCTGAGCTTCACCTTTCAGCCAAAGATTATATAGATCATAGGGCCAACAATAACACTTGACGGTTGTGCTTCATAGTTCAATTGTGTATATAAGAGTAATGGGCACACCAGCCCAAAAGCAAAGACAAAAAGGCAGGAAGGGACAGAACAACTGGATGAATAGAAACAAAGAACCTGGGGTGGATAAGAGGACAGTGGTGATACATCACAGTGTTGGCAACCAACGTCACAAATCAATTTGTGTATTAACTCTTTAATGAGATACTAGTTTGCTTTGTAAACTTTCACTTAAATCACACACACGCAAAAAGATAGATGCAGAGAAGGCCTTTGACAAAATCCTACATCCTATCGTAATAAAAGCACTCAAAAAATAAGAATAGAAGGGAAATTCCTAAACTTGATCTTACTCATAGCGACCCTCTAGGACAGAGTAGAAGTGCCCTGCAGGGTCTCCAAGGAGCAGCTGGTGTATTCAAACTTCCAACCTTTTGGTTAGCAGCCAAACGCTTAACCACTAAATGTCTCACAGTTAATGTCATACTTAATGGGAAAAGATTAAGATCTTCCTGCTTAAGATCGGGGACATGATGAGGACCGATATCTGCTCTCAACAGTGCTATTAAGCCCTCGCTAGAGCAATTAGGAAAGAAAAAGAAATAAAAAGCATCCAAATTGTGAAGGAAAAAGTAAAAATGTTTCCTTTTGCAGTCAAAATTATATATGAAAAATCCCAAAGAATCCAGAAGAAAGCTATTAGAGCTAATAAATGAATTCAGCAAAGTGGAAGGGCTATAAGGACAACACACAAAAATCAGTAGAATTTCTTTTTTTTTTCATCAGCAACAAGGAATGTGAAAAGGAAATTAAGGAAACATTTCCATTTACAATACTGTCTAAAAAAGTAAAATAATTAGCAGTTAATTTAATCAGAAAGGTGAAAGACATACACTTAAAACTATAAAACTGTACTGAAACAAAAATGATCTGAATAATTTGAAGGGCAGTCCATGTTCATTTATTGGAAGACTTAATATTTTTAAGATGTCAATTCTACCTAAAGCAATCTATAACTTCAACACAATACCCATCAAAACTGCAGAAATGGAAAAGTCAATACTGAAATGTATACGGATCTGCAAATTTCCCAGAATAGCCAAAACAAACTAGAAGAAGAGTAGTATGGCTGTCCTTTCTGATCTCAAAACATATAAAACTACAGTAATTAAAACAGTCTGGTATTGGTACAATGACAGACATATAGATCATTGAAATACGTTTGAGAGTGTAGATGACCTAAATACATATCCCCTAAAATCATAAAAATCTTGAAAGAAAAGATAGAGATATATACACCTCACTGGTTTTGCTTCTCTATAGAACCCAGCCTGAGACAGAGAACAAGAAACAGACTTGGTCACTCCTCACAGTGTGTAGACTCAATGCTGTTGTCATAACTGACATATAAAATACTCACCTTTTTATATTTTTGTGGGCTCTTGAGCTTTTGCCAATCATCTAGCTGTGTGGTTTGCAACTTGGAAAAAAAATCAGTTAAAAGCACACCTTTATTGGGCAGTGAACTATAGAAAGAAATCATGGCTGATGATCAAACCGTATGGATCAGTCAGGTAGATGCCCACGGAACGAGATTATTCTCTCATAGGAATGACTGGAATGAAGCTGCTGATCAAGCCTACACCACCCAGATTTCCACCATTGTTGCTCGGATTCATCATCATTCCAGACATGGTAAGACGTCCAGCATCATAGGCTTGGGGAAAAAAAGTCAGTGAGTATGTTTCAAATGCAGAGGGTACCACTGCATGTCAGATTTGTGACTTCTGTCAAAAATTGATCCATTTTTCTCATGAGTGAGTCTCTTTTACACAGAGTTTGGCTCCTGTCTGTTTCTGACAGCATGACTATGTTGTTAGACCCACTCTTGGTAGAAATCAGTGGTTCCTCACCACTGTTGACAGTTTTTTAGGATATGATATTGTTTTTCCTATTCTGTCCTCCAACTCTGAACAACCATTGTGACCATTGGAACTAATCTGTGCATTTGTTGGTTTTTGCTTTTTTCTTTCTTTTTCTTTTTTAATTATTTTCAGAGTATTTAAAATGGTGTAACTTTTCTCACAAATGTTATTCCACAATAAGACAATAATCTGACTATTCTTTATTTCTCGTCTCCTCCTTTTTCATACAGTTTATTTAAGCAGTTTGGTTATTGAATGTGGCCTCCCAAAAGGGATCAATCTCTTGGCTGCTTCCTTGATAATAATCAGGACAAAAGTGCAAGTTTATTTGGCCTAGTTTGAATAACAGGGATTAACTCAAACCGTTTCTCAATTACTACCTCTTTCACCTAACAGCTACTCCCTGAGTGCCTAGTTTGTTTGATCTCTTGATTGTAGCCCTACTTAAAGAGGTAGTAGGGAATTCTAACTTACTTTTGGTTTAGCCACCAAAAACATGTTGTTAGTTTGACATGATCTTAGATCATAAGGACAATACTCGGCTGAATACAGTTTTTCTGAGTCTGTCAATAGTGGCCCAGGTGAGCTAAAGTATGGGACATAATGAATGTTTGTTAAGTTTTATAAAAATGGCCTTTCCCTCTTGCACTTGGCCTTTTTGGAGAAAAGGACAGTGTATAAGTAGGAGATGATTGGAAAAAGGGTGAAATTTTAGCTACTGGAATGGGACACCAGTTTTATGGTGGTAAAGATAGAGCAACAAGGGAACACTGTTAATGCTGGGCAGTATGGTGTAGAAAGGGTAATTAATGATATTTCGCTGACATTACCTCCTTTTGAGTCTCAATATCTAGAGAATATGCCCTGATTTGGCACTCTAAAACTGTAGGAAGCACCCAAAATTTAACTGACTCTAGAATTTGCCTTCTCCTGCCAGACAGTTCTGATCACTGTTTGACCACAGTCCCCTTTACCTACAAAGAAATCTCTCAGTAACAGCAAGGGATCACTTTATTTCTTGCATCTCCTACGAAGTCACTTGTCAAAACATTAACATGTCTTCCCCGATTTCATTCTTAGTCATTGCATTAGGGGGATGCATGCTGCTAAGCTGGTAGCATGAGCAAACTGGAAAACTCTAACCTGCTGCTTGTTGGAGTCCCTCCATGAACGACCAGAGTCAGTATTAGAACCGAACTGAGAACCCTGGGGTTATGGATGGAATTGTGTCCCCAGAAAGTTATGTTGAAGTCCTAACCCCTGTACCTGTGATTGTGACCCTGTTTGGCAACAGGGGTTTCCTTTTTGATGTTAATAAAGTCATCCCAAAGTTCGGTCGATCTTAAACCCAATCAATTTTTAGAGCTGTGTTATAAAGAGCAGAATAGACATAGAGACACATTTGGCAGGTACAATATGACGACCAACGTACAAGCAAACTGAAAACTGATGCCAATCATTGGTGACAGACAACAGAAAGTAAGAGATGGGCCCACAGAATAAATTAATATGCCTGAGACCCTGATTTGGAGTTTTAGCATCCAAAATCATAAAACATATTTCTATTCTTTAAAGTTACCCACTTGTGATATTTTTGTTATAGTCACACTAGGTAACTAAGAATTTGGTAACAGAGTATGGGTGCTGCTCTAACAAATACCTAAAATGTGATAGTGGTTTTGGAATTAGGTAATGGATAGAGGGTAGACAAATTTTGATACACTTGATAGTAAGAGTCTAGAGTGCTTTGAAGAGACTCCTGTTAAAATTACGGACATTAAGGTCATTTCTGATGAGGGCTTAAAAAGAAATGTCAATATTAAGTTCTGGAAAAGCTTTAAAAGGAACTGATTTACATGTTATTGGACACTGGGGAATGTAATCTTCGTTATAAAGTGGCAACTTGTCTGAATTATGTTTGAATATTTTATGGAAAATTGAATTTGTAAGTGATGAATTTGGGTATTTGGCTCAGTAGATTTGTAAACACGATCTTAAAGAAGTGGCATGGTTTCTTGTTGCTTATAGTAAAATGTGTGAGGAAATAGATTGAGAAATGAACTGTGCAAAAAGAAATGGTATATTTTAAAGTCGGAAAATTCTACTTTAAAAGGGTGTGTACCCTTGTCATGGATTGAATTGTGTCCCCCCAAAATGTCTGTCAACTTGTCTGGGTCTTGATTCCCAGTATTGTATGATTGTGTTATCTGATGTGATTTCCTTATGTGTTGTAAACTCTATCACTATGATGAGATTATATGTGATCTCCTTATGTGTTGTAAATTCTATCGCTGTGATGAGGTTATACTGATGAGGTTGACAAGATTAGATAGTGTCTTAATGCAATATCTTTTGAGATATAAAAGAGAGAAGCTAGCAGAGACACATGGGAACCTGACACCACCAAGAAAGTAGTGCCGGGAGCAGAGCGGGTCCTTTGGACCTGAGGTTCCTGCGCTGAGATGCTTCCAGACCAAGGGAAGACTGATGTATCACAAAGACCTTCCAGACCAAGGGAAGATTGATGACACACACCTTTCTCCAGAGCCGACAGAGAAAGAAAGCCTTCTTCTGGAACTGATGCCCTGAATTTGGACTTGTAGCCTACTGGACTGTGGGAGAATAAATTTCTCTTGTTAAAAGCCATCCACTTGTGGTATTTCTGTTGGAGCAGCACTAGATGACTAAGACAACCCTCCAATGACACTAAGGGTGTGGCTACACAACCTTTTGCTAAAGAGTTTAAGCCTGTAACCAACATATCTAATCGGTCATGTCGTTACAAACCCCGTCAGCTTAGACTGAAACGGACAGAGACTGGATGAAATGAAGGAAAGCTGTCTGCCTCTTAGAATTTTACAAGCAGGAAATGGGCCAATGGAGCTACTTGGTTGAAAACATGAGTTATCTTCCAAGAAAAAGGCGGGAGGATGCCAGAAGCAGTTCAGAGACCAGCAGGACTGTTGGAAGGAGTGTGGGGAGCTGGGGGCACCTCTTAAGAAAATATAAAAAAAATCTCAGCAGAGAAATATGATATATATAAAAGCATCAAAAGTAAATTTTAGAAATGAAAAATATAATGAATGCAATATCTCAATGGATAGGCTCAAGAGCATAACGATGAAGACAGAACAACAGAAATTATTCAAACTTAACAACATAAAGTAAACTAAAATAATGAACAAAGCCTCAAAGTTTCTTTGTGACAATAGCAAAAGGTCCAACATTCATATTATTAAAGTCCCAGAGGAAGAAAGAAAAAGGGTAGATACAAGATGTTTATATATATATACTTAACTGGTTTTGCTTCTCTAGATAACCCACCCTAAGACGCCGTATGTCTATCATGGACAAAATTATCCTTGTACAATGAGGTTGAAATAACGACACTTCCAGAAAAAATAAACCCAGGACAATTTGATGCCACCACACGTATCATAACAGTTACACTAAATGTAAATGGTTTATGTATAGTAATTAAAAGACAGAAAACAGTAGAGTTAATAAATAAATATTATTAGCTATATGCTGGAATCCCTGGGTGGTGAAAAGTGTTAATGTGCTTGGCTATTTATCAAAATATTGTCGCTTCAAGTCAAACCAGAAGAAAAGCCTTGTGACCTACTTCCAAAAAGTCTGTCATTAAAAACCTTATGAGCTGTGGCATATACATACAATGGAATACTACTAAACCAATAGGATAAATGAAGTTTTGATACATGCTACAATTTGGATGGAGCTGGAAGACGTTTTGCTGAATGAAATAAGTCAGTCTGAAAAGGACGAATATTGTATGACATCACTTATATAAAAAGACAAAAAAAGGTAAACGTATAAAGACGAAAGTTAGTGGTTGCCAGGGGCAGGATGCAGGTTGGATGAGAGGTTAACTGTGATGCAAATATTGCATTGATTAAGGGTAGGGTTTCACAACTGATGAATGTAATTGCTGTCAATAAGTTGTACCCCTGTAAAAAGTTGAATTGGCAAAAGTTGTATGACTGATATATTTACAAAAAAAACAAAAAAACTAAAAAACCAGTAGCATCTGAGGCTGTTTATGTACAACCAAAAACCTCATAGGATTTAGTTTCTTGGTTTGGAGGTTTAGGGTCATGGTTTCATTAGACATCCCAGTTAATAGGCCTAATAACATGTTTAGTGCATCAGTTCTACCTCCTAGATTGATGTGTACTGCCTGGGGTCTTAAAACCCTGCAAGCAGCCATCCCAGCTACAGCTGGTGTCTATTTTCTTGGAACAACAGAGGAAGAAGGAGAATCAGGAATAGAAGGAGGATATGGAATGTATGGCTAATTGCCTTCTTGAACAATTGCCTCCTTTGCCATGAGAACAGAAAAACTGGATGGTGCCGGGCAGTGAACAAAGACTGAAGGCTATGTTAGCTTGAGGGTGAACATATCAATGTGTTTTTCTGGACTGCTGAAATGAAAGAAACTTCCTTCTAGCTTAAATCTGAGCTCTTACACTGCATGATGATAGGGAGTGGTGAGCCAAGACTGAAGGCTGTACATGCCTAACAGTTTCAGAAATTAACACATTATAAAGCTCTATGTATGTGGATGGAGTTAAGCTTTCAAGACCTTCATTGCTGATGTAGCATGACTCAAAATGAGAAGAAACAGCTGCAAACATCTATTAATAACCAGAATGTGGAATGTACAAAGTATGACTCTAATAGAAGTGGAAATCACCAAAAATGAGATGGAATGCATAAACATCAATATCCTAGGCATTAGTTAGCTGAAATGGACTGGTATTGGCCATTCTGAATTGAATAATCATATGGTCTACCATACTGGGAAAGACAACTTGAAGAGGAATGGTGTTGCATTCATTGTCAATAAGAATATTTCAAGATCTATCCTGAAGTACAACACTGTCAGTAATAGAATACTATCCATGTGCCTTCAAGGAAGACCAGTTAATATGACTGTTATTCAAATTCATGCACCAACCACTAAGGCCAAAAATGAAGAAATTGAAGATTTTTACCAGCTTCTGCAGTCTGAAATTGATCGAACATGCAATCAGGATGCATTGATAATTACTGGCGATTGCAATGCGAAAGTTGGAAACAAAGAAGAAGGATCAGTATTTTGAAAATATGGCCTTGGTAATAGAAATGATGCCGGAGATTGCATGATAGAATTTTGCAAGACCAATGACTTTTTCACTGCAAATACCTTTTTTCACCAACATAAACGGCAACTATACACATGGACCTTGCCAGATGGAATACACAGAAATCAAATAGACTACATCTGTGCAAAGATACTGGAAAAGCTGAGTATCATTAGTCAGAACAAGATCAGGGACTGACTGTGGAACAGACCATCAATTGCTCATATGCAAGTTCAAGTTGAAACTGAAGAAAATTAGAACAAATCCACAAGAGCCAAAGTACAAACTTGAGTATATCCCACCTGAATTTAGAGAGCATCTCAACAATAAATTTGACGCATTGAACACTAATGACCGAAAACCAGATGAGTTGTGGAATGACATCAAGGACATCATACATGAAGAAATCAAGAGGTCATTAAAAAGACAGGAATGAAAGAAAAGACCAAAATAGATGTTATACGAGACTCTGAAACTTGCTGTTGAATATCGAGTCGCTAAAGCAAAAGGAAGAAATAATGAAGTAAAAGAACTGAAGATTTCAAAGGGCGGCTCGCAAAGACAAAGTAAAGTATTATAATGACATGTGCAAAGAGCTGGAGATAGGAAGCCAAAAGGGAAGAACCCGCTCAGCATTTCTCAAGCTGAAAGAACTGAAGGAAAAGCTCAAACCTGGAGTTGCAATAGTGAAGGATTCTATGGGGGAAATTATTAAACGACACAGGAAGCATCAAAAAAAAGATGGAAGTAATACACAGGGTCATTATACCAAAAAGAATTTGTTGACATTCAACCTTTTCAAGAGGTAGCATATGATCAAGAACTGACGATACTGAAGAAGTCCAAGCTGCATTGAAGGCATTGTTGAAAAACAAGGCTCCAGGAAGTGATGGAATAGCAGTTGAGATGTTTAAACAATCGGATGTAGCTCTGAAAGTGCTCACTCCTCTATGCCAAGAAATTTGGAAGACAGCTACCTGGCCAACCGACTGGAAAAGATCCACATTTATGCCTATTCCCAAGAAAGCTGATAAAGCAGAATGTGGAAATTATCAAACAATATTATTAATATCACACTCACGTAAAATTTTGCTGAAGAGCATTAAAAAGTGGCTGCAGCAGTATGTCGAGAGGGAAAAATCAAGCCAGAAAATCAGGCCAGATTCAGAAGAGGCCGTGTAGCAGGGGTATCTTTGCTGATGTCAGATGGATCCTGGCTGAAAGCAGAAAATACCAGAAAGATGTCTACTTGTATTTTATAGACTATACTAAGGCATTCAACTGTGTGGATCATAACAAATTATGGATAACATTGCAAAGAATGGGAATTCCAGAACACTTAATTGTGCTCGTGAGGAACCTTTACATAGATCAAGAGGCAGTTGTTCTGACAGAACAAGGGGATATTGCGTGGTTTAAAGTCAGGAAAGGTGTGCGGCAGGGTTGTAGCCTTTCACCATACATATTCGATCTGTATGCTGAGCAAAAAATCCGAGAAGCTGGACTATATGAAGAGGAATGCAGCATCAAGATTGGAGGTAGACTCATTAACAACCTACGTTATGCAGATGACACAACCTTGCTTGCTGAATGTGAAGAGGGCTTGAAGCACTTACTGATGAAGATCAAAGACCACAGCCGTTGGTATGGATTAAACCTCAACATAAAGAAAACAAAAATCCTCACAACTGGACCAATAAGCAACATCATGATAAATGGAGAAAAGACTGAAGTTGTCAAGGATTTCATTTTACTTGGATTCACAATCAACCCCCATGGAAGCAGCAGTCAAAAAATCAAAAGATGCATTGTATTGGGTAAGTCTGCTACAAAAGACCTCTTTAAAGTGTTGAAAAGCAAAGATGTCACCTTGAAGACTAAGGTGCACCAGATCGAAGTCATTGTATTTTCCATCGCATCATATGCATATGAGAGCTGGGCAATGAATAAGGAAGACTGTAAAAGAATTGATGCCTTTGAATTGTGGTGTTGGCAAAGAATATTGAATATACCATGGACTACCCAAAGAACGAACAAATCTGTCTTAGGAAAAGTACAACCAGAATTCTCCTTAGAAGCAAGGATGGCGAGACTACGTCTTACATACTTTGGACATGTTGTCAGGAAGGATCAGTCCCTGGAAAAGGACATCATGCTTGGTAAAGTACAGGGTCAGCAAAAAAGAGGAAGACCCTCAAAAAGATGGGTTGACACAGTGGCTGTGGTGATGGGCTCAAGCACAACAATGATTGTGAGCGTGGCACAGGACCAGGCAGTGTTTCGTTCTGTGGTGCATAGGCTTGCTGACTCAACACCACCTGACAACAACAACATAATGTGTGAGGAATGAGAAAGATATCATTGTAATAGTCTGATTTTTCTGCCTTAATCAAAAAATAAAAAGGCACACAAACTGGAAATGATGATCCTTTCAAAAAACAAGATGAAGGGAGACAAATGAAATCTTTGGAAGACCAAATAATGAATAGATTCTAAGCTTTTGCTGTCTAGTTGATTCTGACTCATAGCTGTGCCATGTGTTACAGAGCAGAACTGCTCCGTAGGATTTTCTTGGCTATAATATTTACAGAAGCAGATTTCCACATCTTTCTTTTTGTTTAGATAAGTAATCGAGAACAAAATGCATGTGTCATCCAATGAACAAATTGGAAGAATATAATACAACAGTATTAAAAATTGTAAGAACTAAAGGAAAACAGTGAAATAACTTAAGGAACTAAGGAAAATGATACATGAACAAAGCAAGATATAAATTAAGAGGTGTTATTGTTGTGTGCCATCAAGTCATCTCTGACTTATTGTGATCCCATAAGACAGAGTGGAACTCCCGTACAGGGTTTTCAAAGCTGTAATCTTTATGGAAGCAGGCTGCCACATCTTTTCCCATGGAGCAGCTTGTGTGTTCGAATCGCTGACCTTTTAGTTAGCAGGCAAGTGTTTAACCTCTGTGCCATCAGGGATCCAGCTAATTAAGAGGTGACAATATAAAAAGAAACCAAAGAAATACTGGCACTAAAGGATACAATAACTGAAATGTAAAGCACTATGGGAGTAATTTGCAGCAGATTTTAGGTGGCAGAAGAAACAACCAACCAAATAGAGGATAAGATAATCAAAATATGGAGGGTGGGAGCAATAGGAAAGTAAGGTCAAGACTTGAGCATAGCCTAATTAAAATGTGAGACAACATTCATTGAACTATCATATGCATTTTGGGAATCCCAGAAGGAGATGATAGAAAGGGACAGAAGAAATATTTGAACAAATAATGACAGAAAACTTTCCAAATTAGATGAAGGACATGAATCTACAAATCCAAAAACCTCAATGAATTTCAAGGAGGGTAAAGCCAACAAGACCCACACTGCAAGTTCTCAAAAACTAAAGATAAAAAAAAACCTGAAAGCAGCAAGAAAGAAGTGAATTATCACATACAAAGGATTCTGAAGAAAAATAAGTGCCAAATTCTCCTTAGATACTTTGGAGTCTAGAGGCAACAGAATGAAATAAGGTAATAATGAAAGAACTTTCAAACAAAAATACTCTTGTTAAACTGTCCTTCAAAAATGAGGGTGAAATTAAAACATTCCCAGATAAACAAAAGTGGAAGGAATTCACCACCAGTAGACCTACATTATAATAAATTCTAAAGGATGTCTTTCTGGTGCAAAGGAAAGGACATTAGACAGTAAATTAAAGCTATACATTAAAGATAACTTCATGGGGAAGTATATGGGCCAAGTTTAAGGCATTTGTGATTGGTAATTCTAGTTATGGTCTTTATGATTTATATATGTTCTTCATGCAAAAAAATAAGTATAGATTTATGTTAGACAGCACACGATGTACAAAAATTTCACAAATAATAAGAACATAAATGGAGAAAGCGGCACTGGATTAGCAAAAGTTAAGTACAATTGTCTAATGTACTGAAGCAGTATCAAAATAACCCTTCCCCCTCTGGTAAGTGCATCTCTTCCTCTCATCAACTCCATTCCTGCTCTGCTCCAGTCCTTGTCCAGCGATGTTCACTAGTTGCTGCACACTCTAGGCCGGAAGTGGGACCCATCATGCCTGAACCAGTCTCCTGGCTTTGGGGAGGGAACAAATAAACGAACAGACAGGAAAAAAGAAACTTCTAGGTCCCCTAAGCCAGGAAATCAAGGCAGGTGATGCTGCCTCTTTGCCTAGGCACAAGCGTAAGGGGTTCACGGACTTAGGGTGCCTTTCACCCCTGCCTAGACTTGTGTGGGCCCATTCAACAGTGTAAGCCCTCATTACCATAGTACAACAGGGTATATACCTGAATTCTATTTTCAACTGCAACAGCTAAGGGGGAGTGGCAGATTCATGACAGTTAACACTGACCTGCCCATTAAACAGGGTCCTCACCTACCCACATCAGAGGCCTGAGGACTGGTGGCTCCACCCACTCTACCTAGTCACTCCTGACAAGCGTCTGAGGATAAGTAGTGCCTCCCCGTCCTTACAGCCAACAGCACTGGGTGCCCAATATCCAGCTGCAAAACCCACCAACCTATGTGCTCTAGGGTACAGGGACACGTCTTCTACCTAGACATTCAGGGGCAGCAATCAGCCCCCTACCTTACTCAGCACATAATCCTCTACTGCAGCCAGATACCTGTACCTGCTACAATCACCCCTATGTAGCCCTGCTGGTCTAGGACTTTATGTGAAAACCTGCACCACACACTAGGTGACTGACGACCTGGACACCTGAGCTGAATCTACACAAGAAAAGTAATAGTCTCCTGGACTCACATACCTACTAGGAGCTCTAACCACTGGTGACAGGGCATGAGAGCTTCAAAGACACCAATAATCAAAGTAGCTCACACACCCAGCCTATCTGGGAATATCAAAACAAAACAAAACAAGAAGCTAGGACACAGTAAGCAAACATAAAATAAATATTTTAACTTATTGATGGCTTGGAGAAAACAGTCAATATCAAATCACATAAAGAGGCAGATCATGATGGCTTCAGCAAGCTCCCAAAACAAAGAATGAAGAAATCTTCTGGAGGAAGAGAACTTGCAATTACTGGAGGTAGAAAGCAAAAGTTTAACATACAAAACTCTTGAAGAGATCAGGAAGGAGATCAAGCAAAACTCAGACCATGCCAAGGAACACACAGTCAAAGTAACAGAAGAATTTAGCAAAGGTATACAAGAGCAAAATAACAAATTTAACAGACTTCCAGAATCCATAGACAGACAGGAAATAGAAGTCCAAAAGATTAACAATAAAAGTTCAGAATTAGACAACTCAATAGAAAGACATTGGAGTAGAATTCAGGCAATAGAAGTCAGAATTAGTGAGCTTGAAGATAAAGCACTTGACACCAACTTATTTGAGGAAAAATCAGATACAAGAATTTTAAAAAAATGAAGAAACCCTGAGAATTATGTGGGACTCTATCAAGAGGAATAACCTACGAGTGATTGGAGTACCAGAACAGAGGGGGATAACAGAAAATACAGAAAATATTGTTGAATATTTATTCCCAGAAAACTTCCCTGATATCATGAAAGAAAAGAAGATATTTATCCAAGAAGCTCATAGAACCCCACAAGGGATAGATCCCAAAGGAAAGTCACCAAAATATATTATAATCGAACTTGCCAAAACCAAAGATAAAGAGATAATTTTAAGAGTGGCTAGGGATAAAAGAAGAGTGACCTACAAAAGGATTCCGTAAGAGTAAGCTCTGACTACTCAGCAGAAACTATGCAAGCAAGAAGGCAATGGGATGACATATATAAAGCCTTGAAGGAAAAAAAATGTCAGCCAAGAATTATATATCCAGCGAAACTATCTCTCAAGTATGAAAGTGAAATTAGGGCATTCCCAGACAAACAGAGGTTTAGGGAATTTGTAAAAAATGAAGCAAACTTACAAGAAATGCTAAAGGGAGTTCTCAGTCTAGAGAATTGATAATATGAGATAACAACCCAAGATTAGAACACAAAACAGAACAACCGATATCAACTCAGGGAAGTCACAAAAATAAGTCAAAGCTAAAACACCGAAAATAGGGAAACAGAGACATCAATATGTAAAAATGACTACAAAACAATAAAGGACTAAATAGAGTAGTCATAAAACTTTCATACAGAGAAGTTAAGATGATATCAAGAAACAAAAAATTGGTTTAAACTTAGAAAAATAGAGGTAAATTTTAAATAACCACAAAAGAAACTAAAAAAATCTACACATCAAAATAAAAAAGAACAAAAACATAATGACTCAGCAAACACAAAATTAAAAAAAAAATGAAAAAGATGAAAAGAAAATACATAAAGAAAAACGACTGAGCACAGAACATGTAGTGGAACAAAGAAACTGTCAACACCCCCCCAAAAAAAACAGATCAAAATGACACCACCAAACTCATACCTATCAATAATTACACTGAATGTAAATGGACTAAATGCACCAATAAAGAGACAGAGTGGCAGAATGGACTAAAAAAACACGATCCATCTATATGAAGCCTACAAGAGACACACCTTCGATTGAAAGACACAAACAAACTAAAACTCAAAGAACAAACAAGCAAGAAGGAAACAACAATCAAAAAAGCAGGAGTGGCAATATTAATCTCTGACAAAATAGACTTTAAAGCAAAATCTACCACAAAGGATAAGGAAGGACACTATATAATGATTAAAGGGGAAATACACTAGGAAGACATAACCATAATAAATATTTATGCACCCAATGACAGGACTCCAAAATACATAAAACAAACTCTAACAGCATTAAAAGAAATAGACAACTCCACAATAATGGTAGGATACTTCAACATATCACTTTTGGTGAAAGACAGAACAATCTAGAAAGAAGCTCAGTAAAGACATGGAAGATCTAAATGCCACAGTCAACCAACCTGATCTCATACACATACAGAACACTCCACCCAATGGCAGCCAGATATACTTTCCTTTACAACACCTATGTAACATTCTCCAGAATAGACTACACATCAGGTCACAATGCAAACCTTAACAGAATCCAAAACATTGAAATATTATAAGGCATTTTTTTCTGGCCATAAAGCTATAAAATTAGAAATCAATAACAGAAAAAGTAAAGGAAAAAAAATCAAATACATGGAAACTGAATGACATCTAGCTCAAAAACTACTGGGTTATAGATGAAATGAAGGACAGAATAAATTCATAAAATCAAATGAGAATGAAAATGCTTCTTACCTTAACATTTGAGACATTGCAAAAGTAGTTCTCAGAGGTCCACTTATAGCAATAAATGCACACATCCAAAAAGAAGAAAGGGTTAAAATCAAAACATTATCCCAACAACTCGAACAAATAGAGAGCAGCATAAGACGTTTTCTGGCACTGGAAGAAAGGAAATAATAAAAATTAGTTCTGAAATAAATGAAATACAAAATATAAAAACTATCGAAAGAGTTAACAAGACCAAAAGCTGGTTTTTTGAAAACATCAACAAAATCAATAAACCACTGGCAAAACTGACAAAAGAAAAACAGGAGAGGAAGTAAAAAATCCAAATAAGAAATGAGACGGGCAACATCACAACAGACCCAACTGAAATTAAAAGAATTATAACAGAATGTTAAGAAAAATTGTGCTCTAACAAATTTTAAAACCTAGAAGAAATGGACAACTTTCTAGAAACACACTACCTATCTAAACTAACACAAACGGAGGTAAAACAACTAAATAAACTTATAAAAAAAGAAGAGATTGAAAAGATAATTAAAAAATTCCCAACACCAAAAAAAAAAAAAAAAAAAAAAAGCCATGACCCTGACTGCTTCACTGGAAAAATCTACCAAACTTTCAGGGAAGAGTTAACACCACTACTACTAAAGGTATTTCAGAGCATAGAATAAGATGGAATACTCCCAAACTCATTCTATGAAGCCAGCTTGACCCTGAAACCAAAACTGGTAAACACACCACAAAAAATGAAAATTACAGACCAATATCCTTAATGTACATAGATGCAAAAATCCTCAACAAAACTCTAACCAGTAGAATTCAACAGCATATCAAAAAAATAATTCACCATGATCAAGTGGGATTCATACCAGGTATGCAGGGATTGTTCAACATTAGAAAAACAATCAATGTAATCCATCACATAAATAAAACAAAAGACAAGAACCAGATGATCTTATCAATTGATGCAGAAAGGGCATTAGACAAAGTCCAACACCCATTCATGATAAAAACTCTCAGCAAAATAGGAATAGAAGGGAAATTTCTCAACATAATAAAGGGCATTTATACAAAGCCAACAGCCAACATACTCCTAAATGGAGAGAGTCTGAAAGCATTCCCCTTTAAAATGGGAACTAAACAAGGATGCCCTTTATCAGAACTCTTTATTCAACATTGTGCTGGAGGTCCTAGCCAGAGCAATTAGGCTAAAAAAAGAAATAAAGTGCATCCGAATTGGTAGGGAAGAAGTCAAAGTATCTCTATTTGCAGTTGATATGATCTTATACACAGAATACCCCCACAGAATCTACAAGAAAACTATTGGAACTAATAGAAGATTTCAGTAAAGTATCAGGATACAAGATAAACATACAAAAATCAGTTGGATTCCTCTACACCAACAAAGAGAACTTCTAAGAGGAAATCACCAAATCATTATTTACCATAGCCCCCAAGAAGAGAAAATACTTAGGAATAAATCTAACCAGAGACATAGAAGCCCTATACCAAAAAAAAAAAAAAAATTAAAAAACACTACTGCAAGAAACCAAAAGAGACCTACATAAGTGGAAACACATACCATGCTCATGGATAGGAATACTCAACGTTGTGGAAATATCAAGTGTACGCAAAACAATCTACAGATACAATGCCATCCCGATCCAAATTCCAATGACATTTTTTAACAAGAAGGAGAAAGAAATCACCAACTTCATATGGAAAGGGAAATTACCCCAGATAAGTAAAGCATTACTCAAGAAGAAGAACCTCATACTACCTGATTTTAGAACCTATTATACTGCCACAGTAGTCAAAACAGCCTGATACTGGTACAACAACAGATATATAGACCAATGGAACAGAATTGAAAATCCAGACATAAATTCATCCACCTACGAGAAGCTGATATTTAACAAAGGCCCAAAGTCCATTAAATTGGGAAAAGACAGTCTCTTTAACAAGTGATGTTGGCATAACTGGATATCCATCTGCAAAAAAAATCAAACAAGACCCATACCTCACAGCTCGCACAAAAACTAACTCAAAATGGATCAAAGCCCTAAATATAAAATCTAAAATGATAAGGACCATGGAAGAAAAAATACAGACAACACTAGGAGCCCTAATACATGGCATCAACTGAATATAAACCATAAGTAACAATGCACAAACCCCAGAAGAGAAACTAGATAACTAGGAGCTACTAAAAATCAAACATTTATGCTCATCAAAAGACTTCACCAAAAGAGTAAGAAGAGAATGTACAGAGTGGGAAAAGTTTTTAGCTACGACATATCCAGTTAGGGTGTGATTTCTAAAATCTACAAGATACTGCAACACCTCAACAACAACAACAAAAAAATCAATTAAAAAATGGACAAAGGATATGAACAGACACTTTGCCAAAGAAGATATTCAGGCGGCTACCAGATCTATAAGGAAATGCTCATGATCATTAGCCACTAGAGAATTGCAAATGAAAACTACAATGAGATACCGTCTCACCCCTACAAGGATGGCACTAATCCACAAAACAGAAAATAATAAATGTTGAAGAAGTTGTGTAGAGACTAGAACACTTATGGACTGTTGGTGGGAATGTAAAATGGTACAACTACTTTAGAAATCTATTCAGCGCTTCCTTTAAAATCCAGAAATAGCAGTATCATATGATCCAACAGTCCCACTACAGAATTAAGAGCCGTCACACGAATAGATATATGCACACCCATGTTCTTTCCAGCACTGTTCACAATAGCAAAGAGATGGAAACAGTCTAGGTGCCCATGAACAGACAAATGGTTAAACAAATTTTGGTACATACACACAATGAAATGCTATGCAATAATAAAGAACAACAGAAGAAAATATTCTTTGATTGTTACGAGGGTGGGGAAGAAGGGAGAGGGGAATTCACTAGATAGTAGACAAGAGTCATCTTAGGTGAAGGACAGGACAACACACAATAGAGGGGAAGTCAGCATAACTGGACTATACCAAAAGCTAAAAAGTTTTCTAAACACAACCAAATTTATTAAGAAAATGTTCTGCATCCCTCTATGGTGGGTGACGTCTGGGGTCTTAACAGCTTCGGAGTATCCATCTAAGATGCATCAATTTGTCCCAAACCACTTGGAGCAAATGAGAATTAAGAACACCAAAGACACAAGGAAAAAGCCCAAGAGACAAAAGGGCCACATAAAACAGAGACTCCATTAGCCTGAAACCAGAAGTGCTAGATGGTGCCCGGCTACTACCAATGACTGCCCTGACAGGGAACAGAACAGAGTCCCTGACGGAACAAGAGAAAAATGTGCAGCAGAACTCAAATTCACGTAAAAAGACCAGACTTAATGGTCTGATTGAGACTGGAGGAACCGCCGAGGCCATGGCCCCTGGATACTTTGTTAATCCAGAACTAAAACCATTCCCAAATCCCACTCTTCAGAGAAAGATTAGATAGGACTGTAAAACAAAATAATACTCGCTAAGAGTGTGCTTCCTTGTTCAGGGAGATACAAGAGACCAAATGGGTGGCTCCTATCTGGAAGAAGAATGAGAAAGCAGGAAGGGATAGGAGCTGGTTGGACGGACACGAGAAACCCTGGGCAGAAAGGGGAAGTGTGCTGTCACATTGTAGGGATTGCAACTAGTGTCACATAACAGTGTGTGTATAAATTTTTGTGTGTAAAATTAACTTGAGCTGTAAACAAAGCATTTTTTAAAAAAATTCCAGACCTATGTCCTTATCAGAATTGACTGTAAATATAAACTCCAATCAAACGGACGAATGTGTTAAAATGAATTTAATAAATGATCCCACTATATGCTATCTACGTAGACACGTTTTAGGATGAAATACACAAATAGATTGAAAGTGAATGGATGGAAAAAATATTCCACGTAAATATTAACGAAAAGAAAGATGGGGTTGCAGTTTTTATATTAGAAAGAGTAGACTTTAGTTCCAGTCAGTTACAAGAGACAATAAATGACATTATATAATAATAAAATTTCATAAGTGAACTAAATTTAGATGAAGTAAATTTCTTAGTTCATCAAGAAGATAGAAAAATTAAAAATATGTATACACCTAACATGAGCACCTCAAAATATATAAAGCAAATAATAACAGAAAGAATGAAATAATAGTTGGAGATTTCAATACACCACTTCCAATAATGGACAGAACATCTAGAAAGTAGATCAGTAAGGAAATAGAGGATTTGAAAAATGCTATACAAAGGACAAATTGAATGAAGAAGTCAAAGCTGCACTGAAGGCATTGTCAAAAAAGAAGGCTCCAGGTATTGTTGGAATACCAACTGAGATGTTTCAACAAAGTGATCCAGCACTGAAAGCACCCACTCATCTATGCCAAGAAAGTTGAACAACAGCTACCTGAACAACCAACAGGAAAAGATTTATATTTGTGCCTATTCCAAAGAAAGGTGATCCAATAGAATGAAGAAATTATAGACCAATGTCATCAACATAATATGTTAGTCAAATTATTCTAAAGATCTTTGAAAAGAGGTTGCAGCAGTACACAGACAAGGAACTGCTAGAAATTCAAGCCGGATTCAGAAGAGGACGTGGAACAAGGGATATCATTGCTGATGTCAGATGGATTTTGGTTGAAGGCAGAAAATACCAGAAGGATGTTTACGTGTGTTTTATTGACTATGCAAAGGCATTCGACTTTGTAGATCATAACAAATTATGGATAGATAACATTGGGAAGAATGAAAATTTCAGAACAATTAATTGTGCTCATGCAGAACCTGTACAGACAACAAGAAGCAGTCGTTTGAACAGAAGAAGGGGATACTGCGTGGTTTAAAAATCAGGAAAGTTATGTGCCAGGGTTGTATTCTTTCACCATACTTATTCTGTCTGTATGCTGAGCAATTAATTCCAGAAGATGGACTATATGAAGAAGAACACAGTATCAGGATTGGTGGAAGACTCATTAATAACCTGTGTTATGCAGATGACTCTACCTTGCCTGCTGAAAGGGAAGAGGACTCGAAGCACCTATTGATGAAGATCAAAGACCACAGCCTTCAGTATGTATTACTTCTTAACATAAAGAAAACAAAAATTCTCACAACTAGACCAATAAGCTACATCATGATAAATGGAGAAAAGATTGAAGTTGTCAAGGATTTCATTTTAGTTAGATCCACAATCAATGTCCATGGAAGCAGGAGTCAAGAAATCAAAGGACACGTAGTATTGGGCAAATCTGCTTCAAAAGACCTCTTTAAAGTGTTAAAAACCAAAGATGTCTGTTTAAGTACTAAGGTCTGCCTCACGCAAGCCATGGTGTTTTCAATCGCCTCATATGCATGTGAAAGCTGGTGAACGAATGAAGAAGTCCAAAGAATTGATGCCTCTGAATTATGGTGTTGGCGAAGAATATTGAATATACCATGGCCTGCCAGAGGAAGGAACAAATCTGTCTTGGAACAAATATAGCCAGAATGCTCCGTAGAAACAAGGATGGGAAGATTTTGTCTTACATAATATGAGCATATTATTAGGAAGGACCAGTCCCTGGAGAAGGACATCATGCTTGATGAAGTAGAGGGTCAGGGATAAATAAGACCCTCAACCAGACGGATTGACACAGTTGCTGAAAAATGGGCTCAAGCATAACAATTGTGAGGATGGCACAGGACGCGGCAGTGATGCATTCTGTTGTACATGAGATTGCTGTGAGTCAGACCCTACTGGATGACATTTAACAACAATCTAGCAGCATATACCAAGTAGATCTAACTGATACATATAGAACACTCCATGTAACAACAACACAAGTTGCATTCTCCAGTGCACAGAGATCATTTTTCTGGGTAGACCACTTGATAGGTCACAAGGTAAGTCACAATAATAGAACATTGATATACCAAGCATTTTCTCTGACCAAAGTGGAATGAAAGCATAATTTTATAGCAGAAGAACATCTGGAAAATAAGCTAATTTTTGGAAATTAAACAACACACAATTAAACACCAGTGTCCCAAGGAAAAAATCATGGGACGATTCAGAAAGTTCTTAGAGGTTAGTAAAAATGAATGCACAACATATCAATACTAATGGGATGCAATTAAAGTAGTAGTAAATTCCCTCATTAAAAAACAGCAGAGATCTCAAATAAAGAATGTGTGTTTACAGCTTTAAGAACTAGGAAAAGACGAGCAACAACAAAAAAGTATAGCCACCGGAAGGAAAAAAATAACAAAATTCACGACAGAAAGCAATGAAATCGAGAATAGAAAAAACAATTTAATCAATAGACTGGAACTTGGTTATTTTAAAAGAACAATAAAGTCACCAAATATTTAGCTACACAAGGGTAAAATGAGAGAGTATGCAAATAGGTATAATTAGAAATGAATGTGGGGACATTACAAATGATCTGACAAAAAACGTAAGAGCATACTAAGAAGTGTTGTATGCCAACATATTAGATAAGTTGTATTAAGTGGACGAATTCCTAGGAACATATAATCTAAATTGCTGCAAGACAAAATGGGAAATCTGAGCATGCCCATAACGAGTGAAGAGATTGAATTAGTAATCAAACACCTCAGGAAAAAATAGGAGTAAATACTTCATAACTCATTTTAGAAGACAAGCATTACCCTGATAATAAATTCAGAAAGACACAGGAAAACAAAACTAGAGACCAATGTCCCTTATGAATTCATATGCATATTCCTCATCAAAATGCTAACTAAATGCAGATGAAATTATACTACATATTAGAAAAGTTCTACATTAACACTTCTAGAGCTATTAAATGAATTTACCAAAGTTTCAGGGTTCCAGGTCAAAACACAAAAAGCAGTTGGGTTTCTCCACCTGCAATGACCAATCAGAAAACAGCAAATTAAAAACTAAATCTACTTAGAGTAGCATCAAAAGGAACAAAATACATAGGAATAAATGTAAACAAGGAGTATGCAATGGTTACTATTATGTGTTAATTTGGGTAGGCCAAGATTCTCATTATTATGTAGTTATCCTCCATTTTCCTTACCTGTCTCTCAGTTTGTTGTACTGTGGTGGCTTACATTTTGCTGTGATGCTGGAAAGCTATGCTACCAGTTTTTCAAATACCAGCAAAGTCACACATGGTGGACAGGTTTAAGCTGAGCTTCCAGACTAAGAAAGACTAGGAAGAAGGACTTGGCGGTCTATTTCTGAAATAAATCTGCCAGTGAAAACCTTATGAATAGCAGTGGAACACTGTCTGATATAGTGCAGGAATATGAGCCCCTCAGTTGGAAGACAGTCAAAATACGGCTGGGGAAGAGCTTTCTGAAAGTAGAGTTGACCTTAATGGCGTGAATGGAGTCAAGCTTTTGGGACCTTCATTTGCTGATGTGGCATAACTCAAAGTGAGAAGAAATAACTGCAAACATCTATTAATAACCGGAATGTGGAATGTACAAAGTATGAATCTAGTAGAAATGGAAATCATCAAAAATGAAGTGGAATGCATAAAGATCAATGTCCTAGGCATTTGTTAGCTGAAATGGACTGGTATTAGCCATTTTGAATTGGACCATCATATTGTCTACTATGCTGGGAATGACAAAGTGAAGAGGAATGGCATCATATTCCTTGTCAAAAAGAACATTTTAAGATCTTTCCTGAAGTACAATGCTGTCAGTGACTGGATAATATTTATATGCCTACAAGAACAACCAGATAGCACGACTGTTGTTCAAATTTACACACCAGCCACTAATGCCAAAGATGAAGAAATCGAAGATTTTTACCAACTTCTGCAGTCTGAAATTGATCAAACATGCAATTAAGATACATTATAATTAATGGTTATTAGAATGGGAAAATTGGAAACAAAGAAGTATCGATAGTTGAAAAATATTGCCTTGATAATAAATACGATGTATATTGTAGGATAGAATTTTACAAGACCAATGATTTATTCATTAAAAATATCTTTTTTGAACTACATAAATGATTATACTCATGGACCTCACTGAATGGAATACACAGGAATCAAACTGACTACATATGTGTAAAGAGACAATGAAAGACCTCAATATCATCAGTCAGAACAAGGCCTGGGGCAGATTTCGGAACAGATGGTCAATTGCTCATGTGGAAGTTCAAGTTGAAGGTGAAGAAAATTAGAACAAGTCCACAGAGCCTAAATATGACCTTGAGTATATTCCACCTGAATTTAGAGACCATCTAAAGAATAGATTTGACACATTGAACACTAATGATCGAAGACCAGACGAGCTGTGGAATGACATCAAGGATATCATACATAAAGAAATCAAGAGGTCATTAAAAGACAGGTAACAAAGAACCTTCCAAAATGGGTGTCAGAAGAAATACTGAAACTTGGTCTTGAACTTCAAGTAGCTAAAACGAAAGGAAGAAATGATGAAGTGAAGGAGCTTTACTGATTTCAAAGGGTGACTCGAGACGACAAAGTATTACAATGACGTGCAAACACCTGGAGTAGAAAACGAAAAGGGAAGAACACGGTCGGCATTTCTGAAGCTGAAAGAACTGAAGAAAAAAAATCCAAGCCTTGAGTTGCAATAGTGAAGGATTCTATGCGCAAAATTCCCCACATGTCTGTCAGTTCATTGTACTGTGCAGGTTTGCATTTTGCTGTGAAGCTGGAAGCTATACCACCAGTATTCAAACACCAGCAGGGTCACCCATGGTGGACAGGTTTCAGATGACCTTCCAGACTAAGACAGACTAGGAAGAAGGACCTGGTGGACTATTTCTGAAAAGCATTAGCCAGTGAAACCTTATGAATAACAGCAGATCATTGTCTGATATAATGCCGGAAGATGAGCCCCTCAGGTTGGAAGGCTCTCAAAATACGACTGTGCAAGAGGTGCCTCCTCAATGCAGAGTGGACCTTAATGACGTGGATGGAGTCAAACTTTCGGAACCTTCATTTGCTGATGTAGTATGACTCAAAATGAGAAGGAACAGCTACAAAAATTCATTAATAATTGGAACATAGACTGTACAAAGTATGAACCTAGGAAAAGTGTAAATCGTCAAAAATTTAATGGAACGTGTAAACATCGATATCCTAGGAATTAGTGACCTGAAATGGACTGGTATTTGCCATATTGAATCAAACAATCGTATGGTCTACTATGCCGGGAATGACAACATTAAGAGGAATGGTGTTGCATTCGTAGTAAAAAAAAAAAAAAAATTCAAGATCTAACCTGAACTACAAAGCTGTCGGTGACAGGATAATAGCCAAACGCCTACAAGGCATACCAATTAATACAACTGTTATTCAAATCATGCATCAACCACTAAGGTCAAAGAAGAATTTGATGATTTTTACCAATTTCTGAAGTCTGAAATTCATTGAACTTGCAATCGGGATGCATTGATTATTGCTGCTGATTGGAACGTGAAAGTTGGAAGCAAAGAAAATGGATTGGTAGTTGGAAACTATGGCCTTGGTTATAGAAATGATGCTGGAGATCGTCTGATAGAATTTTGCAACACCAAAGAGTTCTTCATTGCAAATACCTGTTTTCATCAACAAATGGCAACTAAACACCTGGACATCACCAGATGCAGTACACACAAAGGAATCAAATTGACTATATCTCTGGAAAGAGACGATGGAAAAAGCTCTATAACATCAGTCAGAACAAGGCCTGGGGCTGACTGTAGAACAGAACATCAATTGCTCATATGCGAGTTCAAGCTGAAAATGAAGAAAATTAGAACAAGTCCATGAGAGCCAAAGTCCGACCTTGAGTATATCCCACCTGAATTTAGAGACCATCTCAAGAACAGATTTGACACATTGAACACTAATGACTGAAGACCAGACGAGTTGTGGAATGACATCAAAGACATCATACATGAAGAAAGCAAGAGAACATTAAAAAGGAAAGAAAGACAAGGCTAAAATGAATGACAGAAGACACTCTGATACTTGCTCTTGAACATTGAGTTACTAAAGCAAAAGAAAGAAATGACGAAGTAAAAGAGCTGAACAGAAGATTTTAAGGGCCAGCTCGAGAAGACAAAGTATAATTCTATAATGACATGTGCAAAGATCTGGAGATAGAAAACCAGAAGGGTTTCTCAAGGTGAAAAAACTGAAGAAAAAATTCAAGCCTCGAGTTGCAATACTGAAAGATTCTATGGGAAAAATGTTAAATGATACAAGAAACATCAAAAGAAGATGGAAGGAATACACAGAGTCACTACACCCAAAAAAAAAAAAAATTGGTCGATGTTCCATCATTTCAGGAGGTAGCATATGATCAGGAACTGATGATACTGAAGGAAGAAGTTCAAGCTGCCCTGAAGGCATTGGTGAAAAACAAGGCTCCATGAATTGAGGGAATACCAATTGAGACATTTCAACAAACGGATGCATTGGAAAAGAAGGTAAAAAGTATCACTCCCACAGACAAGCAAACAACAAGAATGCACAGCCCGCCTCCTCAGACATAACCAAATAAAACAAAAAATCAGGATGAAACAAACAAATCTACAATCAAGAAAGGAAGAAACTAACTACTGAATATCCCGAAGACAGCAGACAACATCAAAACATAAAAAAAAAAGAACAGGATGGCTCCAGTAGGCATCCAAAATAAAACACCAGATGACTTTCCAGTAGAAGAAAAGGCACCAGAACTACCTGATAAGGAATCCAAATCTCTAATATTCAGAACTGTCAAAGAGTTGAAGCAAAAGCAGACAAAAATTAGGAAAAATTAAAGAAATTCATGGAAAAGGCATACAATTTCATGGAAAATACAGACAAAACAATAGAAGAATTCAGGAAAATAATAAGGAACAAAATGTCAAAATAAATTCACAGCTAGAAATCATTCAAAAACAACAATTAGAAATCCAGAAGATAAACAAGATTTCAGAAATGGACAGTGTCGTAGAAGGCCTGAGGAGCAGGTTTGAAACAACCGAAGACAAGATCAGCAAAATTGAAGTCATACTTGAATACCACATTGTTTGAGGAAAAATCAGAAAAAAAGAATGAAGAAAAATTAAGAAACCCTGAGAATTATGTGGGATACAATCAAAAGCAAAAATTTGCTTCTGATCAGAGTTCCAGAACAGGGGGAAAAAACAGAAAACACAGAGAGTATCAATGAATAACTGCTGATAGAAAACTTCCCTATTTAATGAGAGATGAAAAGCTGACCATTCAAGAAGCTCAACGAAACCCATATAGGATAGACCCTGAAAGAAAATCGGCAAGACATATCATAGTCGTACTCGCTGAAACCAAAGACAAAGAGTCCTGAGAGAAGCTTGAGAAAAATGAGCAGTCACATACAGAGGGGAAACAATTAGACTAAGCTCTGATTACTGGGCAGAAATCATGTAGAAAAGAAGGCAATGGGATGACATATATAAAACTTTGAAAGAAAAAATTGACAACCAAGAATAATATACCCTGCAAAACTCTCATTAAAATCTGATGGTGAAATTAAGACGTTTCCAGATAAACAGAAATTAAAGAACTATGTAAAAACCAAACCAAACTTCCAAGAATTATTAAAGGGAGTCCTTCGGTCTGAGAACAAACAACATCCAACCACAGGCTGAATCTAGAATGCAAGATCGTACCAGCCAGATACCAGTCTAAGAAATGAACTCCAAAGAACTATCCAAAACCAAAACAATGACAACAGGGAATCAGAGAGGTTAATCTGTAAATAACAACAACATCAGAACAATAAAAAAAGGAATAAATGGTGTAGGTATAGAACCTTCTAATGGAGAGGAAGGCAAGGTGATACCAAGTAATAATAGACTGGTTCAAGCATAGGAAAATAAGGGTAAATTTCAAGGTAACCACAAAGAAAGTTAACAAACCTACTCATCAAAATAAATAAAACAAAATACATAAAAACACATAAAACAAAAATGCAAAATGTATAGAACAAATGCTAACACCATGGAAAAGAGAAAATGACAGCTCCACAATAATAGTAGGAGACTTCGACACACCACTCTTGGTAAAGTACAGAACATCTAGAAAGAAACTCAACAAAGATACAGAAGGCCTAAAGGGCACAATCAGCCAACTTGACCTCATAGACATATATAGAACACTTCACCCAACAGCAGCAAAGTTCACATTCTTTTCCAATGCACATGGAATGTTCTCCAGAATAGATCACATCTTAGGTCACAAAGCAACCCTCCACAAAATCCAAAACACTGAGATAATACAAAGTGTCTTCTCTGATCACAATATTGCCAAAGTAGAAACTAACAACAGGAAAAGCAAGGAAAAAAAATCAGTTACAAGGAAACTGAGTAACACCCTGCTTAAAAACCAGTGGGTAATAGAAGGAATCAAAAAATTCATAGAATCCAACAAGAATGAAGACACATTATATCAAAACCTTTGGGACAGAGCAAAGGCAGTGTTCAGAGGTCAATTTATAGTAATACATGCACACTTCAAAAAAGAAGAAAGGGACTAAATAAAAACATTGGCTATACAACTCCAACAAATACAAAGAGAACAGCAAAAGAAGCCCACAGCCACCAGAAGAAGGGAAACAATAAAGATCAGAGCAGAAATAAATGAAATACAGAATAGAAAAACAGTAGAAATAACCAACAAAACCAAAAATTTGTTCTTTAAGAGGATCAACAAAATAGACAAACCACTAGCCAAATTGACAAAAGAGAAACAGGAGAGGGTAAAAATAACCCAAATAAGAAATTAAATGGGGGACATTACAACAGCCTCAACTGAAATAAATAGGATCATAACAGAGTATCATGAAAAACTATACTCCAAAAAATTTTAAAACCTAGAGGAAATGGACAAATACTAGAAACACACTACCTACCCAATCTAACACAAACTGATGTTGAAAATCTGAACAGACCTATAACAAGAGAAGAGCTTGAAAATGTAATTAAAATGCTGTCATAAAAGAAAAGCCCTGGCCCAGATGGCTTTGCTGGAGAATTCTACCATACATTCAGAGAAGAGCTTACACTAGCACTACTCAAACTATTTCAGGAAATAGGGATACTACCAAACTTTCAGAGAAGAGTTATCATCACTACTACTAAAGATATTTCAGAGCTTAGAACAGGATGGAATACTCCCAAACTCATTCTATGAAGCCAGCATAACCCTGATACCAAAGCCAGGCAAAGACACCACAAAAAAAGAAAATTACAGAGGAATATCTCTCATGAATATAGATACAAAAATTCTCAACAAAATTCTAGTCAATAGAATTTAACATCATATCAAAAAAAGATACACCACGACAAATTAAGATTCATACCAGCTATGCAAGGATGGTTCAACATTAGAATATCAATCAAAGTACTGCACCACATAAATAAAAGAATTAATGATCATCTTAATCGATGTAGAAAAGGCATTAGATAAACTCCAACACCAATTCCTGATAAAAAGTCTCAATAAAATAGGTATAGAAGTGAAATTCCTGAACATAATAAAGGGCATCTATACAAAACCAACAGCCAACATCATTCTTAATGGAGAATGCCTGAAAACATTACCCTTGAGAATAGGAACAAAACAAGGATGCCCTTTATCTCCACTCCTATTTAACATTGTACTGGAAGTCCTAGCTAGAGCAATAAGGCAAGAAAAAAATAATAAAGGGCATCCAAATTGGTATTGAAGAAGTAAAATGGTCCATATTTGCAGATGATGATACTATACATAGAAAACCTTAAGGACTCCACGAGAAAACTACTGGAACTAATAGATTCAGCAGAGTAGCGGGATAAAGATAAACATGCAAAAATCAGTTAGATTCCCATACACCAATAAAGTGAATGATGAAGAGGAAATCAGGAAAACAATATCATTTATAATAGCTCCTAAAAAAATAAAATACTTAGGAATAAATCTAACCAGGGTTGTAAAAGAAGTATAGGAAGGAAACTATAAAACACTACTGCAGGAAACCAAAAGAGATCTACATAAAAGGAAAAACCATGCTCATGGATAGGTAGAATCAACATTGTGAAAATGACAATTCTACCCAAAGCAATTTACAAATGCAATGCAATCCCGATTCAAATACCAACAACATTCTTTAAAGAGATGGAAAAACTAATCATTAACTTTAAATGTAAAGGGAAGAGGCCCCGGATAAGGAAAGCACTACTGAATTAGAAGAATAAAGTAGGAGGACTCGCACTACCTGACCTCAGAACCTAATATACAGCTATGGTACTCAAAACAGCCTGGTGCTGGTACAAGGACAGATACATTGACCAATGGAACAGAATTGAGAACCTAGATGTAAATCCATCCACCAACCATCACCTGATCTTGGACAAGGGCCCAAAGTCCATCAAATTGGGAAAAAACAATCATTTAAGCAAATGGGGCTGGCAAAACTTGATGTCCATCTGCAAAAAAAATGAAGTAGGACCCATACCTCACACCACAGACAAAAATTAATTCAAAATGGATCAAAGACCTAAATATAAAACCAAAAAGTATAAAGATCATAGAAGAAAAAATAGGATTAACGCTAGAGGCCCTAATACGCTGCATTAACAGGATAGAAGCCATAACCAACAACATACAAACTCCTGAAAATAAGCTAGATAACTGGGAACTTCTAAAACTTAAATACTTATGCTCATCAAAAGACTTCACCAAAAGAATAAAAAAGATAACCTAGAGTAGGAAAAAACTTTGGCTATTACAAATCCAACAAAAGTCTAATCTCTAAAATCTACAGGAAAATCCAACACCTCTGCAATAAAAAGATAAATAATTCAATTAAAAAATGGCCAAAGGAAATGAACAGACACTTAACCGAAGAAGACTGTCAAGCAACTAACAGATACATGAGGAATTGCTAGCGATCACTGGTCATTAGACAAATGCAAATCAAAACCACATTGAGATACCATCTCACCCCGGTATCACTGGTAGGAATCAAAAAAAAAAGAAAATAACAAATGTTGGAGAGGCTGCGGGGAGATCGGAACTCTTATGCAATGCTGGTGGGAATGTAAAATGGTACAACCATTTTGGAAAACGATATGGGGCTCCTCAGAAAGCTAGAAATAGAAATTCCAAATGATCCAGCAATCTCACTCCTAGGAATATATCCTAGAGAAATAAGAGCCGTCACAAGAATAGACATATGCACACGCATGTTCATTGCAGCATTGTTCACAGTAGCAAAATGATGGAAACAACCTAGATGCCCATCAACAGATGAATAGATTAACTAACTATGGTACATACACACAGTGGAGTATTATGCAGTTATAAAGAACAATGATGAATCTGCGAAGCATCTCATAACATGGATGAATCTGGAGGACATTATGCTGAGTGAAATAAGTCAATCACAAAAGGACAAACATTGTCTGAGATCACTACTGTAAAAACTCCTGAAAAGGTTTACACACAAAAAGAAACAATCTTTGATGGTTATGAGGGAGGGGAGTGGTGGAGGGGGGAAACACTAAGTAGACAATAGATAAGTGGTAACTTTGGTGAAGGGTAAGACACTACACAATACTGGGTAAGCCAGTGCAACTTGTACAAGGCAAGGTCATGGAAGCTTCATAGACACATCCAAACTCCCTGAGGGACTGAATTACTGGGCTGAGGGATGCAGGGACCATGGTCTTTGGGAACATCTAGTTGAACTGGCATAATATAGTTTATAAACAATATCTTCTACGTTCTACTTTGGTGAGTTGCATCTGAGGTCTTAAAAGCCTGGGAGCAGCCATCTAAGATACTCTACTGGTCTCACCCCTTCAGTAGCAAAGGGGAATGAAGAAAACTAAAGACACAAGGGAAAGATTAGTCCAAGGGACTAATGGACCGCAACTACCAAAGCCTCCAGCAGACTGACTCTAGCACAACTAGGTGGTGCCTGGCTACCACCACTGACTTCTCTGACAGGGATCACAATAGAAGGTCCTGTACAGAGCTGGAGAAAATGTAGAACAAAATTCTAACTCACAAAAAATGACCAGACTCACTGGCCTATGAAAGACAGGAGAAACCCTGAGAGTATGGTCCCCAGATACCCTTTTAACTTACTAATGAAGTCTCTCCTGAGATTCGCCTTTCATCCAAAGATTAGACAGGTCCATAGAACAAAACGAGACTAAAAGGGCAACCAGCCCAGGGGCAAAGACTAGAAGGCAGGACAGGACAGGAAAGCTGATAATGGGGAACCCAAGGTTGAGAAGGAAGAGTGTTGACATGATATGGGGTTGTTAATCTATGTCATAAAACAATACGTGTACTGTTTATTGAGAAGCTAGTTCTGTAAACCTTCATCTAAAGCATAATTAAAATATATATACATATATATGTATATATATATATATATATATATATATACTTGAGCTGTACAAGCAGAAGAATTCCCCGTCAAGTAAATGGCAGTCTAACTCGAATCTCCAGAATAGAAAGTCACAGCTTGTCAATGAAGTCCCAGACTTCAGCCAGTTTACAGACCCACAACCCCTTGAATTAAGGAAAACCTGGGTCCCCTTGAGGAAGGATGCCACTACACTGCCAAAATTTTATACTGTTAATATTTCTTACAGCATTCCTCAAAAGTAGCTGTAGCCTTTTTTGAGAGTGACTATTCATTGGGGAAAGGGAAATAATCAGACTTTTCAGGAAATTCTGAACACTGGCTCTGAACTGACACTAACTCCAGGAGACACAAAATGCCATGTGGCCCATCAATCAGACTGGGGGCATATGGAGGTCAGGTTATTAATGGAGTCTTAGCTCATGTCCATCTCACAGTGGGCCCAATGATCCTTTGAACCTGTCTTGTAGTGATTTCCCCACTTATAGAATGCATCATTGAAATAGACATACCCAGAAACTAGCATAACCCCCACATCGGATCCCTGACCTGTGGAGTAAGGGATATTATAGTAGAAAAGCCAAGTGGAAGCCATTAGAACTCCTCAATCTAGGAAATAGTAAACCAAAAGCAATACCCATTCTTGGAGGGATTGCAACCATTACTGCCACCATCAAGGACTTGAGGAATGCAGGGGTGGTGATTTCCAACACATGTCCCATTTAACTCACCTTTTTGGCCTATGCGAAAAACAGATGGATTTTGGAGAATGACAGTGGTTTATCAAAAACTTAACCAGGTGGTAACTCCAATTTCAGCTGCTATTCCAGATGTGGTTTCATTTCTTGTGTGAAGTAGTAATCTGGTACTGGTATGCAGCTATTGATCGGGCTAGTGCCTTTTTCTTCATACCTGTTTCGATGGACTACCAGAAACATTTGCCTTCAGCTGGCAAGGCCAGCAATGCACCTTCACAGGTCTATCTCAGGGGCATATCAACTCTCCATTCCTATGTTATAATTTAGTCTGCAGGGATCTGATCGCCTTTCCCTTCCACTACGCTTCACACTATTCCATTATATTGATGACATTATGCTGATAGGATGCAGTAAGGAAGAAGTATCAATAAATCTAGACTTATTGGTAAGACATTCCTGTGCTCGAGGGTGGGAAATTAACCTGACAAAAATTTAGGGGCATTCCATCTCAGTGAAATTTCTAGGGTTCCAGTGGTGTGGAGCTTGTCTATATATTTTTTTCTGAAGTGAAGGATAAGTTGCATCTGGGACCACCTACAACTGAAAAGGAGGGACAACAACTGGTCTGCCTCTTTGGATTTTGGAGGCAACATTTCCCTCATATGAGTGTGGTACTCTGGCCTATTTATCAGGTGAATTGAAAAGCTGCTAGTTTTGAGTGGGGCCCAGAACAGGAGAAGTCTCTGCAACAGTTTCAGGCTGCCATGAAATCTGCTCTGGCACTTGGGCCATATGATCCAGATGATCCAAAGGTAATCAAGTGTCTGTGTCAGATAGTTACACTGTTTGGATACTTTAGCAGGCCCCAATTTGTGAATCACAGCAGAGACACTTAGAATTTTGGAGAAGGGGACAGGAAAGCTGGTGATAAGGAACCCAAGGTTGAGTAAGGACAGTGTTGATGTGTTGTGAGGTTGTTCACCATTGTCATAGGGCAACATGTGTACTAACTGTTAAATGAGAAACTATTTTGTTCTGTAAGCCTTCATCTAAAGTGAGAATAGCAGCACAATTGGAAGAGTGTAGTTGATGTCACTGAACTGTGCATGTAGACATTTTTGAAATGGTGTATCTTTGGCTATGTATATTTTCAAAAAAAAAAAAAAAGGTCGAGAAGGGAGAGGGTTGACATGTTGTGGGGTTGTTAACCAATGTCATAAAACAATATGTGTACTACTGTTTCATGAAAAACTATTTGTTCTGTAAACCTTCGCATGAAGTACAATTTAAAAAAATAAAAGAATTTTGGAGCAACGCCCTGCCATCCTCTGCAAATGACTACTCTTATTTTGAAAAACAGCTTTTGGCTTGTTGCTGGGCCTTAGTAGAGACTGAATGCTTATTAACTTCAGGCCACCAAGTCACCATGTGGTCTGAACTGCCCATCATGAACTGTGTGTTGTCTGACCCACAGATTCATAAATCAGATGTGCACAGCAGCACTCCAACATTAAATGGAAGTTGTATATACGAGATCGGGCTCTAGCAGGACCTCTAGGCACGAGTAAGTTATATGAGGAAGTGGTCCAAATGCCCATGGTCTCCACTCCTGTCACGTTACTTTCCCTTTCCCAGTCTGTACCTAAGGCTTCATGAGAATTTCCTTATGATCAGTTTATTGAGGAAGAGAAAAGTGGTTTACAGATGGTTCTGCGTGATATTCAGGAAGTACTTGAAACTGGACAGCAGTAGCACTGCAGTCCCTTTCTGAGACCTCCCTGAAGGACAGCAGTGAAGGGAAATCCTTCCAGTGGGCAGAACGTCAAGCACTGCACCTAGTTGTTCACTCTGCTTGGAAGGAGAAATGGCCAAATATGTGATCATATACTGATTCATGGGTTGTGGTCAATGGTTTAGGTGGATGATCAGGGACTTGGAACATGATTAAAAAATTGGAGACAAGGAGGTATGGGGAAGGGGTATGTGGATAGACTTCTGTGAATAGGCCAAAGAAGTGAAGATATTTGCGTCTCGTGTCAATGTTCACCAAAGAGTGATCTTGGCAGAGGAGAGTTTTAACAATCGGATGATGCGTCCTGTGAAAACCAGACATCCTTGGTCCCTAGCCACTCCTGTCATTGCCCAATGGACTCATGAACAAAGTGGCCATGGTGGCAGGGATGGAGGTTATGCATGGGCTAGGCAACATGGACTTACACTTACCAAGGCCATCTTGGCTACAGCCACTGCTGAGTGCCCACTCTGCCAGCAGCAAAGACCAACACAGTCTCTGATATGGCACTATTCTTTGGGGCGATCAGCCAGCAACCTGGTGGCATGTTGATTACATTGGACCACTTTCATCATGGAAACTGAAGCATTTTGTTCTTACTGAGACACTTTGGATACAGATTTCTCTCCCCTGAACACAATGCTTCTGCCAAAACTACCATCTGTGGGCTTACAAAATGCCTTATCCACTTTCATGGTGTCCCACACAGTATTGTCTTTGATCAAAGGACTCACTTCATAGTAAATGAAGTGCGGCAATGAACCTATGCTTATTGAACTCGCTGGTCTTACCACGTTCCCCATCATCCTGAAGCAGCTGGATAGATAGAACGATGGGTTGGCCTTCTAAAGATACAATTAGGGCAACAGGTAGGTGATAATATTTTGCAGGGTTGGGGCAATGTTCTCCATGAGATTGCATATGCTTAAAACAAGTTTCTAATATATGGTGCACTTTCTTCCATAGCCTGGTTTCATGGGCCCAGGAATCAAAGGGTGGAAATGGGAGAGGCACCACTCACTATTTCCCCTAGTGACCCATTAACAAAAGTATTGTTTCCTGTCCCCACAACTCTATGCTCTGTGTGTCTAGAGGTCTTTTTTATAAAGGGAAGCATACTCCCACCTGGAGACACAACACAAATTTCATTGAACTGGAAGTTAAGAATGCCACCCTGCTACTTTGGGCTCATCCTGCCTCTGTATCAACAAGCAAAGAAGAGATTTACCATATTGGCTTGTGTTATTGATCCTGATTACCAAGGGGAAATTGGATTGATATTAAATAATGGAGGTAATCAAGAGTATGTCTGGAATACAGCAGATCCCATAGGGCATCTCCTACTACTACCATGTCCTGTGATTAAAATGAATGGAAAACTACAGCAACCCAATTCCAACATGCCCATGACCATGCCCAGACCTTTCAGAAATTAAGGTTTGAGTCATCCCACCAGGCCAAGAATCACAACCAGCTTAGGTGCTTGTTGAGGGCAAAGGGAATACGGAATGGGTGGTAGAAGGTAGTTCGAAATACCAGCTACAACCATGTGACCAGTTGCAGAAATGAGAACTGTAATTGTTACGGGTATTTCTTTATTGTTGCATTATACATGTATGTGTGCATGTATATATTTGTAGTTATATATATATATATAATATTTTTGTTTTCTTTCTCCCTTATTCCATTAGTTATTATATAAAATGTGAATGGGACTAGAGTGTTTTTGACTGTATGCATGCTAGTTGTATTATGTTAGGTGCAAGTATGATTCTATAGTTTTCTTCAGTGATGCTGTGTGGTTTAAGCAGATGTGTAGGTGCCAAGTTGACATGGGGCAGACTGTGATGGTTAATGTTATGTGTCAACTTGGCTAGGCCATGATTCTTTGTATTATGTAATTATCCTCCATTTTGTGATTGGAGGTAAGGAGAGATTTCTCGGGGGTGTGGCCTGTATCCAATATGTATGAATGTTGTGACAAAGCTCTCTTTCGGTTCTGCATCTGACTAGTCATCCTCTGATCTCTGGTTCTTGGGACATGAGCCAGCAGCCTTCTGCCTGACCTGCCGATTTTGGGTTCATCAACCCCTGCAACCACATGAGTTAGTAGAAGCTTCCAGCCTTATGCCTGACCACAGATGTGGAACTTGTCCCCCTACACAACTGCGTGAGCTATTTCCTTGAAATACATTGCTCTCTGTCTCTAAATATATATATATATGAGTTAATATTAAGTTGCCAATACTACCCAAAGAGATGTATAGACTCAATGCTCCATGTATGCAGTTGCTGTTGAGTTGATTCCAACTCAGTGACTCTGTAGGACAGGATAGAACTGCCCCTATAGCATTTCTATGGCTGTAATCTTAACAGAAGCAGATTGCCAAATCCTTCTCCTGCAGAGTGACTGATGGGTTCCTTATGTTCAACGCAAACCCTATAAAAACCCCAACAGCCTTCTTTACAGAAATGGAAAAATCAATCTTCAAATTTATATGAAACTGCCAGGGGCCCGAATAGACAAAGCAATCTAGAAAAAGAATGACAAAGTAGGAACACATGCTATTCCCAATTTCAGAATATACTATCTAGCTACAGTAAACAAAACAAGCTGTTACTGGTGTAATAATAAACACAAAGACCAATGGAATAAGATCACGAGCCTATAAATAAACTCATACAGCTATGGCTAATTGATTTTTCACAAGGGTGGTAAGTCTATCAAATGGGGAACAATAGTCTCTTAAAAAAAATGGAGTTGGCACACTGAATCTCCAAATGCAAAAGAATGAAGATGGACTTATATTTTACACTATATACAAAAATTAAAATGAAACAAAAATCTAAATGTAAGAACTAAAACCATAAAACTCTTAGAACAATGCAGGAGTATTGCTTCTGTACCTAGTATTGAACAATAGGTTCTTAGCTATGACACCAAAAGCATGAGAAACAAGAGACAAAACATATAAATTGGATTTCATCAAAATTAAAATCTTTTGTGTATCAAAGGTGCTTATCATGAAAATGAAGAGATCTACACTTTGGGACAAAATAATTGGGAGCCATATATCCGACAAAGGTTTAATATGCAGTGTATATAAACGACCCCATCTGAACAAAAAAAGACAAAAAACCTAATTTAAAAAGTGGGAAAGAAAAAAAAGTGGGCTAGAACTCAAATAGACATTTTATTAATTAAGATATAGAAATTGCCAATAAGCACGTGAAATTGTGCTCATCGTCATTTGTCATTTGGGAAATGGAGATCAAAACCACAATGAGATACCACTTTACTCCCACTTGAATGGTTATTATCAGAAATTCAGAAACTAATAAGTATTGGTGAGGATGTGAAGAAATCAACTTTCTTTTACTGCTGGTGAGATTGTAGAATGGTGCAGTTGCTGTAGAAGACAATATGTCAATATTTCAAAAAATTAAACACAGAGCTACCGTATGGTTTAGCAGTTTCACTCCTATGTATACCCCCAAAAAATTGAAATCAGGGAGTCAAACAAATACTTTTACGCCTATGTTTATTGCAGCATTATTCACAATACTCAAAGATTGAAACAACCCAAGTGTCCATCAACAAATGAACGAGTAAATAAAATATAGTAGTTATATACAGTGAAATATATTATTCATCCATAAAGGGAAAAGAAGCTCTGGGAAATCCTACAACATAGATGTAGACTTTGTCCAAAGTATATCATTTATTTTTGGGGTGGGTGGGAGGGAGATATGGTGAGATATTGCTCAAGGGGTACCAAGGTTCTGTTTGGTGATGAATACATTTGGAAATGGGTAGTGTTGATGGTTGCACAACATAGGGATCAAAATTAATAACACAGAATTGTAAATGCAAAAGTGGTTGAAATTGCAAATGTTTTTGTTATATATATTTTACCACAATTTAAAGAAATCCATCAGGAACGCATAACAATTTTAAACATATGCACCTGAAAACAGAGCCTCAGAATATATGAAGCATATTTTACAGAATTGAAGGGAGAAATAGACAAGTCAATATTAATCATTGCAGAATTCAATACTCATTTTCAATAATAGAACAAGTCAGAAGATCAAGAAGTGTTCGAAAGAATTGAACAACTCTATAAATGAAATAGATCTTACAGACATACACAGCACGCCACCCAACATCAGCAGAATACACATTTTTCTCAAGTGTACATGGGACATTTTCCAGAGTAGACTATCTGTTATGTCATAAAATATATCTCAATAATCTGAATAAAGTTTAAAATATTGAAGTTATAAAAATGTTCTCTGACTACAATAGCATTAATTAGAAATTAACACCAGATTGAAATTTGTGAAATTCACTTATATGTGGAAATTAAACACATACCTAAATAACCAATGGATGAAAGAAGAAATCACATGAGAAAATAGAAAATACTTTGAGATGAATGAAAAAAAATACAACATACCAAAACTTAAGGGGTAGTGCTAAAGCAGATCTCAGAGGGAAAAATATAGCTGTAAATGCCTATATTAAAATAGGAGAAAATCTGAAATCAATAATATAAACATAAGTAAAAGAATAAACTAAGTCCAAAACAAACAAGAGGGAGTAACATAGATTAGAGCAGATTTAAATGAAATAGATAACAAAACAGTAGAGAAAAATAAATGAAAACAGTAGTTGATTCTTTGAAAAAATCAACAAAATGGAGAAATCTTTACCCAAACTGTTATGGGATACATTGTGTCCTTCACAAAATGATCACTGGGATCCTAACTTCTATACCTGTGGATCTAATCCTATTTGGCAATAAAGTTTTCTTTGTTATGCTAATCAGATTACATCTGAGTAAGGTGGGTTCTAAATCTAATCAGTTGTGAATGAGAAAATCATTACATTCAACACAGATATTCACACATGGGAGAAGGCAAATGCCATGTGAGGATCACCAAGAAACCACAGAGTGCCTGGTGCTACCAACAAGGAAGGAATCTACATGGTCAAGTCTCTGATTTGGACTTAGCCACCAAAACTGTGAGAAAATAAATTTATGTTCTTTAAAGCCACCCTCTTGTGGTATTTGTGTTACTGCAGCACTAGGTAACTAAAACACTGACAAAGAAAAAAAAGAAGATGACAAATCAGGAGTGAAAAGGAGGACATAACCTGACCTTACCAAAAAATAAAAATAAAAAACATTATATAGGAATATTATGAACAATGGCATGCCAACAATTTGATAACCTAGATGAAACTGACAAATTGCTAGAAAGACACAAATTACTGAAATTGACTCACGAAAAAATAGAATATCTGAATAGACTGAAAAAGTAAAGATATTGAACTAGCAATTTAAATTTTTTCACAAAGGAAAGCCTAGGACCAGATGGTTTAACTGATGAATTTATACCAAACTTTTCAAGAAGAATTAACATAAATCTTTCACAAGCTCTTTCAAAAAATGGAAGAAAGGAAATATTTCCTAACTCAGTGTATGAGGCCAGTGCTACCCTGACACTGAAACCAGAAAAAGACATAAGTTAAAAAAAATTACAGATCAATATCCTTCATGAATGTAAACACAAAAATCCTCAACAAAATTCTAGTAAATTGAATCCAGTAGCAACAACCAAAATGATTATACACTATGACCAAGTCATACTTTTCCCAAGAATACAAGTTTGGTACATGTGAAAATCAATCAATGGAGTTTATAATATAAAGGACAAGTCTCACATGATTATTGCAATAGATGCAGAAAAAAACATTATACAAAACGCAGCACACTTTCATGATTAAAATACTCAACAAAGTAAAAATAGAAGGTAGGTTCCTTAGGCTTACCAAAGGCGTCTATGAAAAACTAATCGATAACATCATAATCAGTGTTTAAATAATGTGTTTCTGCTAAAATCAGAAACAAAACAAGGATGTATGCTCTTGCCACTTTAATTCAACATTTTACTGCAGGTTCTATCCAAGGAAATTATTCAACTAAATGAAATTCAGATCAGATTGGAAAAGAGAAAGTAAAACTATTTGTAGATAACTTGATTTTGCATATAGAAAATCCTAAGGAGTCTATATATATATTTTAAAAAACTCTTAGAAGTATTAAACGAGTTAAGCAAGGTTGCAAAACACAATATAACATACAAAAATCAATTGTATTTTTATACACTAGTGATGAACAATTGGAAAATGAAGAAAAATTCATTTTCAATAGCATCAAAAAGAATAAAAATACAGAGGCAGAGCAAGATGGCAGCATTTGCAGTTGCAAGCTCCTGTTGCCCTACAACAAATGCAGGAGTACAAGCAAAAAATGATGTAATCAGTCGTCTCAGAACTCTGGACATCAACTGAAGGGTTAGAGGACTTAAGTGGATACTAAAGAAAGAGCTTTCATACAGATGGTGGGAGAGAGGGTGGGACCAAGATGGCAGAATAATCATACACTTCCTGTGGTCCTTCTTACAACAAAGACCTGAAAAAACAAGTGAACCGATTAAATATGACAATCTAGAAACCCTGATCATCAAAGACAAAGTTGAGAAGTCTGACTGAGCAGCAAGGGGAGGGAGAGACAGTTCAGAAGCATAGAAGAAGTGCCAGTCTTGATGTAGCCAGAACCCTGTGGGCTGGGTCAGCAGGCACACTAAGGCTGAGGTGAGCAGTAGCGCTCAAGATGCGTTTCACCAATTCGGAAGAGACTGGGCAGCAGAGAGTCTGCACAGAGACTGGGCAGCAGAGAGTCTGCACAAGCCTCCGGAGCCAGGGGGAAGCAGGGCTGGATCTGTGAAAATTAAGTGCAAGCCTCTCACCTGCCACTTGGGATCAAAATAACCCCTCCCCCACTGAGACTTTTGCAGTGGAAAAGTGCCACTTTCCCTTCACACACTCACTCCCTTTCCTGCTCTGCTCTGACACCACTCAAGCAATATTCAACAATTGCCACACCCCCTAAGCTGGAAAAAAGGGCTATCGCACCCAAACCAGTCTTGTGGCTTCAGAAAGGAAAAAAAAAAAAAAACCACCAAGTCCTCTAATCACAGAACTCAGGGTTAACCGTGCTGAAATCAGTCTACAGCTTTAAGAAATCACTATGCCCCCTAAGCTGGGAACTCAGGGCAGGCACTGCCTCTTTGTCTAGGCACTTGCATAAGGAGTCCACAGACTTCTAACGCCCCTTACCCCTGCCTAGACCTGTGTGGGCCGATTCAATAGCGTGGCCTTCATTAACAGAACAACAGGGTATATACCTGAAGCCTATTTTCAACTGCAGCAGCCAAGAGGGAGTTGCAGATTCATGACATTTGACACCGCCCTGCCCATTAAGCAGGATCCTCACCCACCCACATCAGGGGTCTGAAGGCTGGTGCTTTCACCCATTCTGCCTAGCCACCCACGACAGGGGTCTGAGAGTAAGTGGTGACTCCCAGTCCTTACAGCCAACAGTATTGGGTGGCCAAAGTCTGGCTGCAAAACCCACCCACCTACACCCTCTAGGGGACAGGGTCACACCTTCCACCCAGACATTCAGGGGCAGCTGTCAGCACCCTGCCTTGCTCAGCACATAACCCCTTACTGCAGACAGATATCTGTGCCTGCTCCAATCACCTATGCATCCCTACCCATCTAGGACTGTAGGTGAGAGTCTGCACCACACACTCAATGACCTGGACACCTGAGCTGAATTCACACAAGAAAAGTAGACGACTGCTGGGCTCACACACCTAGCAGCAACTCTAACCACCTAATGACAGGACGTGAGAGCTTCAAAGACGCCAATAACCAAAGTAACTCAAGCGCCCAGCTTACTTGGGCATATCAAAACAAAGCAAAAACCTAGGACAGAACAAACGTATAATAAATAAATATAATAATTTATTGATGGCTTTGAGACAACAGTTAATATGAAATCACATAAAGAAGCAGGTCAAGATGGCTCCAGCAAGCAACCAAAACAAAGAAAAAGGAAAACTTCCAGAGGAAGACAATATCTTGCAATTACCAGAACTGGAATTCAAAAGATTAATATACAGAGGTCTTCAGGGGATCAGGCAAAACTCAGGCCGACCCAAGGAATACATACACAAAGCAGTAGAGGAATTCAGGAAAACAATAAAAGAACAACAAATTTAACAGGCTACTAGAAACCATAGAGAAACACAAATAGAAATCCAAAAGATTAACAATAAAATTTCAGAATTAGACAACTCAATAGAAAGTCATACGGGAGAATAGAGGCAATAGAAGCCAGAATTAGTGAGACTGAAGATAAATCTCTTGACACCAATTTATTCGATGCAAAATCAGATAAAAGAATTTTTAAAAATGAAATTCTAAGAATTATGTGGGACACTACCAAGGGGAAAAACCTACTAGTGATTGAAGTGCCAGAACAGGGGAGATAACAGAAAATACAGACAGAATTGTTGAAGATTTGCTGACAAAAAACTTCCCTGATATCGTGGTAGATGAGAAGATGTCTATCCAAGAAGCTCATAGAACCCCATACAGGATTGATCCCAAAAGAAAGTCACCAAGACATATTATAATCAAACTTCCCAAAACCAAAGATAAAGAGAGAATCTTAAGAATGGCTAGGCCTAAACAAAAAGTCACCTACAAAGGAGAGTCAACAAGACTAAGTTTGGACTACTCAGCAGAAACCATGCAGGCAAGAAGGCAATGGGATGACATATATCCTTGAAGGAAAAATGTTGCCAGCCAAGAATTATATATCCAGCAAAACTGTCTCTCAAATATGATGGTGATATTAGAACATTTCCAGATAAACATAAGTTAAGGGCATTTTTAAAAAATCAAACCAAAATTACAAGAAATAGAAGGCAGGGCCAAGATAGCAGAGTAGTCAGATGATTCTGGCAGTCTCTCTTACAGTAAAGACCCAAACAAACAAGTGAATTGATTATATATGACAATCTAGGAGCCTTGAACATCAAAGGCAAAGTTTAGGAATTGGATTGAGTAGCAGGGGGAGGGAGAGACGATTCATAAGCAGTAAGGAGTTGTCAGACCTGACCCGGTGGTAGCCGGCTCCCTGAGGGCCAGATCAGCTGGCGTGCACAGTGAGGCAAGCAGTGGCATTCAGGATGCGTTTTCCACATAAGGAGAGACAGAGTGGCGTAGAGTCTGCTCAGGTCTCCAGAGCCAGTGAAAAGCAGCGCTCAATCGGCAAAAGATATGTACATGTGTTTAACCTACCAAGTACATCAAAAAACATCCCATTTGGGAAGCACCTCTCTCCCATTTACATGCTCCCTCCCCACTCTGCACCGGTCCTGTGCCGGTTTCAGTTATTACCGAGTCCCCTGGGCCAGAAATAGGACCCCTCATGCAGGCTGAGCCATTCTCTCAGGCTTGGAGAGGGAACAAATTAACAAAGAGGGAAAAAATAATCTTCCAGCTCACCTAAACTGGGGTCTTAGGGCAGGCATAGCTCCTTTGCCTAGGCACAGGCATAAGTGGCCCATGGACTTCGAATGCCCTCCACCCCTGCATAGACCTGTGTAGGCCATTTCAACAGCGTAGGCCCTCGTTAACACAGTACAACAGGGTATATACCTGAAGGCTAACTTCACTGTATCAGCTATAAGATGGAGTGGCAGGTTCATGACATTTGATATTGCTCTGTTCATTGAGCAGGGTCCTCACCTACCCACATCAGGGAACTGAGGACTGGTGGCTCCACCCACGCCACCTAATCATCTGTACCAGGGGTTCAATAAGTAGTATCTCTCAGTTCTTACAGCCAACAGCATTGGGTGCCCATAGTCCAGCTTCAAAACCCACCCACCTACACACTCTAGGGAACAGGGACATGCTTTCCTCCCAGACACTCAGGGGCAGCCGTCAGCCTCCTGTCTTGCTCAGCACATGAGCCCCTACTGCATCCAGATGCCTGTCCCTACTCCAATCATCCCTGCCCATCTAAGACTGTAAGTGAGAGCCTGCACCACACATTTGGTGACCAACTCTCTGGCATCCTGAGCTGAATCCATACATGAAAATTAAATAGAATCCTGGGTGCACACATAACTAGTAACAGACCTAACCACCTGGTGACAAGAAGTTACAGCTTCAAAGCTACCAGTAATCAAACTAGCTCACACAAGCAGCCTATTTGGGCATATCAAAACAAACCAAGAAGCTAGGACACAGTAAGCAAGCATAAATAAATATAATAATAGTGATGGTTCAGAGACAACAGTCAATATGAAATCACAGAGAGGCAAACCATGATGGATTCAGCAAGCCCCCAAAACATAGAATCAAGAAATTTTCTGGAGGAAGAGAACTTCTTGGAATTAACAGAGGTAGAATACAAAAGATTAATACACAGAACTCTTCAAGAGATCAGGAAGGAGTTCATGCAAAATGCAGAACAAACCAAGGAACACACAGACAAAGCAAATGAGGAACTTAAGAAGATTATCAAAGAGCACAATGACATATTTAACAGGCTGCAAGAATCCATAGAGAGACAGCAAACAGAAATCCAGAATATTAACAATAAAATTTCAGTATTAGACAACTCAATAGAAAGTCATAGGAGCAGAATTGAGGCAATGGAAGTCAGAATTAGTGAGATTGAAGATAAAGCACTTGACACCAACTTATTTGAGGAAAAATCAGGTAAAGAATTTTAAAAAGTGAAGAAACCCTGAGAATTATGTGGGACTCTATCAAGAGGAATAACCTACGAGTGATTGGAGTACCAGAACAGGGAGGGATAACAGAAAATACAGAGAATTGTTGAAGATTTTTTGGTAGAAAAATTCCCTGATACCGTGAAAGATGAGACGATATCTATCCAAGATGCTCATCAAACCCCACATAAGGTAGACCCCAAAAGAAAGTCACTGATTCATAGTATAATCAAACTTGCCGAAACCAAAGATAAAGAGAGAATTTTAAGAGCGGCTAGGGTTAAACAAAAGTCATCTACAAAGGACAATCAATAAGACTAAGCTCGGACTACTCAGCAGAAACCACGTAGGCAAGAAGGCAATGGGATGACATATATAAAGCCTTGAAGGAAAAAAACTGCCAGCTAAGAATTATATATCCAGCAAAAGTGTCTCTCAAATTATGATGGTGAAATTAGGGCATTTCCAGAAAAACAGATGTTTAGGGAATTTGTAAAAACAAAACCAAAATTACAAGAAATGCTGAAGGAAGTCCTACAGTTAGAAAATCAATAACATCAGATAACAACCTAAAACTATAACACAGGATAGAGCAACCAGATGTCAACCCAGATAGAGAAGTGACAAAAAAAAAAAATCAAAGCTAAAGTGCTGAAAATAGGGAAACAGACATGTCAATATATAAAAGAAGACAACATTAAAAAAAAAAGAGGGACTAAAAAATGTAGTCATAGATCTTTCATATTGAGAGCATGTCAAGGCAATATAAAGAAGTAAGATTGGTATAAACTTAGAAAAATAGGGGTACATGTTAAGGTAGCCACAAAGGAAACTAAATCCTACACATCAAAATAAAGAAAAATATAAACACTCAGCAAATATAAAATCAACAACAATGAAAAAGATGACAAGAAAATACATAAAAATGACTCAGCACAGATAATTAAGTGAAACAAAGAAACTATCAACACCAAAATAAAAAAGACATCAAAATGACACCACTAAATGCATACCTATCAATAATTACGCTGAATGTATATGGACTAAATGCACCAATAAAGAGAGAGTGGCAGAATGGATTAAAAAAAAAAAAAACAAGATCCATCTATACGCTGTCTATAAGAGACACATCTTAGACTCTTAAAACAAACTAAAACTTAAAGGATGGAAAAAATATATCAAGCAAACAACAACTGAAAAAGAGCAGGAGTGGCAACATTAATCTTTGACAAAATAGACTTTAAAGTAAAACCCACCACAAAGGATAAGGAAGGACACTATATAATGATTAAAGTGTCAATACACTAGGAAGATGTGGTCATAAATCAAGATATATGCACCCAAACACAGGGCCTCAAAATACATAAAACGAACTCTAACATCATTGAAAAGAGAAATAGACAACTCCACAATAATACTAGGAGACTTCAACACACCACTTTCGGTGAAGGGCAGAATACCCAGAAAGAAGCTCAATAAAAACACAGAAGATTTAAATGCCACGAACAACCAACTTGACCTCACAGACATATACAGAACACTCCACCCAACAGCAGACACGTATACTTTCTTTTCCAACTCACATGGAACATTCTCCAGAATAGACCATATTATAGGCCATAAAGCAAGCTTTAACAGAAACCAAAACATCAAAATATTACAATGCATCTTTTCTGACCATAAAGCTATAAAAGCAGAAATCAATTAACAGATACAACAATGAAAAAAAGTCAAATAAATGGAAAGTGAACAACATCTAGCTCAAAAACTACTGGCTTACAGAGGAAATCAAGAACAGAATAAAGAAATGCATAGAATCAAATGAAAACGAAAACATGTCTTACCAGAACCTTTGGGACATAGCAAAAGCAGTGCTCAGGGGTCAATTTATAGCAATAAATGCACATATCCAAAAAGAAGAAAGGGCCAAAATCAAAACATTAATCCTACAACTCAAACAAATAGAAAGAGAAGCAAAAGAAGTCCTCGGGCATCAGAAGACAGGAAATAATAAAGACTAGAGCAGAAATCAATGAAATAGAGAATAGAAAAACAATTGAAAGAGTCAACAAGACCAAAAGCTGGTTCGTTGAAAAGATGAACAAAATTGATAAACCACTGGCCAAACTGACGAAAAACAGGAGAAGCAAATAACCCAAATAAGAAATGCAACTGGCGATTTCACAACAGACCCAACTGAAATAAAAAGGATCATAACAGAATACTATGAAAAACTGTCCTTCAACAAATTTGTAAACCTAGAGGAAATGGACAAATTTCCAGATAGTGGGAGAGCAGAGGCTCACTATGTGCCCTCACCCCACCCCCCGTCCCTGGCTCAGCATAGCCATCTTGGGGCCTTTGGGCAGAGAGCCCAGGACTGAAGCAGCATGGAGAGCACAGAAGGTGTCATACATGGAATAGAGTGACTTGGTAAAAACAATGCATGTGGTAGCTCCCATTAATCCTGGGAAAAAACAACATGGTAGGCTCAATACTGGCTGCAGTATTTGAATAGGTGGACCCAGGATACAGAGGTACAGTGTATTCAGTGTGAACTCAGAATCCTGTGCATTTTGACCCAGCACAGAGAGGCCTGGTGAGCAAAACCGACGTAGGAGTCTCTGTCAGTCCCAGGAAACAATGCATTGTGCACACCACAGGTTGCAGTACATTAACAAGCGGTCTCCAGACAGAGGCACAGACGGTGCAGTGCTGACCAAGAGACCTGAGCAGTCAGACCTGTGACACAGAGGCCCAGTGACCACAGCGCATGTTGCTGTTCCCGTGAGTCCTGGGAAAGAACAGCTTATTGGGCAGTGTAGGGATAAGACAATGAGGTGGGTGCAGCATAGGCTGCAGTACATGAACAATCAGGACTTGGACAGAGAGGCCCAGTGGGCATAACATGGGCAGGGACACCTGAGTGGTCTGACTTAGGACAGAGCAACTTGGTTAGCACAACCAAGGCAGGCATTCCTTGGATTCCTGTGAAAGAGTGGTGTGGAGGGCACAGCACAGACCAGGGTGCATATGTAGTTGTGCATGGGGCAGGGAGGAGTAGAGTGCCACAGTACACCTCAAAACATCTGAGCATATAGACCTGGGACACAGCAGCTTGACGAGCATAACATGCACTGGAGTTCTTGTGAGTCCTGGGAATAAGCAACAAGGTGAGCACAGCATGTACTGGAATTCATGAACACTGAGGACATGTGGTGACTCAGGAAGAGTTGCTCCTTCCAGGATGAAACTCTAAGACTGGTGTAACACAGACAATGCCCCTGGGAGAGGAGTCTTGTGGTGCATCTGCAACTACTTCAGCCCCCGTGGGTGAGGTCTAGTGCAAGAGTTGTATAGCCGGTGCTCATGGGGGGGGTGATTTGTGGTGAGCAATCAGCTGGTAATCACAGACAGTAGGGGCAAATGATTGATGGACATGGCCAACATTCCTGGGAGAGGGAGACTACTGATGGAATCATAGTCAGCATACCCAATATCTGATGAGGAGGCAACCACACCAAGACTACAAGTCATAGCGTTTGGTGCTGAAGTGGCAGAGCCAGCACCCTCACATGGAAACTAAAGTTCAAACTGTGACAGCCAGTGCCTGTGGGCAGGGAGAACAATAGAGAAGGAACAATAGCACCTGCACTTAGACTATTCAGAGTGGAAGCAGAGATCCACAACCTTTAATAATTTAAAATGATAATAATAATGAGGAAAAAGTACAAACTCCAAGAAAAGGGAAGAATCTAATACCAAGAGTTACTACAATAAAATAGCTTAAACTCCCAATTACAACAATCACAGAGCATATAAAGCAACAGGAAAGAATGACCCATGCAAAAGACCAAAAGAAGGGTGCAGAAACTATCACCAAGGAGGAATAGATAATGGAATCACTCAACAAAGACATTAAAGCAACAGATTGAAGCATGCTGCAAGAGTTAAAGGAAAACAGAAAAATAACTAAAGGAAATCAGGAAAATGATACAAGAACAAAACAAGAATTTTTATAAATATATACTAAAAACAAAACAAACCAAATACTGCAGTTGCACAGTACAATAAGCAAAATGAACAATTCTCTGGAAGGGATCAGCATCAGATTTGAATTGACAGAAAAAAGAATTAGTGAACTCAAAGACAAAGCCATTGAGATTATTCAGTTTGAACAGCATAATTATAAGAAAATGAAGACAAATGAACAAAGCCTAAGGAATCTATTGGAGAACATCAAGTAGAACAATATTTGCATTATGGGAGTCCCAGCCGAAGAACAAGAGAAAAAGCAACAGAAAGAATTTTTGAAGAATTAATGGCTGAAACCTTATTAATGTTATGAAAAATGGAAACTTACAAGTCCAAGAAACTCAGTAAACTCCAAGTAGGATAAATACAGAAAGATCCACTCCAAGACATAATCAAACTCTTGAAAACAATAACAAAGAGAAAATATTGAGTACAACATGAGAGATGCCAACAATCACATAAAATGGGTGCTCAATAAGATTAAGTGCTGATTTCACCTCAGAAAAGAGGCAGACAAAAAGGCAGTGAGACGACATATTTAAAGTGCTGAAAGAAAAGAACTATCAGCCATGAATACTATATACAGCAGAACTATCATTCAAAAATGGGGGCAAAATGAATACATTCCTAGATAAAAATTGAGGGAATTTCCAATATCATGGAAGATGAAAAGCTGGCCATCCAAGAAGCTCAACGAACCCCATATAGAAGAGACCCCAAAAGAAAATCACCAAGGCATATCATATTCAC
>NW_004444006.1:11618937-11631302 GCF_000243295.1 Trichechus manatus latirostris
TGTAAGCCTTCATCTTAAGTGAGAATAACAGCACAATTGGAAGAGCGTAGTCAATGTCACTGAACTGTGCATGTAGAAATTTTTGAAATAGTGTCTCTTTGGCTATGTGTATTTTCACCAAACAAAAAAAAAAAAAAAGGTTTGAGAAGTTACAGGGTTGATATATTGTGGGGTTGTTAACCAATGCCATAAAACAACTTTTGTACTACTGTTTCATGAGAAACTATTTGCTCTGTAAGCCTTCGCCTGAAGTACAATTAAAAATAAATAAATAAAAATTAAAAAATTGAGGGAATTTTGTACTATCAGGCCAGACCTATATAGAATGTTAAAGGGAATCTTGCAGAAGGAAAACTAAGGACACTAGACAGTAACTCAGAGGGGAAGGGGTACACACAGGGAAAATAATATTTTCATTAAATAAAATGACAAGCATAAATAACCGATTTAATGTACTTGTGCTTGGCAAATACAACTGGTATGTCTTTATAAAGATAAAAGCATTTTTAAAAAGTGAAAATAAACGCCTTTTGTATACAATAATAAAATAAATTTAACTTTAAATTACAGACTACCGGGAGTATAAAGATGTAATTGTAGTTGCTGACCACAGGAATATAATGGGGGAGGATTAGCATAGATATAGAGTTTTAGAGTTTTACTGAAGTTCAGACGGTATCAATATAAACCATGTTGTTACAAATACAAGATAAGTGTAATCCTCATAGTAACCACAAAAAACTATAGATTAAATTATACAGAAAAATGAAGGGAATCAATATGTTTCAGCACACAAAAAAAGTCTACACACATGAAGCACTGGAGGAAAGGAAGTACAAAGAAGATATAAATCACACATACACACACAGAAAAACATAATGGCAGAAGTCCTCTATTGGTAATTACCATAAATATAAATCAATTAAATGTGCTAATCAAGAGGTAGGGAGTGGCAGATAGAATAAAAATATATGATATATAGATATGCTGTGTACACGAGACATAATTTAGGCACAAAAACAAATTGATTGAAAGTGTAACTGTGAAAAAAACAGTAATCAAAAGAAAGCAGGCGTTGGAATTTTAATATTAGACAAAATAGACTTTAACGCTAAATCTATTATAAAGAGATAAAGAAGTACATTGTTTTTGTTAGGTGCCATCCAGTTGATTCCGATTCATAGTGACCTTATGTACAACAGAACAAAACACTGCCAGGACCTGCGCCATCGTCACAATCATTGTTATGCTTGAGCCCACTGTTGCAGCCACTGTGTCAATCCATCTCCTTGAGGGTCTTCCCCTTTTTTGCTGACCCTCTACTTTAACAAGCATGATGTACTTCTCCAAGGACTGGTCCCTCCTGATAACATATCCAAAGTATGTGAGACAAAATCTCGCCATCTCTGCTGCCAAGGAGCATTCTGGCTGTACTTCAAAGACAGATTTATTCATTCTTCTATCAGTTCATGGTATATTCAATATTCTTTGCCAACACCACAATTCAAAGTCATCAATTCTTCTTTGGTCTTCCTTATTCATTGTCCAGCTTTCACGTGCATATCAAGCAACTAAAAATACCATGGTTTGGGTCAGGAACACCTTAGTCCTTAGAGTGACATCTTTGCTTTTTAACACTTTAAAGAGATCTTTTGCAGCAGATTTGCCCAATGCAATGCGTTGTTTGATGTCTTCTTTTTTTTCTCATTAAACTTTGTTTTAATGGGTCTCAAAATTCTGTGACAGATTTTTGGTCAAGCTGTTTCCATTAAAAAGTACTGATTTTAAAAACTAATAATTTAACACTTCCACACAGAAAAAGAAACAAATGGTCCACAAAACGTTTCTTTCCTTCTGAAGGTTTTACGATGCTTTGTTATCATTAACCAGTCTTTTACTATTAAGCTAAAATGGCCAATTGAGACGAACAGTCCTGAGACCGTTCTTCCACAACTGATTTAGACTGAGGAGGCAGGTGTTATGGGTAACATTCATTTAGCCTTCTGATCTTTCTGATCAGACCTGGTGACCTTGCGAGCTCCAGCAGCCTTTTTGTTCACTGCCTTGATGACACCCACAGCAACTGTCTGTCTCATATCACAAACAGCAAAATGACCCAGAGGAAGATAGTCAAAGAAGCTCTCAACACACATGGGCTTGCCAGGAACCATGTCAATGATGGTAGCATCGCCAGACTTCAAGAATTTAGGGTTATCTTCTAGCTTCTTACCAGAACGGCGATCAGTCTTCTCTTTGAGCTCAGCAAACGTGCAAGCAATGTGAGCTGGGTGACAATCCAGCACAGGTGCATAGCCAGCACTGATTTGGCTTGGGTGGTTCAGGATGATCACCTGAGCAGTGAAGCCAGCTGCTTTCATTGGTGAGTCATTTTTTCTGTCACCAACCACATTGCCAAGACGATCATCTTTGACAGACAATTTTTGACATTGAAACCTACATTGTCCCCAGGCAGAGCTTCGCTCAAAGCTTCATGTTGTATTTCAACAAACTTTACTTCAGTGGTGATGTTGACTGGAGCAAAAGTGACCACCATGCCGCCTTGAAAACACCAGTCTCCACTCTGCCAACAGAGACAGTGTCAATACCAACAATTTTGTAGACATCCTGGAGAGGCAGATGCAGGGGCTTGTCAGTTGGACGAGTTGGTGGCAGGATGCAATCCAGAGCTCTGAGCAGTATGGTTCCACTGCATCGTTTGATTTCTTGACTGCTGCTTCCATGGGTGTTGATTGTGGACCCAAGTAAAATGAAACCCTTTACAACTGAAATATTTTCTCCGTTTATCATGATGTTACTTATTGGTCTAGTTGTGAGGATTCATGTTTTCTTTATGTTGAGGTGTAATCCAAGCTGAATGTCATGTTCTTTGATTTTCATTGGTAAGTGCTTCAAGACCTCTTCACTTTCAGCAAGCAAGTTTGTGTCATCTGCATATTGCAGGTCGTTAATGAGTCTTCGTCAATCCTGATGCCACATTCTTAATATAGCCCAGCTTCAAGGATTATTTGCTCAGCATACACATTGAATAAGTATGGTGAAAACATACTACCCTGATGCACACCTTTCCTGATTTTAAACCACACAATATCCCCTTGTTCTGTTGGAACAGCTGTCTCATCATCTATGTACAGGTTGTGCATGACCACAGTGTTCTGAAATTCCCATTCTTCCTAATGTTTTCCATAATTTGTTATGATTCACACAGTCGAATGCCTTTGCATAGTCAATAAAACACAGGTGAATATCTTTCTGGTGTTCTGTACTTTCAGCCAAGATCCATCTGACAGCAGCAATGATATCCTTTGTTCCATGATCTCCTCTGTATCCCACTTGAATTTCTGGCAGTTCCCTGTCATGTACTGCTGCAACTGTTTGTGAATTATCTTCATCAAAATTTTACTTGTGTGTGCTATTAATGATATTGTGTAATGTAATATTTGTGGTAATGACTAAGAAAACACCCACAAAATTACACAGTAGAAAAATTGGAAGAAATAAAGCAGATTCATCACAAAAAAGCTAAGCACAAAAATAACAGAAGAATTAGAATAAAAATCAAAGAAAATATAAAACTCTCAAAAAAATAAGCAAAATGAAATGAAGTAGATACTTTGTTTTAAGTAACAACATTAAATGTAAACAGTTTAAACTCCCCATGTACAAGGCAGAGAGTGACAGAATGAATTTTTTTAAAAAAATGATCTATTCTTTTGCTGTCTACAAGAAACACACCTTAGACATAAGGACACAAACACACTAAAAATAAAAGGATGGAAAAAGTATTCCATGCAACCAGTTACCAAAAAAAGGGTACAGGTGGCCATACTGATATCAGATAAAATATACTTTAAATAAAAATCTATTGCAAGAGATAAAGAAGATTGCATAACAATAAAAGGGTCAATCCATTAAGAAGACCTAGCAATTATAAATATATATGCACCTAACATCAATGCTCCAAAATACATTAAACAAATTCTGGCAAATATGAAAGGAGAAATAGATAACTCCACAATAATAGGTGGGGACTTCAACACACCACTTTCAATTCTAGATAGATCATCTGAAGAGAATCAGTAATGATACTGATGACTTAAATAAACCATAAGCCAATTAGACCAAATAGACATGTATAGAACACTCCACCCATCAGCAAAAAAATACGCTTTTTTTCTCCAGTACACATGTATCATTTTCCAGACTTGATCAAATGCTAGGTCACAAAAAAAGTCTCAACAATTAAAAAAGATCGAATCATACAAAGCATCTTCTCTGATCATAATGTTATGAAGCTAGAAATCATCAACAGGAAGAATAAGGAAAAAATATATACATGGAAACTAAATAACACACTCATAAAAAACTATTGGGTCACAGAAAAAATCAAAAGTGAAATTAAAGATACTTAGAATAGAACGAAAATGAAAACATTATGTATAAATTTTTTGTATGAGACTAACTTGAATTGTAAACTTTCACTTAAACTACAACAATAAAAAAAATGAAAACACAACCTATCAAAACCTTTGAGACACAGCAAAAGCAGTGCTCAGAAGGAAATTTTACCAAACATTCGGAGAAGAGCTGACAGTAATTCTACTTAAAAATCTCTAAAAAACACAGAAGAAGGAATACTCACAAATCAGTCTATGAAGCGCGCACTACCCTGATATCAAAACGAGGAAAAAAATCACACACATACAAAATTTTTCAACAAAATTCTAGCCAACAGAATTTAAGAACACATTTTTTTTAAAAAAAAAATGCATACACCACAATGAAGTGGAATTCATACTAGGAATGCAAAGGTGGTTCAACGTTAGAAAATCAATCAATGTAATTCACCACATAAATAAAGCAAGGGGGGGGGAACACATGATCATATCAATTGATGCAGAAAAGGCATTTGATAAAATCCAATACTCTTTCCTGATAAAAACTCTCAGCAACATAGAAATAGAAGGGAAATTTGTCAACATAATTGAAGACATACTTGTAAAACCAACAGTGAACATTATTCTCGCTGGAGAAAGACTAACAACCTTCCCTTCAGAACAACAATTAGACAAGGATGCCCGTTATCACCACTCTTATTCAATATTTTACTGGAAGTCCTAGCCAGATCATAAGGCAAGAAAGAGAAATAAAAGGTATCCAAATCAGAAAGGAAAAAGTAAAACCATCCCCATCTGCAGATGACATGATCTTACACGCATTTGTCAGTTTGTTGTACTGTGATGGCTTGCATGTTGCTGTGATACTGGAAGTTTTGCCAACTGTATTTCAAATACCAGCAGGGTCACCCTTGGTGGACAGGTTCCAGTGGAGCTGCCAGACTAAGACAGACTAGGAAGAAAGACTTGGCAGTCTACTTCTGAAAAAATTGACCAGTAAAAACCTTACAAATATAGCAGAACATTGTCTGATACAGTGCCAGAAGATGAGCTCCTGAAGTTGAAACGTACTCAAAACACTACGGGGGAAGAGCTACTTCCTCACAGTAGAGTCAATTTTAATGACAAGCATGGAGTCAAGCTTTCAGGAACTTCATTTGCTGATGTGGCACGACTCAGGAAGAAACAGCTACAAACATCTGTTAATAATTAGAATGTGGAATATATGGAGTATGAATCTAGGAAAATTGAAAGTCGTCAAAAATGAAATGCATAAAGATCAATATCCTAGGCATTGATGAGCTGAAATGGACTGGTATTGGCCATTTTGAATCTGACAACCATATAGTCTACTATGCTGGGAATGACAAATTGAAGAGGAATGGCATCAAAAAGAACATTTCAAGATCTATCCTGAAGTACCCATATGCCTACAAGGAAGACCAGTTAATGTGACTACTATTCAAATTTACACACCAACAGCTAATGCTAAAGATGAGGAAACTGAAGATTTTACATATCACTTTGGGTAGTATTGACATTTTCACATGAATAAGGAAACTGAAGATTTGATATCTTTGACTTATGGTGTTGGCAAAGAATATTGAATATATTTTGGACTGCCAGAGAAATGAACAAATCTGTCTTGAAAGAAGTACAGCCAGAATGCTCCTTAGAAGTAAGGATGGTGAGACTTCATCTCCATGTACTTTGGACATGTGATCAGGAGGGACCAGTCCCTGGAGAAGAAGAGGGTCAGCTTGATAAAGAAGAGGGTCAGCAAAAAAGAGGAAGACCCTTGATGAGATTGATTGACACATTGGCTGCAACATGAGCTCAAACATAATGATTGTGAAGATGGTACAGGACTGGGAAGTGTTTGTTCTGTTGTACCTATGGTCACTGCGAGTTGGTACTGACTCAATGGCACCTAACAACACATAGAAAATTCTAAACTGCTGGATCTAATAGAAGAATTCAGCAACCTTTCAGGGTACAAAAACAACACAAAAAAATCAGTTGGGTTCCTTTACACTAACAAGGAGTGTTTTGAAAAGGAAATCAAGAAAACAATAGCATTTACAATAGCCACAAAAATGGTAAAATACCTAGGAATTAACCTAACCAGGAACATGAAAGACTTATACAATGAAAATTACAAAACAGTACTACAAGAGACTAAAAGAAACCCACATAAATAGAAAGACATTCCGTGCTCATAGATTGGAAAACTTATTTTTAGTGAAAATGTCAGTACTCCCTAAGGTGATCTAAATATACAAAGCAACCCCAATACAAATCTCAACAGCATCCTTTATGGAAATGGAAAAAATTAATGTCCAACTTTACATGGAAAGGAAAGAGGTCCTGCATAGCCAAATTGCTATTGAAGAAGAACAACAAAGTAGGAGGCCTAACAGTTCCCGATATCAAAACATACTATACAAACACTGTAATCATAACAGCCTGGAATTGGTTCAATGATAGACACATACACCAGTGGAATAGAATTGATAACCCAAAAATAAATCCATCCATTTATGGACAATTGATTTTCAACAAGGGGTCAAAATCCATTCAATGGGGAAGAAACCATCTCCTTAACAATTGGGGCTGGCAAAACTTGATAACCACCTGAAGAAAAATGAAACAGGACCCATACTGCACACCATGAACAAAAACTAACTCAAAATGGATCAAAGAGAGGGAAAATTGGAAAATACACAAATACGTAAAAATTAAACAGCACACTTTTAGATAACCAATGGGTAAAAGATAAAATCAAGAGAGAAATCAGAAAAAACTTGAAGTTAAACGAAAATAAAATCACAACATACAAATACTTCCAGGATGCAGCAAAGGCAGTGCTAAGAAGGAAATTTATAGTAGTAAATGCCTGCATTAAAAAACAGTAATCTCAAATCAGAAAGCTAACTTTAAAACTTGAAGAATTAAAGAAGAGTAAATCAAGCCCAAAGCTACAAGTAGGAAGGAAATAATAAAATCAGAGTAGAGATAGATGGACTAGAAAACAGAAAAACAACACAGAGAATCAAGAAAACCAGAAGTTTTTTTTTAAAAAGATCAGTAAAATCAACAAATGCTTAGCTAGACAGACAAAGAAAAAGAGAAGATACAAATATTTAAAATTATAAGTAAAAAAGGGGACACTAAAAATTATCTTATAGACTTCCGGGCAACATGGCTCTGTAGTCAGAAGCACCACACCATCTGTCCACAGCAAAGACCCGAAAAACTAAGTCAAACAGAGTCACACGTCAATCTGGAAATCCTAAGCATCAAATGAAGAGATGAAGAACTCAGCCAAGCACTGAATGGAATAAGAAACTGACCAAGAACAGAAAGTGAGGAGAGACACATGCAGAGGTCCCCTATCAGCTACTGCAGCATGGATCCAACATCTTGGACTCCTATCAGAGATCAGTGAACAGGGGGTATGAGAAAGCAGCTTCACGGAGCTTCAGCAGGAGACAGAACAACTGGTAACCAGAGATACAGGCTTTCCCACCGCCACCCTTCTTCACCCTCACTTAGCCTCCTCTACTTCCTGCAGCCACAATCTCTTGGCCGGGAAGCACAAGCTTCACCCCGGTGTCACTTGGATTCCACCTGCCCACACTGGCCGGCTCCCTGAGCGCCTTTGATGACAGCTGCTGGTGTTGCCTTTTGCTGCTTCTTTAGATTTCTTCCTTACCTGTCACCACTTCCCCATCCTTTCTCTCAAATACTTAGCTCCGTGCGCCATCTTTGTTTCTTCCTGAATGGCTGCAAAACACCGCTCGACTGTGAAACTGCTTCCTGGCCGGTGTCACCAAGCTGGTGGGTCCCCTGGGGCTCTTTTGTTTGTTTGTTTGCTCTGATTTGTTCTGTTTTCTTATTCTTTTCTTGGCTTGGGAGCCCATTCTAGTCAGGCAGTACTGCCTGACTTAGAAGCTACTCTCTTACTCTGTGCAGACGCACAGGGACATCCCTGGGGGCATTTCTTTTTTCTTTTTTGTTTCTTTGTTTTGTTTTCTTCTCTCTCTTATTCCCTATTGTCTTTCTTCATTTCCATTTCTCAATTTGTTCATTTTTTTCTTTTACTCTTTTTCCTTTTTTAATTTCTGTTTTTCCCCATTTCTCAGTCTCTCATCTCTCCACTCCAATAGCAAGCTCCCTTAGCACCCTTTTTTGTTTGTGTGTATGTTTTTGGCTCCTGTTCCTCTCTCCTCTCTCTCATCTTTTCCATCCCCATCTTAGCTCCACACATCACAATCTACCCCCTCTTTCCTGTCTATCTGCACCATGCACTGAACATCACACTCCCTAGCAGCACAGGCACGGCCTACTGGAACCTGCCCTGCACTGATTCCCAGTCCGCAATGTCAGCCTGATATATGCCAAAAAAAACCCATCCCAGGACCTCCCTTTCAGCTGGACCTGCCCTGCTGTACCGTACCTGAGTGACTGACTCTGCCCATTGGAGAAGGAGGTGAAAATTATCGTGCCCGTACACGAGCAAACAACAAAGAATTCACAGCCTGCCTGCTCAGACACAACCAAATAAAACAAAAAAGCAAGATGAAACACAAATCTACAATCAATAAATGAGGAAAATAACCACCGAATGCCCTGAACACAGCAGACAATATCAAAACATTTACAAAAACAGGACAGGATGGTTCCAGTAGGTGTCCAAAATAAAACACCAGATGACCTTCCAGTAGAAAAAAGGCACTAAACCAAACTGACAGGGAATTTGAACCTCTAATATTCAGAATTATCCAAGAGTTGAAGCAAAAAATGACAAAAATGAGGAAAAAATAGACAAATTCATGGAAAAGGCAGACAAATTCATGGAAAATTCAGACAAAAAAAATGGAACAATTCAAGAAAATAATACAGGAACAAAATGCTAAAATAAATTCACAAGTATAAATCATCCAAAAACAACATTTAGAAATCCAAAAGATAAACAACAAGATTTCAGAAATGGACAGTGTCATAGAAGGGCTGAGGAGCAGATTTTAAACGATGGAAGATAAGATCAGAGAAACTGAAGAAAAACACTTGGATACAACTCTGTTTCAGGAAAAATCAGAAAAAAGAACAAAGAAAAATGAAGAAACCTGAGAATTATGTGGGATACAATCAAAAGCAAAAATCTACAAGTGATCGGAGTTCCAGAACAGGGGGAGAAAACAGAAAACACAGAGAGGATCATTGAAGAACTGCTGACAGAAAACTTCCCCAATATCATGAAAGATGAAAAGCTGACCATCCAAGAAGCTCAACGAACCCCATATAGGAGATACCCCAAAAGAAAATCACCAAGGCATATCATAATCACACTTGCTAAAACCAAACTAAGACTCCTGAGAGCAGCTCGAGAAAAACAAAAAGTCACATACAGAGGAGAAACAATAAGACTAAGCTCGGATTATTCAGCAGAAACCATGCAGGTAAGAAGGCAATGGGATGACATATATAAAACCTTGAAAGAAAAAATTTGCCAACCAAGAATAACATGTCCTGCAAAATTCTCGTTCAGATATGATGGTGCAATTAGGTCATTTCCAGATAAGCAGAAATTAAGGGACTATGTAAAAACAAAACAAAACTTACAAGACTTTTTAAAGGGGGTCCTTTGATCTGAGAACAAAGAACATCAGACCACAGGCTGAATATAGGACACAGGATTGTACTAGCCAGATACCAACCTAGGATATGAACTCTTAAGGACTATGCAAAACGAAAAGAATTACAACAGGGAACCAGAGAGGTTAATCTGTAAATGACAACAGCATCAGAACAATAGAAGAGTGAACAAACAGTGTAGGAATAGAACCTTCTAATGGAGAGGAAGGCAAGGCAATACCAAGTAAAAATATACTGGTGCAAATCTAGGAAGATAAGAGTAAATTTCAAGGTAACCACAAAGAAAGTTAACAAACCTACTCATCAAAATAAAGAAGACAAACATAAAGTCTTAGTAAAAACAAAACCTACAAAAACAAAAGAAATGAAAAAAAATCCACAAGCAGGGGGAACTCAGAGCAGGAGCGTAAGAGGAACAAAGAAAATGTCAGCACCACAAAATGCAATCCCATTCCTAGGAATATATCCTAGAGAAATAAGAGCTGTCACACGAATAGACATATGCACACCCATATTCATTGCAGCACTGTTCACAATAGCAAAAGGATGGAAACAACCTAGATGTCCATCAACAGATGAATGGATAAACAAACTAAGGTACATACACACAATGGAGTATTATGCAAAGATAAAGAACAATAATGAATTGGTGAAGCATCTCATAACATGGATGAAACTAGAGGACATTATGCTAAGTGAAATAAGTCAATCACAAAAGGACAAATATTGCATGAAGACCTCTATTGTAAAAACTCATGAAAAAGTTTACTTACGAAAAGAAACAATCTTTGTTGCTTACAAGGGATGAGAGAGGTGGGGAAGAAAGGAAAAAATAATATCCTATAGAAATGAAAAGGATCATAATTAGATAACTTAGAGGAAATGGACACATTACTATAAACACACAGACTTCCTACATCAACTTAAGAGGAAATGGAAGCTCTCTATAGACCCGTAACAAGTGAAGAGACTGAATCAGTAATCAATCATCTCCCAACAAAGAAAAGATCTGGACCAGATGGCTTCAGTAATGAATTCTATGAAACATTTATAAAAGAAGTGACCTAATCCTTCTTAAACTCATTGAAAAAATACGGACGGAAGCACTTCTTAATTCTTTCTATAAGGCTACAATTACTTTAATACCAAAACTAAAAATATCACAATAAAACTACACACCAGTATCCCTTATGCATATAGATGCAAAAATTCTCAACAAAATAATAGCAAACAGGATCCTACAGCATATTAAAAGGAATATACATCATGAGGAAGTTGGATTTATTCCAGGAGATCAAGGGTGACTCAACATTAGAAAAACAAATAAGGTAATACATCATTTTAATAAAACAAAGGGAAAAAGCCACAGATTGATCATCTCAATCAGTGAAGAAAAGGCATTTGACAAAAATCCATCACCCTTCCATGATAAAACCCACAGTCAGAAAACTGGAAATACAACAGAAATTCTTGAGTATGATAAATGGCATTTAATAAAACACTCAGATAATTTCATGCTCAATTTTGGAGAATAACTGAGAACTTTCGCCTAATAATGAGGAACAAAACAAGGATGATGCTCTCACCATGGCTTTTCAATATTGAATTGATATTCCTAGCAAGAGAAATTATGCAATAAAACGAAACAAAGATATCCACATGGGGATAGTCATAAAATTATCCCTTTATTCACATGATATACTCCTATATATAGAAAACCCCAGAGAATCCATAAGAAAGCTACTAACCAAACCCAACAACCAAACCTGTTGCCGTCGAGTGGATTCCAACTCATAGAGACCCTGTAAGACAGAGTAGAATTGACCCATAGAGTTTCCAAGCAGTGGCTAGTGGATTTCAACTGCCAACTTTTGGGGTAACAATCAAGCTTTTAACCACTGCACCACCAGGGCTTCAAGAAAGCTACTAGAGCTAATAAAAGAATTTGTCAAAGTGGTCAGGTAAAGGTTAACACAACAAACAGTTGGATTTCTATATATCAACTATAAGCAGGCTGAAAAAGAAATTAAGGAAATAATTTAATTCATAATAGCATCTAACAGAATGTAATACTTAGGAATTATTTTAACCAGGATGGTAAAAGACTTGTACTCTGAAAACTATAAAACATTACTGATTGAGAACAGGAAAAAGACAAGGATGCCCTTTATCACCACTCTTATTTAACATTGTGCTGGAAATTCTAGCTAGAGCAATAAGGCAAGAAAAAGAAATAAAGGGCATCCAAATTGGTAATGAAGAAGTTAAACTGTCCCTGTTTGCAGATGATAT
>NW_004444006.1:11631402-11656760 GCF_000243295.1 Trichechus manatus latirostris
TTGTTCTGTAAGCCTTCATCTTAAGTGAGAATAACAGCACAATTGGAAGAGCGTAGTCAATGTCACTGAACTGTGCATGTAGAAATTTTTGAAATAGTGTATCTTTGGCTATGTGTATTTTCACCAAAAAGAAGGTTGAGAAGTTAGAGGGTTGATATGTTGTGGGGTTGTTAACCAATGTCATAAAACAATATGTTACTACTGTTTCATGAAAAACTATTTGTTCTGTAAGCCTTCACCTGAAGTACAATAAAAAAAAAAAGATGGTGTCAGTCTGGGTTCTTTGGAGAAGCAAAACCAATGAAGTGTATAAATATATAGGGAGATTTATATCAAGGAAATGGCTTATGTGGTTGTAGAAGCTGGAAAGTTCCAAGTCCATAGGTCAGGCTGGATGCTTCTCCTGACTCATGTAGCTGCAGAGGCTTGCAAAGTCAATATCAGCAAGTAAGACAGCAGGCCTCTGGCTCACAGGATGGGGAAGCTGATGAATTCCAAGACTGGCAGGCAAGCGGCTAACTCAAGTCCCAAGAACTGGAGGTCAGTTGAACAAGAGACAGCTGCAGGATCCAGGGTGAGCAAAAACCAACAAGCTTTGCCAGAAAGTCCACCTATATTGGATACATTGCACACCCCCAAGAAAACTCCCTTTCAACTGATTGGCTGCTCATAACAGATCTTATCATGGAGGTGATTACACTATATCAGATCTCATTATGGAGGTGATTACATCATTACATAACTGCCAACCTACATTGTAACTGTCAAATCACTGAGAATCATGGCCCGACCAAGTTGACACACAACCTTAACCTTCTCAGTACACTGCTTGTCCACTCAGCACTCGTACACATCTCTAAATAAAGACTGTTATAAAATACTATTTACACCTAACATGATACAACTAACAGGCGTACAACCAAAAATACATTATCCCTGTTTACATCTTCTATTTCATAAGCGAGGAAACCAAAAAAATTTGATGCACACATACTGGAAGTAATACTCATAACATGTACAGTCCTTGTTTCTGCAACTGGTCAGATGGTTGTAGCTGGTATTTACAACTACCTTCTTCCACCACTCATTCCATCTTTAATTTACCCTCAGCAAGTGGGTCATGGTTTTTGCTGGGTGGGGGGACCTAAACCTTCATACCTGAAGGGTCTGGGCCACTAGTAGTCATGTCGGAATTGGGTTGCTGAAGTTTTCCACTGACTTTAATCACAGGGCATGGTAGCACTAAGAAACATCCTAAGGGATCTCCTGTATTCCAGACACACTCTTACAGCTGGTGGCACAGTGGTTAAGCGCTTACCTGCTAACCAAAAGTCAGCATTTTCAAATCCACCAGCCATCCCTTGGAAACCCTATAGTGCAGTTCTACTCTGTCCTATATGGTAGCTATGAGTCAGACTTCTTGACGGCAACAGGTTTGGTTTTTTATGAAGAAGAACGCGGCATCAGCTTGGAGGAAGACTCATTAACAACCTGTGATATGCAGATGACACAACCTTGCTTGCTGAAAGTGAAGACGACTTGAATCACTTACTGATGAAGATCAAAGACTACAGCCTTCACTATGGATTTCACCTCAACATAAAGAAAACAAAAATCCTCACAGCTTGACCAATAAGCAACGTCATGATGAACAGACAATAGATTGAAGTTGTCAAGGATTTCATTTTACTTGGATCCACAATTAACACCCATGGAAGCAGCAGTCAAGAAATAAAATGACGCATTGTATTGGGCAAATTGGCTACAAAGACCTCTTTAAAGTGTTAAAAATCAAAGATGTCACTTTAAGGACTAAGGTGCACCTGATCCAAACTATGGTGTTTTCAATAACCTCATATGCACGCGAAAGCTGGACAATGAATAAGGAAGACCGAAGAAGAATTGATGCCTTTGAATTATGGTGTTGGTAAAGAATATTGAATGTATCATGGACTGCCAGAGGAATGAACAAATCTGTCTTGGAAGAAGTACAGCCAGAATGCTCCTTAGAGGCAAGGATGGAGACACTTCGTCTCACATACTTTGAACACCTTATCAGGAGGGACCAATCCCTGGAGATGGACATCATGCTCAGTAAAGTAGACGGTCAGTGAAAAAGAGGAAGACCCTTAACGAGATGGATTGACACAGTGGCTGCAACAATGCGCTCAAACAACAATAATTTTGAGGATGGTGCAGGACGGGCAGTGTTTCATTCTGTTGTACATAGGGTCGCTATGCGGTAGAACCGACTCAATGGCACCTAACAACAACACTCTACTTTATCTCTATTATGTAATATCATTCGAATTTCCACTTAGTAATCAGGATGAATCACACCACCCAATACAGTAACTTCCTTCTTTGCCTGTTGATGCAGAGGCATGAGGACCCCAAAGTGGCCAGGTGACATTTTTCACTTCCAGTTCAATGTAATCAGTGTTGTGTCTCTTCATGGGAGCCTTCCTCCCTTTGGAACTAAGACCTCTTGAACTGCAGGGCTCAGAGTCTCAGGGACAGGAAGCAAAGAATTTTCGAGTGAGTCACTAGGGGTAATAGTTAGTGGTGCCACTCCCTTTTCCACCCCCTTGATTCCTGGACCCATGAATCCTGGCTATGTGAGATACAGCATCATATTTTAGGCGCCGTTTTATAGCATATACAGCCTCTTGGAGAACACTGACCTAATCCTGCAAAGTATTACCACCTAGCTGGCACTGTAATTGTGTCTTTAGAAGGATATTCCATCATTCTATCAAGCCAGCTTGTTCAGGATGATGGGGAACACGGTAAGACCAGTGAATTCCATGAGCATGGGCCCATTGCTGTACTTCATTGCTGTGAAATGAGTCCTTTGATCCGAGGCGATGCTGAGTCAGATACCATGACGGTGGATAAGGCATTCTGTAAGTCCACGGATGGTAGTTTTGGCAGAAGAATTGCATGCAGGGAAGGCAAATCTGTATCCAGAGTAATTGTCTATTCCAGTAAGAACAAAATGCTTCCCTTTCCCTGATGGAAGCAGTTCAATGTAATCAACCTGCCACCAGGTTGCTGGCTGATTGCCCCGAGGAATCTTGCCATATCAGGGACTCAGTGTTGGTCTCTGCTGCTGGCAGATAGGGCACTCAGCAGTGTCTTTAGCCAAGTCGGCCTTGGTGAGTGGAAGTCCATGTTGTTGAGCCCATGTATAACCTCATGGTTTCCATAGTATGCAACATTCTATCCACTTGATTGTTAAAATACCCTCTGCCGAGGTCACTGTTTGGTGAGCATTCACGTGAGACACAAATATCTTAACTTCTTTGGTCCATTCAGAGAGGTCTGTCCACATATCTCTTCCCCATACCTTCTTGTCACCAATTTTCCGATCATGTTTTTCCAAATTCCTGACTTTCCAGCCAAAACATTAGCCACAGCCCATGAATCAGTATACAATCACACATCTGGCCATTTCTCCTTCCAAGCAAAGTGCACAACCAGGTGCACTGCTCAAAATTCTGTCCATCAGGAGGGTTTACCTTCACCACTGTCCTTCAGGGAGGTCCAAGAAATGGGCTGTAGTGCTGCTGCTGTCCACTTTTTTAGTGATGCCTGAATATCGCACAGGAAAATCTGTAAATCAGGCACAACTTTTCTTGCCCTCAGTCAACTGATCATAAGGAACCCCCATGAGGCCACAGGTGCAGTCTGGGAGAGGGTAGATAATGTGACAAGAGAGGAGACCATGGGCATTGGGGCCACTTCGTCATGCAACTTACTGGTGCTTTCAGGTACTGCTAGGGCCTGTTCTCATATATACTACTTCCATGTAATGATGAAGTACTGCTGTGCATGTCTGACTTTATGACTCTGTGGGTCATACAACACCCAAGATCATGATGGGCATCTCTGGCTGCATGATGACTTGGTGTCCCATAGTTAAGCATTCAGTCTCTACTAAGGCCTAGTGACAAGCCAAAAGATGTTTCTCAAAATGAGAGTAGTTATCTGCAGAGGATGGCAGGGCTTTGCTCCAAAATTCTAAGGGTCTGCACTGTGATTCACCAATAGGGGCCTGCCAAAGACTCCAAACAGCATCTCTATCTGCCATGGACACTTCAAGGACCATTGGATCAGCTGGATCATATGGCCCAGGGGGCAGAGCAGCCTGCACGACAGCCTGAACCTGTTGCAGAGCCTTCTCCTGTTCTGGTCCCCACTCAAAACTAGCTGCTTTTCAAGTCACTTGATAAATAGGCCAGAGTAGCACACCCAAATGAGGAATATGCTGCCTCTAAAATCCAAAAAGGCCCACTAGGCATTGTGTCTCCTTTTAGTTGTGGGAGAAGCCAGATGCAATAAATTTTCCTTCACTCTAGAAGGCATATCTTGACATGCCCCACACTGCTGGATCCCTAGAAATTTCACTGAGGTGGAAGGTGCCTGAATTTTTGTGGGATTAATTTCCCACCCTCCAGCACTCAAATATTTTACCAATAAGTCCAGAGTCACTGACACTTCTTCCTTACTAGGTCCAATCAGCATAATGTCATCAAAGTAATGGACCAGTGTGAAAGGAAAAGGTGACCAAGGTCCCTGTGGCCTAAATTATTACATTGTGCTGCAGAGTTGATATATCACAGAGGTAGGCAAGTGAAGATGTATTGCTGGCCTTGCCAGATGAAAGCAAATTGCTTCTGGTGGTCGTTCGAAATAGATGTAGAGAAAAAGGCATTAGCCAGATCAGTAGCTTGCATACTGTTATGCTATGTATGTTAATCTGTTGTTTTCTTTTCCTTTAAAGTTTATATCTGATTTTGGCATCAAGAGTAATGCCATCCTCAAAGAAAGAGTTGTAAAGTGGTCCCTCCTCATCTATTTTATGGAAGATTTTGTGTACAATTGATATAATTTCTTCTTTAAATCTTTGACAGAATTATCCAGTGGAGCCACCTAAGCCTGGATAGTAGTAGTTGTTGTTGTTCTCCTCCTCCTCCTCCTTTTTTCTCATTCGAAAATTTTTAACTAGATATAAGACTAGATTTTTAACAAATATAAGAATATTCAGGTTATTCATTTTTAAATTTTTTTATTGTGGTGAAAATATACATAACAAATCATAAGCCATTTCAACAATTTATACATGTACAATCCAGTAACATTGATTAAATTATTTGAGTTGTACAACCAAAGTCACTATTCTTTTCCAAATCATTCCACCACTGTTAAAATAAATTCAATGCTCCCTAAGCAAAAAGTACGTTAAATCTGTTCTTTATACTTCTCAAGACATTTCCTTTAGTGGAACTTTTTTTTCCTGGTATGTACACCTTGAAGTTACTGTCTCCCCATTGCTGTCGAGTCGACTCCGACTTGTAGCAACAGTATGAAACAGAGTAGAACTACCCCATAGGGTTTCCAAGGAGAAGCTGGCAAATTCAAACTGCCGACCTTTTGGTTACCATCCAAATTCTTACCCACTGTGCCACCAGGGCTTCTGTCTAGTGTCTTTAATTTTCCTTCTGGAGGAGTCTGCTTAGCATTTCTTTTAGGGCCTGCCTGGTGGTAACAAATTCCCTCAGTTTTTGTTTATCTGGCAATGTCTTAATTTTGCCCTCCTTTTTTACAGTTTTGCCAGACATAGTATTCTTGGCTGACTTCTGTTCTTCCGGCATTTTAAATATGTTGTCCCACTGCCTTCTTGCCTGAATGTTTTCTGAATAGAAGTCAGCACTTAATGAGGTCCCATTGTATCTGATATTTCACTTCTCTTGTGCTGTTCTCAATATTTACTCTGTCCTTGGTTTTTGAGGGTTTGATTATAATATGTCTTAGAGTGGCTGTTTTTGGATTTATCATACTTTGAGTTTGCTGAGCTTCTTGGATGTGTAAGTTCCCATCATTCTCATGTTGGGGAAGTTGCAGCCATTATTTCTTCAGAAATTCTTTCTGTCCCTTTTTCTCTCTCTTTTCCTTCTAGGACTCCCATGATGTATATATTATTCCAGTTGATGATGTCCCACAGATCTCTTAGGATTTGTTCATTTTTCTTCACTCTTCTTTTTGCTCCTCAGACTCAGTAATCTCAATGGCCCTGTCTTCGAGTTTATTAATACTTTTTTCAAATCTGCTGCTGAGCCCTTCCAGAGAATTTTTCATCTCTGTTATTATACATTTCAACTCTAGTATTTCTATTTTTTAAAATTTCTGTATATTTGTTGAAGTTCTTGTTTTGTTCTTTTGATTTCCTTTAGTTCATTTTCTGTGTTTTCCTTTGACTTTTAGAGCATGCATAATACTATTACTTTGAAGTCTCTGTAAAGTGATTCCATTATCTGTCCTTCCTTGGGGACAGAGTGTGTCCCCTTATTTTGGTATTTTGCATAGGCCATTTTTCCTGATTCTTCATATGCTTTGTGTTTGTCTGTTATAATTTGGATATTAATATATATTGACTGTGGTAACTCTGGAGATTAGATTCTTCCTCTTCTCTAGGATTTGCTCTTCTTCCTCTTTATTAATGTTGTTATTATTATTTTAAATTATTGAAAGTTATAATTCTCTGCTTCCACTCCAGACTTTTTATGTGCACTTGCTCTTGTACCTTCCCTATTGTTCTCCCTGCCCAGGCATGCCAGCCATCACTGTTTTACTTCTAGGTTCCCTGTTTGGGGAGCTGGCTGTGTCACTTCACTACCAAACTATGGCTTTTAGCACTTGTCATGGCCTCCTCTGCACCAGATATTGGGCATGCCAGACATTTTACTCCAGCACCAGCCTCCTTTCCTCAGGGATGCTAACCATGCCACGCCAGCACCTGCTCCCCCCTTTGGCATTACCAGCTTTCTTTGATCGCTCACAAATCTCCCCCACTATGAGTGCAGGCTGTACAATTCTTGCACTGGACCCCCCAACCCAGGGATTGCAGCCGTCACAGACTCCTGTCCTAGTAGTGTTGGCTGTGGTACACCAGCCTCAAAGTCCCACCCTGGAAAAAGCAACTATTACTGATTCACTATGTGTCCTGTTCATAAATTCCAGTCTGAACTATACTCATCTCCTTGTTTCTTCCAGGGATTTATGGGAACTCTAGCTCGTGCTATGCTGGCCTAACTCCTCTGTTCCAGGTGTGTCTTCCAGGTGGTTTGGCTGGCATTGTGTCCCTCCCCATTCCTCTCCATCTTTTGCCCAATTGCTCACACACTATGGCCTGCATTGCACAAAACTTGCCACTCTTTCCCAGGACTCACAGGAGTTTCTGCCCAGGGTGTGCTCATTGGAGCTATCTGTCCCAAGTCTGACCACTCAAGTGTCTTGTCCCATGCTTCACCCTCCACATCTCTTTCCCTGGCCTGCCTGTTCATGTACTGTGGCCTGTGCCATGCCTGCCATGCTGTTCTTTCTTGGGACTCATGGGAACTCCCACCTGCATTGTGATCACTGAGCCACTCTGTGCCAGGTCTGAAGCACTTTGTGCTCTCTGTACTTGTCCAGTCCTGTGCTCCTTGACTAAGAACACCAACCAAAGCTGCCCCAAAATGGCCATGCTTACTAGGGGAGGGAAGTGGTGGAAGGACACACTATGAACTTCTGGTCTCCCATTGTCTGTATGATACCTTTTTCTTGATTCAGTATCCACATTGATCCTCCACTCCTTTAATTGCAATCCAGAGGTTCAGGACTATTGATTTAATCAGTTTTTATTTGTTTTCTTCTGGCTTTGTTGTAGAGGGACAGGAGTATGCAACTACTTATGCCACTGTCCTTTTCTTTTCTTTTAGAGGGACCTTTGGTAGCTGTGCCATTCAAGAAATTTATCCATTTCATCTTAGTTGTTAAATTTATAGGCACAAAGTTGTTCATGGTATTTTTTTATTCTATTTTTTTTATTGTGCTTTAGATAAAGGTTTACAGAACAAATTATTTTCTCATTAAACAATTAATACACATTGTTTTGTGACATTGGATGCTAACTACCTGTGATGTGCCAACACTCTCCACTTCTCGACCTTGGGTTTCCCATTTCCATTCATCCAGCTTTCCTGTCCCCTCCTGCCTTCTTGTCCTTGCCCCTGGGCTGGTGTGCCCATTTAGTCTCATATACTTGGTTGAGCTACATTTATTATTGTTTGTTTTATGGGCCTGCCTAATCTTGGCTGAAGGGTGAACCTCAGGAGTAACTTCAGTACTGAGTTAAAAGGGTGTCTGGGGGCCATACTCTCAGAGTTTCTCCAGTCTTTGTCAGAACAGTAAGTCTGGTCTCTTTTTGTGAGTTAGAATTTTGTTCTACATTTTTCTCCAGCTCTGTCCGGGACCCTCTATAGTGATCTCTGTCAGAGCAGTCGGTGATGGTGGCCAGACACCATCTAGTTGTGCTGGACTCAGTATGGTGGAGGCTGTGGTACTTGTGGTCCATTAGTCCTTTGGACTAATCTTTCCCCTATGTCTTTGGTTTTCTTCATTCTCCCTTGCTCCATGCAGGGTAGGATCAGTGGAGTATCTTAGATGGCCACTCACAAGCTTTTAAGACCCCAGAAGCTACTTACCAAAGTAGGAAGTAGAACATTTCCTTTATAAACTATGTTATGCCAATTGAGCTAGATGTCCTCCAAGACCATGGTCCCCAGTCCTCAGCCCAGTAATTTGGTACCTCAGGGAGTTTGAATGTGTCTATGAAGCTTCCATGACTTTGCCTTGGTCAAGTTGTGCTGGCTTTCCCAGTATGGTGTACTGTCTTACCCTTTGCCAAAGTTTCCACTTATCTATTGTCTATTTAGTGTGTTTCCCTCCCCACCCGTCCCTTTCCTCATAACCATCAAAGATTGCTTCTTTCTGTGTGTAAACCTTTTCATGAGTTTTTATAATAGTGACCTCATACAATATTTGTCCTTTTGTGATAGACTTATTTCGCTCAGCATAATGCCTTCCAGATTCATCCATGTTGTGAGATGTTTTGCAGATTCATCATTCTTCTTTATCGTTGCATAGTGTTCCACTGTGTATATGTACCACAGTTTTGTTATTCATTCATCTGTTGATGGACATCTAGGTTGTTTCCATCTTTTTGCTATTGTGAATAATACTGCAATGAACTTGGGTGTGCATTTGTGTATTCGTCTGATGGGTCTTATTTCTCTATGATATATTCCTAGGAGTGGGATTACTGGATTGTATGGCATTTCTATTTCAACTTTTTAAGGAAGTATCATTTTCCAAAATGGTTGTACTATTTTTACATTCCCACCAGGAGTGCATAAGAGTTCCAATCTCCCCGAAGCCTCTCCAACATTTGTTATTTTCTGTTTGTTTTTTTTTGTAGTGCCAGTAATGTCAGGGTGAGATGGTATCTCACTGCATTTTTGATTTGCGTTTCTCTAATGGCTAGTGATTGCCAGCATTTCCTCATGTGGCTGTTAGACGCTCGAATGTCTTCTTTGGTGAAGTGTCTGTTCACATCCTTCGTCCATTTTTAATTGGACTATTTGCCTTTTTGTTGCAGAGGTGTTGCATTTTCTTATAGATTTTAGAGATTAGGCCTTTGTCGGATATGTCATAGCCAATTTTTTTTTCCCAGTCTGTAGCTCTTATTTTTACTCCTTTGGTGAAGTCTTTTGATAAGCATTGTTATACTTTTAATGTCTGCAGGTTTTGTGGTGATAAACTTCCCTTTGTATCTGATATTTGTCATGTGTGTTTCCACTCTTTCTTTTTTCTTGGTCAGTCTGGAGAGAGGTTTATTAATTTTATTGATTATTTCAAAAAATCAGCTTTTGGTTTCATTTATTTTCTCACTTGTTTTTCCATTTTCAATTTAATTGATGTCTTCTCTTTATTTTCTCCTTCCTTGCTTTGGTTTAATTGGCTATTTTTTTTTATTCTTTTAGGGTGGAATTTTTGATTATTAAATTGAGGTCTTTCTTTTTCATTATAAGCATTTAATTCTATAAATTTCTCTAACTACTGTTTGACTGCCTCCCAAAAATTTTGTATAATTCTATTATCAATTTTGTTCAGTTTGAAATATATTCTAATTTAATTTGTGACTTCTTTTTTGACCTATGAGTTATTTAGAAATGTGTTTTTTAATTTCCAAATATTCAGGAATTTTCCAAATATTTTTCTTTTATTGTTTTCTATTTTAATTCAGAGAACATACTTTAAGATAAGTATCGTTTTAGTTAGTTGATTTTATGCATCATGATATAGACTCTCTTGGTGAAGGTTTCATGTGTACTTGCAAGAAATGTGAATTCTACTGCTGTTGGGTATGGTATTCTATAAATATCGGTTAGGTCAATTTGGTTGATAGTGCTATTAAGATCTATCCTTATTAATTTTCTAAGTAATTGTTCTATTAATTGCTAAGAATAAAGTACTGAAGTAACTGAATACAATTGCGTTTTTCTATTTCTTGCAGTTATGTCAGTTTTTTGCTTCATGTATTTTGAAGCTCTGTTTTGAGATGCACGTACATTTAGAATTCTTGTTTTTTTGATTAATTGCACTCTTTATCTTTATGTAATGACCTTCTTTATCCCAGATAATATTCCTTCTTCTGAAGTCTACTTTGTCTGATATTAATATAGCAACTCCAGCTTTCTTTTGATTAGTGTTTGGATAATATAAGCTACCTATATATTTTTATATAACGTGAGTTTCTGGTAGAAAACATATAGATGAGTCTCTAGGAAGATTTAAATAACTACTTAAATACTGTAAGAGTTATGAGACTGAACAAGTTTTCTATTTTTATTAAGTCAGTTTTGAAATGTTATATTTTTATTGGAATTTACTCATTTCTTCTAAATTTTCAATCCTATTGGCATAAAGAAACCTAGTGGCACAGTGGTAAGAGCTCGGCTGCGAACCAAAAGTTCAGCAGTCAAATTCACCAGCCACTCCTTGGAAACCCTATGGGGCAGTTCTACTCTGTCCTATAGGGTCACTGTGAGTCTGAATCAACTCAATGGCAGTGGGTTTGGGTTTTATTGACATAAATTGTTGATTATAATGTCCCTTAGTCTTTTTAATTTTTTTCTTCTGTTATGTTGCTCTTTTATTTCACAATGTTATTTCTATGTGCCTTTTCCCTTTTTGTGTTGATTAATCTGTCAATGGTTTGCTTATTACTTTTGTAATGTGAAACTTTCTTGATCTTCTTTATTGTGTCCTTTCTTTCTATTTCATGAGTGACTGCTTTTAATAATTTTCTTCTATTTCTTTGGAGTTCTTCCATTACTCCTACTATCTATTTTTTAGGTTGGATACTTAGCTCATTAATTTTTACAACTTCTTTTTTTCTAAGTATTTGAGGCTGTAAGTTTCCCTCAAAGTATGCTTTCACCATGTTTCACAAATTTTATATGTAATATTTTCATTATGATTTAACTTGAAGCATTTTAAGACGTCCCTCATGATTTTTTCTTTGAGCCAGGATTTACTTGGAAATTGATTTTCCAGTTATCAAACCTATGGGACTTCTGGGCAACATGACACTATAGACAGAAGCACCACGCCATCCGTCCACAGCAAAGACCCGAAAAAGTAAGTCAAACAGAAACAGACGTCAGTCATGGAACCCTAAGCATCAAATGAAGAGATAAAGAACTCAGCCAAGCACTGAATGGAATAAGAAACTGACAGAGAAGAGAGAGCTAGAAAAGATACATGCAGAGGTCCTCTATCAGCCAAAGAAGCATGGATTTGCCATCTTGGTTTCCTGTTGGAGATCAGCGAACAGGGAGTACAGGAAAACAGCTTCACGGAGCTTTCAGCAGAAGATAGAACAGCCAGTAACCAGTGATATACGCTTTCCCACCCCCCACCTTCTTCACCCCTACTTGGCATCCTCTGCTTGCTGCAGCCACAGTGGTCTCTTGGCCTGTAGGCACAGGCTTTACCCTGCGCCACTTTGATTTCACCCACCCACACTGGTCAGCTCCCTGAGTGCCATTTGTTTGTTGCTGCTGTTTATTTTTTCCACTTCTTTTGGTTTCTACCATACCTCTCACCACCTCCCCTCCTTTCTCTCAAATACAAGGCTCTGTGTGACATTTTTGCTTCTTCCTGAAAGGCTGTGAAATGCTGCTTGACTGTGGAACTGGTTTCCGGCACACGCCACCATGCTGGTGGGATCCCCGGGGCTTTTTTTAATTGTTTGTTTTGACTTGTTTGGTTTTGTTTTGTTTGTTTCTTTTTCTTTCCTCGGCTTGGGAGCCCCTTACACGGGCTCTACTGCGTGGTTTGTAAGCTACTTCCCCAGACTGCGCAGCTGTGGAGGGGAATCCCTGAGAGCATTTCTTTTTTCTTTTGTTTTTGTTTTCTTTTCTCTCTTTTTTTCCTTTTTGTCTTTCTTCATTTATCAGTTTCTCGTCTATCTTTCTCTTCCCTTCCTGTCTCCTGAATACCTGGCACTGTGTGACACCTCTATTCCCTCTAGCCAGGCTGTACTTCATGGCCTGGTAACCACTTCCCCACTCTTTGCAGCCGCACCAGTGGGATCCCTGGGGGCTTTGCTTTTCTTCTTTTTCTTCTTCTAATTTTTATTTATTTATTTTCTTTTACCCTTTATTGTTTTTTTCTTTCCTTTTTGATTTTCTCCGTTTCTCAGTCTCTCATCTCTCTACTCCAATGGCAAACCTCCTTTAGCACTCTTTTTTGTTTGTTTGCATGTTTTTGGCTCCTGTTTCTCTCTTCTCTCTCTCGCCTTTCCCATACCATCTTAGCTCCACACATCACAAGCCCCACCGCCCCTTCTTGCCTACCTGCACCATATTCTGAACATCACACACCCAAGCAGCACAGGCAAGACCTACTAGAACCTGCCCTGCACTGATTCCCTGCCTATCTTGTTGGCCCTGGTACTTGCCACAAACAACCCATCCCAGCCACTCCCCTTCAGCTGGATTTGCCTTGATGCACCATACTTGAGCAACTGACCCTGCTCATTGGACAAGGAGGTGAAAAGTATCCTTCCCACAGATGAGCAAACAACAAAGAGTGCACTGCCCACCTGCTCAGATATAACCAAATAAAATAAAAAATCAGGATGAAGTAAACAAATCTACAATCCATAAGCAAGAAAAATAACTACTGAATGCCCCGAAGATAGCAGACTACATCAAAACATATTTAAAAAAAGGACAGGATGGTTCTAGCAGGTGTCCAAAATAAAACACCAGATGACTTTCCAGTAAAAGAAAAAGCTCTAGAATTACCTGATAGGGAATTCAAATCTCTAATATTCAGAGATATCCAAGAGTTGAAGCAAAAAGCAGATAAAAATAAGGAAAAAATAGACAAATTCATGGAAAATACAAACAAAAAATGGAAGAATTCAGTGAAATAATAAAGGAACAAAATGCCAAAATAAATTCACTTCTAGAAATAATACAAAAACAACAATTAGAAGTCCAAAAGATAAACAAAATGATTTCAGAAATGGACAGTGTCTTAGAAGGGCTGAGGAGCAGATTTGAAACAGTGGAAGACAGGATCAGCAGAATTGAAGACAAACACTTGGATACAAATCTGTTTGAGGAAAACTCAGAAAAAAGAACAAAGAAAAATGAAGAGAGACTGAAAATTACATGGGATACAATCAAAAGCAAAAATTTGTGAGTGATCAGAGTTCCAGAACAGAGGGAGAAAACAGAAAACACAGAGAGGGTAATTGAAGAACTGCTGACAGAAAACTTCCCCAATATCATGAAAGATGAAAAGCTGGCCACCCAAGAAGCTCAAAGAACCCCATATAGGATAGACCCCAAATGAAAATCACCAAGGCATATCATAATCACACTCACAAAAAACAAAGACAAAGAATCCTGAGAGCAGCTTGTGAAAAACAAGAAGTCACATACAGAGGAGAAACAATAACACTAAGCTCAGATTATTCAGCAGAAACCATGCAGGCAAGAAGGCAAAGGAATGACATACACAAAACCTCAAAAGAAAAAAAAAATGACAGCCAAGAATAATATATCCTGTAAAACTCTCATTCAAATATGATGGTGAAATTAGGACATTTCCAGATAAACAGAAATTAAGAGAATATATAAAAACCAAACCAAACTTACAAGAATTATTAAAGGGAGTCCTTTGATCTGATAACAAACAACATCAGACCACAGGCTGAATCTAGGATGCAGGATTGTACCAGCCAGATACCTTCCTAGGAAATGAACTCGCAAGGACTATCCCAGACCAAAAGAATTACAACAGGGAACCATAGAGGTTAATCTGTAAACGACAACAATGTGAGAACAATAAAAGAAGGAATAAATAGTATAGGAATAGAAGTTTCAAATGGAGAGGACAGCAAGGCAATATCAAATAATAAAAGACTAGTTCAAACTTAAGAAGATAAGAGTAAATTTCAAGGTAATCACAAAGAAAGTTCACAAACACACTCATCAAAATAAAGGAAAACATGAAGTCTCAGTAAACACAAAATCTACAAAAACAAAAAGAAAAAATCCACAAACAAAAGGAATTCAGTACAGGAGAGTAAGAGGAACAAAGAAAATGTCAGCACCACAAGAAAAAAAAACACTATAAAATGACAGACGTGAACTCACACCTATCAATAATCACACTGAATGTAAATGGCTTAAACACACCCATAAAGAGGCAGACAGTGACAGAATGGATAAAAAAGGACCCATCAGTATACTGTCTACAAGACACAAACCTTAGAAACAAAGGCATAAATCTGTTGAAAATCAAAAGATGGAAAAAAAAACAAAGCAAATAGAAACCAGGAGACAGCAGGAGTGGCAATTCTAATTTCAGATAAAATAGACTTTAAAACAAATTCCACCATAAAAGACAAAAAAAGGACATTATATAATGATTAAAGGGACAATCTACCATGACACATAACCATAATAAATATCTATGCACCCAATAACAGGGCTCCAAAATACATAAAACAAACTCTAACAGCACAGAAAACAGAAAATGACATTTCCACAATAATAGTAGAAGACTTCAACACACCACTCTCAGTAAAGGACAGAACATCTAGAAAGAAACTCAACAAAGATACAGAAGATCTAAAGCCCACATCAACCAACTTGACCTCATAGATATATATAGAACACTCCACCCAATAGCAGCAAAGTGCACATTATTTTCCAAAGCACATGGAATGTTTTCCAGAATAGACCATATCTTAGGCCACAAAGCAACTGTCCACAAAATCCAAAGCATTGAGATAATACAAAGCATCTTCTTTGATCACAACACCATAGAGTAGAAATTAATAACAGGAAGTGCAAGGGAAAAAATCAAATACCTGGAAACTGAATAAAGACCTGCATAAAAAAACCCTGGGTATTAGAAGAAATCAAAGATGGACTCAAAAAATTTCTAGAATCAAAAGAGAATGAACACATCATACCAAAACCATTGAGACACAGCAAAGGCAGTGCTCAGAGGTGGCTTTAGAGCAATAGATGAACATATAAATAAGAAGAAAGGGAGAAAATCAAAACTTATAGATACACAACTCAAACAAATAGAAAGAAAATGCAAAAGAAGCTCACAGCCACCAAAAGAAAGGAAATAATAAAGATCAGAGCAGAAATAAATGAAATAGAGAATAGAAAAACAATAGAAAGAATCAACAAAACAAAAAGTTGGTTCTTTGAAAGGATTAAAAAAATCGACAAACCTTGGCCAAATTGTCAAAAGAAAAACAGGAGAGGACGCAAATAACCCAAATAAGAAATAGAATGGGGGACATTACAACAGACCAAACAGAAATTAAAAAGATAATAACACAGTACTATGAAACAGTATACTCCAACAAATTAGAAAACCTAGAGGAAATGGACAAATTTCTAGAAACACACTAGGTACTCAAACTAACACAATCTGATGTTCAAAATCTGAACAGACCCATAACAAGAGAAGAGATTGAAAAGGTAATAATAAAAATTAAAAAAAAAAAAAAACTCCCAACAAAAAAAGCCATGGCCCAGATGGCTTCACTGGAGAATTTTACCAAACATTCAGAGAAAATCTTGCATCAGTACCACTCAAACTATTTAAGAACATAGAAAAGGAAGTGACACTTTTGAATTCATTCTATGAAGCCAGCATAACTCTGATACCAAAACCTGGCAAAGACACCACAAAAAAAGAAACTTACAGACCGATATCTCTCATAACTATAGATGTAAAACTTCTCAACAAAATTCTAGTCAACAGAATTCAGTACTGTATCAATAAATAATACAACATGACTAAGTGAGATTCATACAAGGTATGCAAGGATAGTTCAACATCAGAAAATCAATCAACATAAGCTACCACATAAATAAAAGAATCACATGATCATCTCAATTGATGCAGAAAAGGCATTCAACAAAGTCCAACGCCCATTCCTGATAAAAAAAACTCTCAATAAAATAGGTATATAAGGAATATATTACTCAACATTATAAATGACATCTATACAAAACTAACAGCCAACATCATCCTAAATGGAGAGAGGCTGAAAACATTCCCTTTGAGAAAGTGAACAAGACAAGGATGGTCTTTATCACTACTCCTATGTAACATTGTGCTGGAAGTCCTAGCTAGAGCAATATGGCAATAAAAGTAAATAAAGGGCATCCAAATTGGGAAGGAAGAAGTAAAACTCTCCCTGCTTGTGGATGATATGATACTATACATAGAAAACCCAAAAGACTCCACGAGACAACTACTGGAGGTAATAGAAAGACTCAGCAGAGTAGCAGGATAGAAGATAAACACACAAAAATCAGTTGAATTTCTATACACCAATAAAGAGAACTACAGAAAGGAAATCAGGAAAACAATACAATTTATAATAGCGCCTAAAAGAAATAAAACACTTAGGAAGAAATCTAACCGAGGATGTAAAAGACCTATACAAAGAAAACTATAAAACACTACTGCAAGAAACCAAAAGAGACCTACATAAATGGAAAACCATACCATGCTCATGGATAAGTAGACTCAACATTGTGAAAATGTCAATTCTACCAGAAGCAATCTACAAATACAATGCAATCCTGATCCAAACACCAACAGCTTTCTTTAAAGACATGAAAAAATTAATCATTAACTTTATATGGAAAGCAAAGAGACCTCGAATTGGTAAAACACTATAGAGGAAGAGTCACACTACCTGACCTAAGAAACTACTATACAGCTACAGTAGTTGAAACAGCCTGGTACTAGTACAACGACAGACACATTGAACTATGGAACAGAATTGAGAACCCAGATGTAAATCCATCCACCTACGGTCACCTGAACTTTGACAAAGTCCCAAAGTTCATCAAATGGGGAAAAGACAGTCTTTTTAACAAATAGTGCTGGAAACTGGATTTCCATCTGCAAAAAAAATGGAACAGGACCCATACCTCACATCATACACATAAAGTAATTGAAAATAGATCAAAGTCCTAAATATAAAACCAAAAATTATAAAGATCATAGAGGAAAAAACAGAGTCAATGCTAGAGGCCCTAATACATGGCATTAACAGGATACAAACCATAACTAACAATACACAAACACCAGAAGATAAGCTAGATGACTGGGATGTTCTAAAAATTAACCACTTATGCTCATCAAAAGACTTCACTAAAAGAATAAAAAGAGTATCTACAGACCCGAAAAAATTTTGGCTATTGCAAATCATACAAAGGGCTAATCTCTAAAATCAGTAGGAAAATCCAACACCACTGCAACAAAAAGACAAATAATCCAATTAAACAATGAGCAAAAGATATGAACAGACACTTCACCAGAGAAGACATTCAGGTGGCTAACAAACACTTGAGGAAATGCTTGCAATCATTAGCCATTAGAGAAATGTAAATCAAAACCACAATGAGATACCACCTTACCCTGAGATTACTGACATGACTCAAAAAACAGAAAATAACAAATGTTTGAGAGGATGCGAAGAGACTGGAACTCTTATGCACTGCTGGTGGGAACGGAAAATCGTACAACTATTTTGGAAAATGATATGGCGCTTCCTTAAAAAGCTAGAAACAAAAACACCATATGATCTAGCAATCCCACTCCTAGGAATATATCCTAGAGAAATAAGACCCGTCACATGAATAGACATATGCACACTCATGTTTATTGCAGCATTATTCACAATAGCAAAAAGATGGAAACAGCCTAAGTGCTCATCAACAAAAGAATGGATAAACAAACTATGGTACATACACACAGTGGAATACTATACAACGATAAAGAACAATGATGAATCTCTAAAACATCTCACACCATGGTTGAATCTGGAGGGCATTAACCAAAAACCCTTTGCCATCGAGTAGATTCCAACTCATAGCAACCCTATAAGACAGAGTAGAACTGCCCCATAGGGTTTCGATGGATTGGCTGGTGGATTCGAACTGCTGACCTTTTGGTTAGCAGGCATAGCTCTTAACCATTACACCATCAGGGCTCCTGAAGGGCATTATGTGAATGAAATAAGTCAAGCACGAAAGGACAAATATTGTATGAGATGACTACTGTAAAAACTCATTAAAAAGTTTACACACAAAAAGAAACACAATGTTTGATGGTTACGAAGGAGGGGAGGGGTGGGAGGAACACTAAATAGACAATAGATAAGTGGTAACTTTGGTGAAGGGTAAGACAGTACACAATACTGGGGAAGCCAGCACAACTTTTACAAGGCAAGGTCATGGAACCTCCATAGACACATCCAAACTACCTGAGGGACCATATTAGTGGGCTGAGGGCTGTGGGACCTCAGTCTTGGGGAACATCTAGCTCAACTGGCATAAGATAGTTTATAAAAAAAAGTTGCAAATTCTACCCTGATGAGTAGCGTCTGGGGTCTTAAAAGCCTGTGAGCCACCATGTGAGATACTCCACTGGCTCCACTCCATTTGGAGCAAAGGAGAATGAAGAAAACCAAAGAAACAAGAAAAAGATTAGTCCAAAGGACTAATGGACCACAAGTACTACAGCCTCCACCAGACTGAGTCCAGCACAACTAGAGGGTGCCCGGCTACCACCACTGACTGCTCTGACAGAGATCACAATAGAGGGTCCTGGACAGAGCTGGAGAAAAATGTAGAATAAAATTCTAACTTACACACACAAAAAAGATCAGACTTACTGGTCTGACAGAGACCGGAGAAACCCTGAGATTATGGCCCCTGGACACATTTTTAGCTCACTAATGAAGTCACTTCTGAGGTTCACCCTTCAGCCAAAGATTAGACAGGCACACAAAACAAAACGAGACTAAATGGTCACACCAGCCCAGGCTAAGGACTAGAAGAGAGTAGGGGACAGCTGGTAATGGGGAACCTAAGGTCAAGAAGGTAAGAGTGTTGACATGTCGTGGAGTTGACAACCAACGTCACAAAACAATATGTGTATTAATTGTTTAATGAGAAAATAGTTTGCTCTATAAACCTTCATCTAAAGTACAAAAAAAAAAATCCTATGCAGCATTTGTACTCTGAAACACATGGGGTCACTTTAACTTGGAATCGACTCAAAAAAACAAAAAGGTAATTCCACGGCCAAGTCCAAGGGGAAAGTTTTAAAGTATTTTTGATTGGTAATTTTAGTTATGTCCTTATACTTTACAATGATAAATAGATAAAATATATATATAAATTTATGATACAGGACACTGGATGTACTATCATAATAGGTGGTATAACAACAGCATAAATGGAGGGGAGAGTTGTATAGGAGCAGAATTTTTGTATATTGGTGAAGTTAAGTTGGTATCAAGTTAAATAAGATGGTTAAAATTTTAAAATGTTAACTGTAATCCTCATGGTGACCACAAAATAGTATCTAAAAATATAAACAGAAAAGGAGAAAAAAGGAATAAAAATGGTTCACTACAAAAAAATACACAAAACACAAATGTTGGCAATATTGGGAAAAATAAGGAACAAAGATGGTATAAGAAACCAAAACAAAATGGCAGTAATAATTCTTTCCTTATTGGTAATTATTGTGAATGAAGATGTACTAAATGTTCCAATTAAAGCGCAGAGAGTCGCAGAATGAACTTTTAAACAGATTCAAATATATGCTGTCTTAGGCTGGGTTCTCTAGAGAAGCAAAACCAGTAAAGCATGTAAATATATATAGAGAGAGATTTATATCAAGGAAATGCCTCATACAGTTGTAGAAGTTGGAATGTTCCAAGTCTGTGGATCAGGATAGAGTCTTCTCCTGATTCATGTAGCCACACGGGCTGGCAAACCCAAGATTGGCAGGTCAGAGCAGGACTCTTACTCACAGGCTATGAAGATCAACGAATCCCAAGATTGACAGGTAAGACCGCAGGTAAGCTGCTAGCTGAAGTTCCAAGAACCAACGGTCAGACGAACAGGAGCCAGCTGTAAGATCCAGCGCAGGCAAAAGCTGAACACCCGCTTACGTTCAGATGCAGGCCACAAACCCAAGGAAACTCCCTTTCAGCTGATTGGCTACTCACAGCAGATCCCATCATAGAGGTGATCACATATCAAATCTCAACAGGGAGGTAATTCCAACATCATACGACTGCCAAAACACTGAGAATTATGGCCCAGACAAATTGACACACAGTCTTAACCATCACATATGCTGTTTACAAGAGACACATCTTAGGCCAAAGATACAAATAGGTTTAAAGTGAAAGGATGGGAAAAATATTCCACGCAAATTATAGGCAACAGAGACCTAAGGTGGTGATTTTATTATCAGACAAAATAGACTTTAAGTCTAGATCTATTATAAGAGATAAAAAGGACATTATACAATGATAAAAGAATGAATTAATAAAGAAGGTATAGCAATTATAAGTATATATATACTAAACATCAGAGCTCAAAATACATAAAGCAACACTGACAGAACTGAAGGGAGAAACAGACAAGTATATAATAGGAGCTGGAGACTTCAATATACTACTTTCAGTAATGAAGAGAATACCTAAAAGAAGATAAAGAAATAGAGTATTTGAACAACGCTATACACCAAATGGAACTAACAGACATATATAGAACAATCCACTCAACAATAAAACAACATACATTCTTCAAAAGTGCACATGGATCATATGTTACATCACAAAACAAGTCCCAATAAAATTAAAAAGATTGTAAACATACATGTGTCTACAATCATAAAGGAATGAAACTAGAAATTAACAACAGAAGGAAAAGTATAATATATACTCACAAATATATGGAAATAAAACAACACAGTATTAAACAACCAATGAATCAAGGAAGAAATACAGATATGAGAAAATTACTTGGAGTAGAATAAATATGAAGTACAACATATAAATGGGACACAGCAAAAGCAGTGCTCAGAGGGAAATTTATAGCTGTAAACACCTACATTAAAAATGAAGAAAGAGAACAACCAGTAACTGGTGATATATGTTTCCCCAACTTCCACCCTTCATCCCCCCCACTCAGCCTCCTCTGCTTTCCTCGGCCACGGTCTCTTGGCCAGGAAGCACCAGGTGCTTGGATTCCACCCGCCCAGACTGGCCGACTCCCCAAGTGCCATTTGTCAGCTGCTGGTGTTGCCTTTTTCCACTTCTTTTGATTTCTTTCTTACCTCTCACCACCTCCCACTCCTTTCGCTCAAATACCTGGCCCCGTGTGCCATCTTTGCTTCTTCCTAAGGGGCTGAGGATCTCCGTTCAAGTGTGGAACTGCTTCCGGGTCTGTGCTGCCAGGGCTGGTGGGATCCCAGGGCTTTTTTGTTTGTTTGTTTGCTTTGAATTGTTTGTTTGTTTTCTTTTTCTTTTCTTGAGTTGGGAGCATGCTCTGACCAGGCAGTGCTACGTGGCTTGGGACCTACCCCCTCAGCTTGCGCAGATGCACAGAGGGATCCCTGAGCGCATTTCTTTTTTTGTGGGTTTTTTTTTTTCTGTTTTTTGGGGGAATTTTCTTGTTCTTTTTTTAAATTAGTTTTGTTTTCTTTTCCCTCTTTTTGTCTTTCATCAGTACACAGTTTCTCGTCTCTCTATACCTTCCTTCTCTTCCTGTCCCCTGAATACCTGGTGCAGAATACCTCTATGCCTTCTAGCCAGGCTGTACTTCAACACCTGGGAACAACTTTCCCCAACCTCATAGCTGCACCGATGGGATCCCTGGGAGCTTTGCTGTTCTTTTTTCTTTCTATTTTTATTTATTCATTCTTTTCTTTTCCCCTTTTTTTTCCTCCATTTCATACTCTCTTATCTCTCCACTCCAATAGCAAGCTCCCCTAGCACTCTTTTTTATTTTTTTTTTGTATGATTTTGGCTCCTGTTCCTCTCTCCTCTCTCCCATACCCACCTTAGCTCCACACATCACAATCTCCCCCCTCCATCCTGTCTACCTGTTCCATATGCTTAACATCACAACACCAAGCAGCACAAGCACAGCCTACCAGAAACTGCACTGCACTGATTAACGACCTGCCCTGGTGGCTCTAGCAAGTGCCACAAACAACACATCCCAGCAACTCCTCTTCAGCTAGACCTACCCTGCTTTACCATATCTGAGTGACTGACCCAGCCAGTTGGAGAAGGAGGTGAAAAGTATTGTGCCCACAGGAGAGCAAACAACAAAGAACACACAGTCTGCCTGCTCAGACATAGCCAAATAAAAAAAAGGATGAAACAAACAAATCTACAATCAATAAATGAGAAAAATAACTACTGAATGCCTGGAAGACAATATCAAAACATTTACAAAAACAGGACAGGATGGTTCCAGTAGGCGTCCAAAATAAAACACCAGATGACTTTCCAGTGGAAGAAAAGGCACTAGAACTACCTGATAGGGAATTCAATTCTCTAATACTCAGAATTATCTAAGAGTTGAAGCAAAAAACAGACAAAAATGAGGAAAAAATAGACAAATTCATGAAAAATAAAGACAAAAAAGGAAGAATTCAGGAAAATAATGCAGGAACAAAAAGCCAAAATGAATTCACAACTAGAAATTATACAAAAACAACAATTAGAAATCCAAAACATAAACAAGATTTCAGAAATGGACACTGTCATAAAAAGGTTGAGGAGCTGATTTGAAACAGTGGAAGACAGAATCAGTGGAATTAAAGACAAACACTTGAATACAACGCTGAGGAAAACTCAGAAAAAAGAACAAAGAAAAACTAAGAGATTCTGAGAATTATGTGGGATACAATCAAAAGCAAAAATCTGTGAGTAATCCGAGTTCCAGAACAGAGGGATAAAACAGAAAACACAGAGAGGGTAATTGAAGAACTGCTGACAGAAAACTTCCCCAATATCATGAAAGATGAAAAGCTGGCCATCCAAGAAGCTTGACGAACCCCATATAGGACAGACCCCAAATGAAAATCACCAAGGCATATCATAATCACACTCACCAAAACCAAAGACAAACAAAGAATCCTGAGAGCAGCTTGTGAAAAACAAGAAGTCACATACAGAGGAGAAAAAATAAGACTAAGCTCAGATTATTCGGCAGAAACTATGCAGGCAAGAAGGCAATAGGATGACATATATAAAACCTTGAAAGAAAAAAATTGCCAGCCAAGAATAATATATCCTGCAAAACTCTTGTTCAGATATGATGGTGAAATCAGGACATTTCCAGATAAACAGAAATTAAGGGACTATGGAAAAAACAAAACAAACCTACAAGAATTATTATAAGGAGTCCTTTGATCTGAGAACAAACAACTTCAGCTCACAGGCTGAATCTAGGACACAAGATCATACCAGCCAGATACCAATCTAGGAAATGAACTCTCAAGGACTATCCAAAACCAAAAGAAATACAACAGGGAATAAGAGCAGTTAATCAGTAAATGACAACAACATCAGTACAATAAAAGAGGGAATAAATGGTGTAGGTATAGAACCTTCTAATGGAGAGGAAGGCAAGGCAATACCAAGTAATAATAGACAGCTTCAAACTTAGAAAGATAAGGGTAAATTTCGCAGTAACCACAAAGAAAGTTAACAAACATACTCATCAAAATAAAGAGGAAAAACGTAAAGTCTCAGTAAAATCAAAACCTACAAAAATGAAAGAAATGAAAAAAATCCACAAACAAAAGAAATTCAGCACAGGAGAGTCAGAAGAACAAAGACAGCATCAGCGCCACAATAAAAGCACTACAAAATGACAGCAATAATCTCACCTCTATCAATAATTACACTGAATGTAAATGGACTCAATGCATCCATAACAAGAGAAGAGATTGAAAAGGTATTTAAAAAACTCCCAACAAAAAAAAAGCCCTGGCCCAGATGGCTTCACTGGAGAATTCTACAAAACATTTGGAGAAGAGTTTGTACCAGTACTACTCAAACTATTTCAGAGCATAGAAAAGGAAGCAACACTTCCGAATCCATTCTATAACCCAGCATAACCCTGATAACAAAACCAGGCAAAGCCACCACAAAAAAGGAAAATTACAGACAAATATCTCTCATGAATATAGATGCAAAAATACTCAACAAAATTCTAGCCAATATAATTCAGCATCATATCAAAAAAATAATACACCACGACCAAGTAGGGTTTATACTAGGTATGCAAGGATGTTTCAACATTAGAAAATCAGTCAACGTAATCCACTACATAAATAAAAGGAAAGAAAAAAATCACATGATAATCTCAATTGACGCAGAAAAGGCAATCGACAAAGTCCAACACCAATTCTTGATAAAAACTCTCAATAAAATAGGTATAGAAGGGAAATTTCTTAACATAATAAAGGCCATCTATGCAAAACCAAAGGCCAACATCATTCTTAATGGAGAGAGGCTGAAAACATTCCCCTTGAGAACAGGAACAAGACAAGGATGCTGTTTTTCAGCACTCCTATTTAACATTGTGCTGGAAGTTCTAGCTAGAGCAATAAGCCAAGAAAAAGAAATAAAGGACATCCAAATTGGTAATGAAGAAGTTACTGTCCCTGCTTGCGGATGATACGTTACTATACATAGAAAACCCTGAAGACTCCACAAGAAAACTACCGGAATTAATAGAAAGATTCAGCAGACTAGCAGGATACAAAATAAACATACAAAAATCAGTTAGATTCCTATACACCAATAAAGAGAATGATGAAAATAAAATCAAGAAAACAATATCATTTATGATAGCTCCTAAAAAATAAAATACTTAGGAATAAATCTAACCAGGGATGTAAAAGACCTATACAGAGAAAACTACAAAACACCCAAAGCGATCTACATAATGGAAACAGATACCATGCTCATGGATAGGCAGACTCAACATTGTGAAAATGACAATTCTACCCAAAGCAATTTACAAATACAATGCAAACCCGGTCCAAATACCAACAACATTCTTCAAAGAGATGGAAAA
>NW_004444006.1:11664448-11665578 GCF_000243295.1 Trichechus manatus latirostris
CCCAACAGATAAGCTAGATAACTGGGATCTTCTAAAAATCAAACACCTATGCTCTTCAAAAGACTTCAAAAGAGTAAAAAGAAAACCTACAGACTGGGAAAAAATTTTGGACAGTACAAGTCAGACAAAGGTCTAATCTCCATAATCTACAAGAAAATCCAACACCTCTACAACAAAAAAACAAATAATCCCGTTTAAAAATGGGCAAAGGAAATGAACAGACACTTCACCAAAGAAGACATTCAAGCAGCCAACAGACACGTGAGGTAATGACTGTCTCAGTCATCTAGTGCTGCTCTAACAGAGATACCACAAGTGGACGGCTTTAACAAAGAGAAGTATATTCCCTCACAGTCCACTAGGCTACAAGTCCAAATTCAGGGCATCAGCTCCAGGAGACGGCTTTCTGTCTCTGTCGGCTCCGGAGAAAGGTCCTTGTAATGCATCAATCTTTCCTTGGTCTGGGAGCTTCTCTGCGCAGGAACCTCAGCTCCAAAGGACACGCTGTGCTCCCGGCACTGCTTTCTTGGTGGTATGAGGTTCCCATGTGTCTCTACTCGCTACTCTCTTTTATATCTCAAGAGAGATTGCATTAAGTTACTATCTAATCTTGTCAACCTCATCAGTATAACCTCACCACAGTGATAGAATTTACAACACCTAAGGAGATCACATATAATCTCATCATAGTGATAGAGTTTACAACACATAAGGAAATCACATCAGATTACACAGTCATACAACACTGGGAATCATAACCCAGCCAAGCTGACAGATATTTTTGGGGGACACAACTCAATCCATGACACTAGCCGTTACAGAAATGCAAATTAAAACCACAGTGAGATACCATCTCACCCCGGCATTACTGGCATGAGTCAAAAACACTGGAAATAAATGTTGGAGAGGCTGCGGGGAGATCAGAACTCTTATGCACTGCTGGTGGGAATGCAACATGATACAACCATTTGGAAAAAGATATGGTACTTCCTTAGAAAGCTAGAAATAGAAAAATCATATGATCCAGCAATCCCACTCCTAGGAATATATCCTAGAGAAGTAAGAGCCGTAACTCGAATAGACATATGGAAGCCCATGTTCATGGCCGCATTGTTCACAATAGCAAATGT
>NW_004444006.1:11667270-11669389 GCF_000243295.1 Trichechus manatus latirostris
AGGCAAAGTTGAAGAATCAGACTGAGTGGCAGGGGGAAGGAGAGACAGTTCGGAAGCAGTGAGGAGTTGCCAGACCTGACCCGTCGGGAGCAATTGCCCTTCAGCCCAGGTCAGCTCAAGGTGCACGGTGAAGCAGGCAAGCAGTGGGGCTTGGGAGGCGTTTTCCACACTATGAGAGACCCAGCATCACAGAGTCTACTCAGCCACCCAAAACCAGTGAGAAGCAGCCCTTGATAGGCAAAAGATAAGTATTTGTATTTGGCCTACATCCTGGATCAAAAACACCCCGTTTAGGGAAAAACCTCTCTCCCATTTACCTCACCGCTCCCTGCTCTGCACTGGGTCCATAACAACTTCAGCAATTGCGATGTCCCCTGTCTGGAAGCAGGACCCGTCATGCACACTGAGCCATTCTCCCAGCCTTGGAGAGGGAATAAATTAACAAACGGGGAAAAAAATAATCTACTGGCTCCCCTAAGCCAGGAACTCAGGGTAGGTGCAGCTCGTTTGCCTAGACACAGGCATAAGGGATCCACAGACTTTGAGTGCCTTTCCCCCTTCATAGACTTGTGTGGGCCCATTTCAAGAGCCTATGTCCTCATTACTGCACTAAAACAGGGTATATACCTGAAGTCTAACTTCAACTGTTTCATCTGTGAAGTGGCAGGTTCGTGACATTTGACACCGCTCTGCCTATTGAGCAGAGTCTTCACCTACACACATCAGGGGCCTGAGGACTGGTGGCTCCACACATGCCACTTAGCCACCTGTGATAAGGAGCCAAGAATAAGAAGTGCCCCCCAGTTCTTACAGCCAACAGCATTGGGTGCTCATAGTCGGCTGTAAAACCCACCCACCTAAACACTCCAGGGAACAGGGACACGCTTTCCTCCTGGACACTCAGGAGAGGCTGTCAGCCCCCTGCCTTGCTCAGTGTGTCACCCAGCTGCAGCCTGATGCCTATGCCTACACCAGTCACCCATGCCAGGACTGTAGGTGAAAGTGGGCACCACACACTTGGTGGCTGACTACCTGGACACCTGAGGTGAATCCATCCAGGAGGAGGGGGTAGACTCCTGGGTTCACATACTTAGTGGCAGGTCTAGCCATCTGGTGGCAGAAAGTTGGAGCTTCAGTGGTGCTGCTAGCTTACACATGCAGCGTATTTGGACATATTAAAACAAAACAAAACAAGAAACTAGGACACAGTAAGTAAACATAAAATAAATGAATATAATTTACCGATGGCTCGGAGACAACAGTCAATATGAAATCACATGAAGAGGCAGGCCAGGATGGCTTCAGCAAGCTCCCAAAATAAAGAATCTAGAAATTTTCCAGAGGAGGATAATTTCTTGGAATTACCGCAGGCAGAATACAAAAGATCAATATACAGGTCTATTCAAGAGATTAGGAAGGAAGTTATACAAAACACAGAACACGCAATACAGGAACTTTAAAAAGATTAGACAAGAGCATAATGACAAATTTAACAGGGTGCAAAAATCCATAGAGAGAAAGCAATCAGAAATCCAAAAGATTAACAACAAAATCCCAAAATTAGACAACTCAATTGAAAGTCATAGGAGCAGACCAGAGGCAATGGAAGTCAGAATTAGTGAGACTGAAGACAAAGGACTAGACACCAACTTACTTGAGGAAAAATCAGATAAAACAATTTAAAAAAATAAAGAAACCCTAAGAATTATGCGGGATTATATCAAGAGGCGTAACCTATAAGTGGAGTACCAGAACAATGGAGGATAACAGAAAGTACAGAGAGAATTATTGAAGATTTGTTGGCAAAAAACTTCCCTTTTATAGTGAAAGATGAGAAGATATCTATCCAAGAAGCTCATCGAACCCCACATAAGGTAGATCCCAAAAGAAAGTCACCAAGACACATTTTAATCAAACTTGCCAAAACCAAACATAAAGAGAGAATTTTAACAGTGGCTAGGAATAAATGAAAAGTCATCTACAAAGGAGAGTCAGTAAGAATAAGATCGGACTACTCAGCAGAAAACATGCAGGCAAGAGGGCAATGGGATGACGTATATAAAAGCTTGAAGGAAAAAAATTGCCAGCCAAGAATTATATATCCAGAAAAACTGTCTCT
>NW_004444006.1:11670764-11694825 GCF_000243295.1 Trichechus manatus latirostris
AAGAAATTAAGGACGGAATAAAGAAATTCATAGAATCAAATGAGAATGAAAACACAATCTACCAGAACCTTTGGGGCAAAGCAAAAGCAGGACTGAGAGGTGACTTTATAACAATATATGCACACATCCAAAAAGAAGAAAGGACCAAAATCAAAACATTAACCCTACAACTGGAACAAGTAGAAAGAAAGCAACAAAAGAAGCCCCTGGGCACCAGAGAAAGGAAACCATAAGAATTAGAGCAGAATTAAATGAAATAGAGAATAGAAAAACGATTGAAAGAGTTAACAACACCAAAAGCTGGTTCTTGGAAAAGATCAACAAAATTGATAAACCATTGGCCAAAATGACAAAAGAAAAACAGGCGAGGAAGCAAAACACCCGTATAAGAAATGAGGTGGGTGATATCACAACAGCCCCAACTGAAATTAAAAGAATCATAACAGAATACCATGAAAAATTGTACTCTAAAAAATTTGAAAACCTAGAGGAAATGGACAAATTTCTAGAAACTCACTACCTAACTAAACACAAACAGAGGTAGGACAACTAAATAAACCCATAACAAAAGAAGAGATTGAAAAAGTAGTTCAAAAACTCCCAACAACAACAACAACAACCAAAAAAAAAAAAAAAAAGCCCTGGCCCGGAAGGCTTCACTGGAGAATTCTACCAAACTTTCAGAGAAGAGTTAACATCACTACTACTAAAGGTATTTCAGAGCATAGAAAATGATGGAATACTCCCAAACTCATTCTATGAAGCCAGTATAATCCTGATACCAAAACCAGGTAAAGACACCCCAAAAAGGAAAATTACAGTCCAATATCCCTCATGAACATTGATCCAAAAATCCTCAACAAAATTCTAGCCAATAGAATTCAGCAACATATCAAAAAAATAATGCACCATGATCAAGTGGGATTTATATCAGGTATGCAGGGATGGTTCAACATTAGAAAAACAGTGTGATCCATCACATAAATAAAACAAAAGACAAGAACCACATGATCTTATCAATCGATGCAGAAAAAGCAATTGACAAAGTCCAACATGTATTCATTAGAAAAACTCTCAACAAATTAGGAATAGAAAGGAAATTCCTGAAATAAATAAGGGCATTTGGACAAAGCCAACAGCCAACCTCATCCTAAATGGAGAGACTTTGAAAGCATTGCCTTGAGAATAGGAACCAGTCAAGGATGCCCTTTATCACCACTCTTACTCAACATTGTGCTGGATGTCCTAGCCAGAGCAATTAGGCTAGAAAAAGAAATAAAGCACATCGAAGCTGGTAGGGAAGAAGTCAAAGTATCCCTATTTGCAGATGATATGATCTTATACACAGAAAACCCCAAAGAATCCACAAGAAAACTACTGGAACTAATAAAAGTATCAGGATACAAGATAAATATACACAAATTAGTTGGATTCCTTTACACAAACAAAGAGAACTTCGAAGAGGAAATCGCCAAATCAATACCATTTACAATAGCCCACAAGAAGATTAAATACTTAGGAATAAATCTAACCAGAGATGTAAAAGACATGTACTATGAAAACTACAAGACACTACTGTGAGAAACCAAAAGAGACCTGCATAAGTAGAAAAACATACCTTGCTCATGGATAGGAAGACTCAACATTGTGAAAATGTCAATTCTACCGAAAGAGATCTACAGATACAAAGCAATCCGTATCCAAATTCCAATGACATTTTTAAATGAGATGGAGAAACAAATCACCAACTTCATATGGAAAGGGAAGAGGCCTCAGATAAGTAAAGCAATACTCAAGAAGAAGAACAAAGTGGGAGGCCGCACACTACCTGATTTTAGAACCTATTATACCACCAAGGTAGTCAAAACAGCCTGCTACTGGTACAACAGATACACAGACCAATGCAACAGAATTGAGAATCCAGACATAAATTCATCCACCTATAAGCAGCTGGTATTTGACAAAGGCCCAAAGTCCATTAATTGGGGAAAAGACAGTCTCTTTAACAAATGGTGCTGGTATAACCGGATATCCATCTGCAAAAAAACTGAAACAAGACCCATACCTCACACCATGCACAAAAACTAACTCAAAATGGATCAAAGACCTAAATACAAAATCGAAAACGATAAAGATCATGGAAGAAAAAATAGGAACAACGCTAGGAGCCTTAATACATGGCATAAACACAATACGAACCACAAGTAACAATGCACAAGCACCAGAAGAGAGACTAGATAACTGGGAGCTCCTAGAAATCAAACACTTATGCTCATCAAAAGACTTTACTAAAAAAATCAAAAGACAACCTACAGACTGGGAAAAAATTTTTGACTATGACAAATCCAATCAGCGTCTAATATCTAAAATCTACAAGATACTGCAAAACCTCAACAATAAATAGACAAATAACCCAATTAAAAAACGGGCAAAGGATATGAACAGGCACTTTGCCAAAGACATTCAGGTGGCTGACAGACACATGAGGAAATGTTCACGATCATTAGCCATTAGAGAAATGCAGATCAAAACTACAATGAGATACCATCTCATCCCAACAAGGCTTGCATTAATCCAAAAAACACAAAATAATATATGTTGGGGAGGTTATGGAAAAACTGGAACACTTATACACTGTCGGTGGAAATGTAAAATGGTACAACCACTTTGGAAATCGATTTGGCACTTCCTTAAAAAGCTAGAAATAGAAGTACCATACAATCCAGCTATCCCTCTCCTTGGAATATATCCTAGAGAAAAAAGGGCCATCACACGAATAGATATATAACACCCATGTTCATTGCAGCACTGTTCACAATAGCAAAAAGATGTAACCAACCTAGATGCCCATCAATGGACAAATGGATAAACAAATTATGGTATATTCACACGATGGAATACTACACAGCGTTGTATCCGTGAAACATCTTACAACATGGAGGAATCTGGAGGGCATTATGCTGAGTGAATTTAGTCAGTCACAGAAGGACAAACATTGTATGAAACCACTATTATAAGAACTCAAGAAAAGGTTTAAACACAGAAGAAAACATTCTTTGATGGTTACTAGAGTGGGGAGGGAGGGTGAGGGTTATTCACTAAGTAGATAGTAGAAAAAAATCATCTTAGGTGAAGGGAAGGACAGCACACACTACAGGGGAAGTCAGCACAACTGGACTAAACCAAAGCTAGGAAGTTTCCTGAATACAACCAAACACTTCGAGGGACAGAGTAGCAGAGGCGGGGGTCTAGCGACCATGCTTTCAGGGGACATCTCGGTCAATTGGCATAACAAAGTTTATTAAGAAAATGTTCTGCATCCTACTTTGGTCAGTGGCATCTGGGGTCTTAAAAGCTAGCAAGCAGCCATCTAAGAAGCATCAATTGCTCCCAACTCACCTGGAGTAAAGGAGAATGAAGAACACCAAATTCACAAGGAAAATATTAGCCCAAGAGGAAAAAGGGTCACATAAACCAGAGACTGCATCAGCCTGAGACCAGAATTGGATGGTGCCTGCCTACCATCAAAGACCGCCCTGACAGGGAACACAACAGGGAGTCCCTGATGGAGCAGGGGAAGGGTGGGGTGCAGAACTCAAATTCTACTAAAAAGACCAGACTTAATAGTCTGACTGAGACTGGAGGAACCCCAGAAAGCATGGCCCCTGGACTCTCTGTCAACCCAGAACTGAAACAATTCCCGAGGCCAACTCTTCATTGGATTGGACTGGACTGTGGGACATAAAATGATACTAGTGAAGAGTGTGCTTCTTAGCTCAAGTAGATACATGAGACTAAATGGGCGGCTTCTGTCCAGAGGTGAGATGAGAAGGCAGAGAGTGTTAGCACCTGGTCAAATGAACACGGGAAATCATGGGTGGAAAGGAGGAGTGTGTTGTCACAGTATAGGGACAGCAATTAGTGTCGCATAACAATGTATGTATAAATTTGTGTATGAGAGACTAACTTGAATTGTAAGCTTTCACTTAAACTACCACAATTAAAAAAAAACTTTAAGAAATGAAAGTTAGGAGATTCCAAACAACCCTACAGAAATACAAATGGTCATAACAGAATACAATGAACAATTGTATGTCAACATGTTAGATAATATAGATGAAATGGAAAAATTCCTAGAAACACATGAATGTCCTACAATGACTCAAAAGAAAATAAAAGATCTCAATAGACCCATAACAAGTGAGTAGATTGGATCAGTAATCAAAATCCTCCCAACACTCAGACATGAAGAGAAATGAAGTCTTGATACATGATACGACATGGATGAAGTTTCAAACATTATCCTGCATGAATGAGTCAACCACAAAAAGACAAATATTGTATGATTCTCATTTATATGAAATATCTAGAATAGACAAATGTATAGAGGCCAAAATAAATTAGTGGTAAGCCAGGCTGCGATGGAGAGAGAAACGGGGAGTCACTGCTTAGGGGACACTCAGTTTCTATTAATGATGGTGGAATAATTTGAAAAGGATAGTGGTAATGGCTGCACAAAATGATGAACATAATCAGTGTTACTTAGCTGATTATGTAAAATATTCTGACTTTAGAGATGTTTTGTTACATACATTTTTACTACAATTAAACATTTAAGAAATCAAAACAAAGAAATATACTGAACCAGATGGCTTCACTGAATAATTCTACCAAATATTCATAGAAGTAACTCCAATGAGAAAACACTTCTTAATTTATTCTATGAGCCTAGCATTACTCTGATACCAAAAGAAAACAAAGACATTTCAGGAAAAGGAACTACACACCAATATCCCTTATAAATGGAGATGTAAAAATCCTCAACAAAATACTAGGAAACTGAATCCAAGAGCATATTACACTACACACCACGATCAAGTGGGATTTATGTCAAGGGTGGTTCAACATTAGAAAATCAATCATTGACATACACCACATTAATAGAACAAAGGAAAAGAAACACATGATCATCTCAATTTATGTAGATGAAGCTGTTGACAAATCCAACATCCTTTTATGAAAACAAAACACTCAACAAGCTAGGAATAGAAGGAAAATCCCTCAATCTGGTAAAGGGGATTTTTGACAAAACCACAGCCAACATCATACTCAATGGATATAGTCTGAGAGCTTTCCAATTAAGATCAGGAACAAGACAAAGGCCCGCATTCACAACTGCTATTCATTACTATACTGGAGCCCTAACGAGAGTAATTAGGCAAGAAAAGAAATAAAATATATCCAAATACTGGAGAAAGAAGTAAATCTATCCCTTTTCACAGATGACATGATCCAATATACAGAAAATCCCAAAAAATTCACAAGAAAGTTTCTAGAGCTAATAAACGAATTCAGCAAAGTGACAGGATACAAGGTCAGTGTACAAAAATCAGTTGGTTTCCTATACATCAACAATGAGAAATCTGAAAATAAAATTAAGAAAACAATTCCATCTACAATAGCATCTGAAAGAATAAAATATCTAGGAATTAATTTCACCAGGGAGATGAAAGACTTTTGTACACTGAAAACTATAAAATATTACTTAAAGAAGTTAAAGACCTAAATAAACGGAAAGGATTCCTAGTGGCAAAGCAGTTAAAGCACTTGGGTACTAATCAAAAGTTTGGCAGTTCGAACCCACCAGCCTGCTCCATGGGAAAAGATGGGGCCGTCTGCTTCCGTAAAGATTTACAGCCTTGAAAACCCTATGGGGCAGTTCTGCTCATCCTATAGGGTTGCTATAAGTTGGAATTGAGTCAGCAGCAGTGTTTTTTTTGTTTGTTTTTTTAAATAAACGGAAATAAATTCTGTGTTCATGGACTGGAAAACTCAATATTGTTAAGAAATCAGTATAACCAAAGCAACCTATAGATTCAACACAATCCCTATCAAAATTCCAACAGCCTTCTTTACAGAAATAGAAAAGTCAATCATCAGATTTATATGGAACTGCAAGGGGCCCTGAATAGTCAAACCTCAAAAAGTAACAAAGTATGAGGACTCATACTTCCCAACTTTAGAATATACTATAAAGCAACAGTAATCAAAACAGTCTACAAACTGGTATACTGACAGACCTATCGATCAATGGAATAGAGTTGAGAGTTCAGAAATAAGTCCATACATCTATGGTCAGTTGATTTTCAACAAGGCTACTAAACCCATGCGTGAGAAAAGAATAGTCTTTTTACTAAATGGTACTGGGACAGTTGGATTTCCACACACAAAAGAAGGAAGCTAGACACATGCCTCACAGCATATACAAAAATTAATTCAAAATAGATCAAGGACCTGACCATAAGAACTAAAACCATAAAATTCTTAGAAAAAAACATAGGGCATAATGCTTCATGATCTAGTATTTGACAATTGATTCTTTGATATCACACCAAAACTACGAGCAACAAAAACAAAATAGATAAATTGTACTTCATCAAAATTAGAAACGTTTGTGCATCAAAGGCCTTTATCAAAAAAGTGATGAGACAAATGTCTTTGCCGGGGTTCTCTAGAGAACAGAACAGAACCAGTGAAACACACACACAAGGAGACAGATTTACTTCAAGGAAATGGCTCATGCAATTGTAAGGGCTGGCAAGGTCCTAAATCTGTAGGTTAGGTGGCAGGCTGAAGACCTCTGCTGGTTCATGGGATTGTGTGTATGTGTGTAGGGCAGCGGGGGGCTAGCAAGTCCAAAATCTATAGATTATGCGGCTGGGTTGAGACTTCTGCAGGCTTACGTACCAAGATCTGTAGGACATGCTATGAGAACAGTGCAATGTCGAGAGAGAGAGTGAGCTCTGCTGGAATATCTATTTATATTCTGGATGCATACCACACCACCAAGAATACTCCCCTTTTAACTGATTGGTCAGTCACATCAAATCACAACATGGGAGATGATTACATTACATTGCATCACATCACATCACATTATACCCTACCCCACCCTATCCCGACCCACCCCACCCCTCCCCACCCCACACCACACCACTCCACAGCACACCACACCACACCACATTACATTACATTACACTGTGGAACAGCAACCAATCCAGTGTATGACTAACTCAATGGGAATCATAGCCTAGCCAAGTTGACACGTAAAATTAACCATCATAGTACACCCTTTGTGAATTTGGCAAGTATACACATCTCCTTAAGCCATATGTAACCTCCAAATAAAGATAATCATAAAGTCATACTTCTGCTAAACATGATACCACTAACATGCATACAACCAAAAATGCACTAACTCTTTTTACATTTTGTATTTTATGATAAGTAATAGGATAAAAGAGGGGGGAAAACAAATATATTTTACAAATACAGACACACACACACACACCTACAGCAAAACAAGGAAGAAATATTCATAACAAGTACAGATCTTCATTTCTGCAACTGGTCACTTGGACTTAGCTGGTATTTATAACTAACTTCTTCCACTACCCATCCCATATTCCCTTTGCCCTCAGCAAGCACCTCAGCTGATTCTTTGCCTGTTGGGGTGGACCAAATCGTCATTCCTGAAGGATCTGGGACATTAGTAGTCCCGTCTCAATTAGGTTGTTTTAGTTTTCCATTGATTTTAATCACCGGGCATAGGAGTACTAAAACAAGCCCTAAGGGATCTCCTGTATTCCAGACATACTCTTCTTTACCTCCATTATGACACTTCTTTACTCCCATTGTGTAATAACAGTCCAATTTCTCCTTGGTAATCAGGATCAATCACACCAGCCAATCTTTGCCTGTTGATTCAGAGGCATGAGGAGCTCAAAGCGGCCAGTTCCAGTTCAATGGGATCAGTGTTGAGTCTCCTGGTGGAAGCATTCCTCCTTTGGAATTAATACCTCTAGATCAGAAGAGTATAGAATGGCAGAAACAAGAAGCAAAAATCTTGCAAGTGGATGAGTAGGAGTAATAGGGAGTGGTACCACCCCCATTTCCACCCCTTGATTTCTGGACCCGTGAATCCTGGCTATGGGAGAAACAGCACCATATACTGGATGCTATTTAAAGCATATACAACCTACTGGAGAACATTGCCCCAACTCTGCAAGGTATTGCCAGCTAGCTGGTGCCATAATTTAGTGTTCAAAAGGCCACTCCACCATTCTATCAAGGCTGCTGCTTCAGAATGATGTGGAACATGGTAAGTCCAGTTAATTTTATGAACATGGGCCCATTGCCACACTTCATTTTCTGTAAAGTGAGTTCCTTGATCTGAGGTAATGCTGTGTGGAACACTGTTATGGTGGATAAGGCATTCTGTAAGTCCACAAATGGTAATTTTGGCAGAAGCATTGCGTGCAGGGAAGGCAAATCTATATCCAGAGTAAGTGTCTGTCCTTGTAAGAACAAAATGATGCCCTTTCCATGATGGAAGCAGTCTAACGTAACTAACCTGCCACGAGGTTGCTGGCTGATCAAGCCAAGGAATGATGCCATATCAAGGACTCATTGTTGGTCTCAGCTGCTGGTTGATTGGGTCCTCAGCAGTGGCTGTAGCCAAGACAGCCGTGGTAAATGGAAGTCCATGTTGCTGAGCCCATGCATAACCTCCATCTCTGCCACCATGGCCACTTTGTTCATGAGCCCATTTAGCAATGATGGGAGTGCCTGGGGAAAGATGTTCACTGGTATCCAAAAAAAGTGTCATCCTGTCCGCTTTGGTCTATCCACATACCTCTTACACATACCTCCTTGTCAGTTTTCCTTCCAAGTCCCTGATCATCCAGCCAAACCATTGGCCACAGCCAATAAATGAAACAGCATACAATCACACATCTGACCGTTTTTCCTTCCAAACAAGTGAACAACAAGTTCTGCCCACTGGGAGGATTTCCCTTCACCACTGTCCTTCGAAAAAGTCCCAGGAAAGAGTGGCAGTACCGCAACTGTCCACTTTTGAGTGGTGCCTGCATATTGTGCACAATCATCTCTAAACCAGGCTCGAGTTTTCGCTTCCTCAGTCAACTGATAATAGGGAACTCCCTATGTATGAGGCCATAGGTACAGGCTGGGAGAGAGAAGGTAATGTAGCAGGAGTGAAGACCATGAGTATTTGAGCCACATCCACATGTAACTTACTTGTGTATTCAGGGCCTGCTGAAGCCCGAATATTGTATATACCACTTCCATTTGATGATGGAGTGCTGCTGTGCACATTTAACTTTATTACTTTGTGGGTCAGAAAACACACAGTTCATGATGGGCAGCTCAGGTCATATGATAACTTGGTGGACCATAGTTATTTGTCAGTCTCTACTAAGGCCCAGTAGCCAGCAAAAAGCCTTTTCTCAAAAGGAGAGTAGTTATCTTCAAAAGAGGGCGGGAACTTACTCAAAAATCATAAGGGTTTGCACTGTTATTCTCCAGTAGAATCTTGTCAAAAACTCCAAACAGAATCTCTTATCTGTCACTGCCACTGCAAGCACCAATGGATCTGCTGGATCAGATGGCTCAAGAGGCAGAGAAGTTTGCATGACAGACTGGACCTGTTACAGAGACTTACCTTGTTCTGGGCCCCACTCAAAACTAGCAGCTTTTCAAATTCCCTAGTAAATGGGCTGGAGTAGCACACCCAAATGAGGACTATGTTGCCTCCAAAGTCCAAAGGGGTCCGCCAGGCATAATGCCTCATTTTTAGTTGTAGGAGGGCCCAGATGCAACAATTTATCCTTCACTTTAGAAGGAATATCTCGCCATGACCCACACCACTGAACCTATAAGTTGCCTAAGAGTAAAAGCCTAGATTGCCTTGAAGAGACTGTTGGTAGAATTATGGATGTCAAAGGCAATTCCGGTGACAGCTCAGAAGGAAGTGAGGAGAGCTATAGAGAAAGCCTCTATCATCTTAAAGAATACATATGGTGCCAGCAACAGAATGTTGCTAGAGATGAGGATGTTAAATGTGCTTCTGGTGAGGCTTTGAAAGAAAATGATGAACATGTGATTGGACAGTGGAGGAAGGGCGATGCTTTTTATGCAGTGGCAAAGAATTTGTCTGAATTATGTCCAAATATTTGGTAGAAGGTAGAACTTGTAAGTGATGAACTTGGGTATATGACTGAGGAGATTTCTAAGCAAGATCTTAAAGGGACTGTGTGGTTTCTCCTTGCTGCTTATAGTAAATGCAAAAGGAAAGAGATGAACTTGAAAATGAACTGTGAATAATAAAAACAGAACTTAAAGATTTGGAAAATTCTGTTGTACAAACTAAGGGCATGTGTCCTAGAATGTTCAACAAAGACGTGGCTACACAAGCTTCTGTTAAAGAGATTAAGCCTGTGACTGATAGATCTAACCAGCTATCACAGCAGAAAACTCCTTAGCTTAGACTGAAGGGGACAGAGAAAGAATGAAAAGAAAGAACTCTGTCTGCCACTTGGAATTCTACAGGCAGAAAACAGAACAAAGGAGCTTCATCTGTTGTCCTCCAAGAAAAGAAAAGGACCATCTCTGGAGCAGCTCGGAGATCAGCAGAACTGTTGGAAGGAGCAAGGGAAGCAAGGCCTTCTCGGTTTCAAAGGGTGGGGCACTGATCTCTTGGATCTCAAAGGGTGAGGCCATAGACTCTTAGATCTCAAAGGGTGAGGCCACAGCTGCTTAAGTTTCAAAGAGTCAGATCTTTACCAACTCGGTTCTGGAGTGTGGGGTTGCCATTAAAGTGTGTCAGGGGAATGGGGCTGCCATCCAAAGCTGCAGGGGCAGGGCTGTCATGTCCAATGGGCAGACGAATGAGGCTTTCTGGAGCTGAGGGGGTGAAGTTACCACTCAGATGGACTAGTGGAATGGGGCTGCCTGCTTAAAGCCTAGGAAGCAGAGTTGTCATTCCCAGAGGACCTGAAAGGCAGAGCTGAAGCCCAGAGCCGAGGGGTCTCCACCCAGAATCCAGAGGGTGTGGCCAGCATCCAGAGTATGGAGGGTAGGATCATTGCCCAGATGGTCTCAGAGAACAGAGGATTATTTTCAAGCCTTGATAACTAATGTAATTTGTTCTGCTGGGTTTTGGACTTGCTTGGTGCCTGTTATCCCTTCTTTCCCTCCAATTTCTCCCATTTGTAATGGAAATGTCTACCTTGTACCTGTTCTACCATTGTACTTTGGAAGCAGACAACTTGTATTCTAGGTTTCACAGGTTCACAGATGAACAGTAATTTCGCCCCAGGATGAAACATGCCTAAAGTCTCACCTATGTTTGATTTATATGCTTTAGAATATGAGATTTTGGACTTAGAGTTGATTTAAGACTTTTGGGATGATGTGATGGAGTGAATGTGTTTTGCATGTGGCAAGGACATGAATTTTTCAGGACCAAAGGGTGAAATGTTATGGATTGAATTGTGTCCCCCTAAATCTGTATTGTAAATTCTAACTTCTATGCCTGTGGTTATAATCCCATTTGGGAAAGGATCTCTTTGCTATGTTAATGAGACAAGATTAGTGTAGGATGTGTCTTAAATCAGTCTCTTTTGAGATATAAAAAGAGATTAAACAAGCAAGCCAGAGAAGCAGAGATGGGGGAAGACTGATGCTAAGCCACATGGAGATCCCCAAGGAGCCAAGAAACAAGCTGAAGAGAGAAGGACCTTTTTCTAGAGCCTACAAAGAGAAAGCCATTCCCTAGAGCTGGCAGCCTGAATCTAGACTTATAGCTTCCTAAACTGTAAGAAAATAAATTTGTTTGTTAAAGTTATCCACTGTGGTATTTATGTTATTGCAGCACTAAATAAGACAAATAGGAAGCTGGTAGGACTCACCACCCCTGCATCCTTCAAGTCCTTGATGGTGACACTAATCTCTGCAATCCCTCCAGGAATGTGGTACTCCTTTTGGTTTACTATTTTCCTAAGTAGAGGTGGTTGTAGTGACTTCCACTTCATCTTTCCTACCTTTAATATCCCTTACTCCATGTGTAAGAGATCTAATGTGGGGATTCTGCCAATTGCTGAGTATGTCTATTCCAATTATGCATTCTGGAACTGGGGAAATCACTACAGGATGGGCTTGGGGACCAACTGGACTCTGTGAGACAGACGTTATCTAAGACTCCATTGATAACTTGACCTCCAAATGCCTTTACTCAGGCTGGTGTACCACAGTGAAGTTTTGGGTCTCCTGGGATTAGTGTCATATCAGAGACAGTGTCTAGTAATCTCCAAAAAGTCTGATTGTCTCCTTTTCCCCAATCAACAGTCACTCTGGTAAAAGGCCATAGATCCCTTTGGGGAGGGCTGGGAGAAAGATTAACAGTATAAGTTTTTGGCCGTATAGTCGGGTTCTTCTTTAAGGAGACCTGACCTCCCCTTCATTCAAGGGATTGTGGTCCTGTAAACTGGCTAAAGTCGGGGAATTGATTGAGGGGCGGTGACTCTCTATTTTGGCAATTTAAGTTGGACTTCTGTTCATTTTACCTAGAGCTCTTTTGCTTCTACAGATACAGTGAATATTTAGTAGATTTCCCATCTATTTCATTCCTAGGGACACCGTGACTAGTTAGCCAGTGCCATAAGTCTATGCAAGTCAGGTCATTCTGATTACTGCTTTGACCCTGCTATCCACTACGGTAGCCATGCCGACCTTATCTTTGACAATTAAGTACTGTCACTTGGCCTCTGCCACTCCAAGATCCAATCACACCCTTTGTAGTTATGTTCCCCAATTCAGTGAGGGTAGTTGCCACTGTAATATCTGACCTACATTGAAGAGCAATCACAGTACTCTTCAAAGATGCTGGGACACTCTTCACAAATTTGTTCCTCACGGTTGTGGTGAAAAGTGTGTCTTCAGGGGCTGGAGTGCACTCTCAGCATGGGTGGGTGGGTCTGACATGATAAATCCATTCTGTTATGGATTGAATTATATCTCCAAAAAATGTGTTTTACAATAGATGGTCCCAGACAGAGCTAGAGAAAATGTAGAACAAAATTCTAACTCACAAAAAAAGACCAGACTTACTGGTCTGACAGACACTGGAGAAACCCTGAGAGTATGGCTCCCAGACACACTTTTGGCTCAGTAATAAAGTCACTCCTGAGGCTCATCCTTCAGCCAAAGATTAGACAGCCCATAAAACAAAACGAGACTAAAGGGGCACACCAGCCCAGGGGCAAGGACTAGGAGGCAAGAGGGGACAGGAAAGCTGGTAATAGGGAACCTAAGGTCGAGAAGGAAGAGTGTTGACATGTCGTGGGGTTGTTAACCAATGTCATAAAACAATATGTGTACTAACTGTTTAATGAGAAGCTAGTTTATTCTGTAAACCTTCATCTAAAGTATGATAAAAAAAAAAAAAAGAACTTAAAAAAAGAAAAGAAAGAAAGTGTGATTCTACACCAGGAAGAATTTCTAGTGACAACTTTGGAAACTCAAATATTTTAATATATTCAAAATTTTCATTAAAAAAAAGACAAGAAAAAACAAACGTATAGAGACCAAAGTTTATTAGTGGTTACCAGGGGTGGGAGGAAGGGGGAAAGGAAGGTTTAACATTGATAGAAAATTGGCATTGATTAAAGGTAGGATTGCAGAGGTTATTATTGTAATAGCTGTCAATAACTTGTACACCTGTAAGAAGTTGGATTGGCAAAAGTTATATGATAGATATATTTACAACAACAAAAAAAGAGATAGAGAGAGTAGCTGCTGAGGCTGCTAATGTACAACCAAAATGTCATGGGTTTTGGTTCCTTGGTTTGGAGGTTTACGGTCATGGTTTCATGGGATATCCCAGTTAATTGGCCTAATAGCATGTTTAGTGCTTCTGTTCTACCTCCTAGTTAGTTGTGTAGTATCTGGGGTCCTAAAAGTTTGCAAGCAGCCATCCAAGCCATGGCTATTGGCCTCTATTCGTCTGGAGCAACAGAGGGAGAAGGAGAGTCTGGAATAAGAGGAGGAAATGGAATGTGTGGCTAATTGCCTCCAGGAACAACTGCCTCCTTTACCAGGAGACCAGAAGAACTGAATGGTGCCTGGCTATCATTACTGAACATCTTGATCAAAGATTCTATAGAATAATCCTGATCAAAAGGGAGAAAATGCAGAACAGAATTTCAAATTCTCATGGACTCTAGCCTTTCTGGAGCCATAGGGGCTTGATGAACCCCTGAAACTATTGCCCTGAGATAATCTTTAAACCTTAAACAAAAAATATCCCCTGAAGTCTTTTTAAAACCAAACAATAGTCTAGTTTAACTAATAAAAAAGGTCTGCCCTGAGCATTACGCTCTTTTAAGAACTGTCTATATGGGTTCAAAGTGACAACAGCAACTAGAAAGATTTGATAGGAATCTTATGGGGCAGTGAGTTGATGTTAATGAGGGAGGATCAACTCAGAAAAGAATGGTGAGAGTGGTTGCACAACTTGAAGAATGTAATCAATGTCACTGAATTGTACATGTAGAAACTGTTGAGTTGGTGTATGTTTTGCTGTGTATATTCTCAACAACAAAATAAATTTAAAAAAATAAAACCTTAATAAAAAAAATGTGCTGTAAATCCTAACCCCTATACATGTGGAAGAAATTCTGGTGGCTTAGTGGTTAAGTGTTCTGCTGCTAACCAAAAGGTCAGCAGTTAGACTCCACCAGATGCTCCTTGGAAACCCTATGGGGCAGTTCTACTCTGTCCTATAGGGTCGCTATAAGTCAGAATTGACTCAAAGGCAATGAGTTTGGTTTTTTTGTTTACACGTGTGGATATAATCCCACCTGGGTCTAGGGTATTTTTATGTTAATGAGGCTGTATCAGTGTAGGGTGTGTCTTAAGTGAATTACTATTAAGATATAACAGGAGCAGTTTAGGCACAGAAGCAAGCAAGAACAAACTGGAGAAGATTGATTCCACATGCAGATTGCCAAGGAACAAAGGAATAGAAGTTGAAAAGGGACAAGGAACTTCCCCTAGAGCTGACAAAGAGAGAGAAAGCCTTCTCCTAGAGCTGGTGCCCTGAATTTGAACTTCTAGCCTGCTAACTGTGAGAAAAGAAATTTCTGCTTGTTAAAACCCCTCACTTGTGGTATTTCTCTTACAGCAGCACTGGATAACTAAGACACATTCTAACATTCTAATCTCCCTAAACTTTAGATACCTTCTTCTACAGTATACCAAGGCAGTTCTGGCACTTCAACTTCATTTAGTGTTTAGGCTGCCTTTTGGTCCATGTTTCAGCCAACCAACCAAATAATCTGTCAGATACTTTTTTAACCCCTCGAGCTAAAACACTAAATGAAGAATCTCTGCTTAGTAGGTCCATATCAATAAATTCAGATTGATCAAATTTTATGTTGTTTGCACCGTTATCCCACAGCCTTAATAACCATTCCCACACATATTCCCTGAATTTCTGTCTGTATGTATTAGAAAAATCAAGTAGTTCTTTTGGAGTGTAGCATACCTCCTCATGGGTCACACTTTGTATCTCACCTTTTGGGGCATGCTGGGACTTGAGTCTAGTTATAGGTCCAGAAGCAAAGACAGGTGGTGGGGATGGGTCCTGAGGACATTCAGCAATGTCCTGCAAGACATCTATGTTCATACATCTATGTTCAACTGATTTTGAGAAGGTGCCAAAACATTTCAATTAGGAATAAATAGTCTTTCAAGCAAATAGTGCTGGAACATTTGTATAACTACATGCAAAAGAATGGCACTGGACTATTACCTCATATCATGTACAAAAATTTACCTAGAGTGCATTAAAGACATAAAAGTAAGAGTTAAAACTATTAAACTCTATAATAAAAAATAGAGGTAAACTTTCATGATCTTGCATTTAGTAATGGATTCTTAGAAATGACACTAAAAGTACAAAAAAAAAGAAAAAATAGAGAAACTGGACTTCATGAAATTAAATACTTTTGTGTATCAAAGGACTCTACTAAGAAAGTGAAAAGACAGCCCCACTGAATGGGAGAAAATATTTGTAAATCATATATTGGTTAAGGATCTATTATCTGAATATAAAAATAACTCTTAAAACTCAACAACAAAAAGACAGAACCTAATTTAAAAATGGACAAAGGACTTGAACAGACATTTCTCCAAAGAAGATATGCTAATGGCCAATAAGCACTTAGAAAGATACTCAATATCACTAGTCATTAGGGAAATGCAAATCAAAACCACAATGAGATACTACTTCACACCCACTAGGATGGCTATAATCAACAAAACAGAATATAACAAGTGTTGGCATGGATATGCAGAAATTGGAACCCTTATTCATTGCTGGTGGGAGTGTACAATGATGCAGCCACTGTGGAAAACAGTTTGACAATTCCTCAAAATTTAAACATAGAATTACTAATGAACCAGCAATAACACTCCTAGGTATGTACCCAAAAGAACTGAAAACATATGCTCACACAAAAACTTATACTCAAATGTTTACAGTAGCATTATTAAAAATAGCCAAAAAGCAGAAACAACCCAATTGTCCATCAATGGACGAATGGATAAACAAAATATAGTATATCCATACAATGGAATCCAGCAAAAGGAGTGAAGTAATCATCGTCTTAAGCTTGACCCAAAGCAGTTTGTGGGTGTCATGCATGGTATTTCAGGTGTGGAAAGAGTAAGGAGTCTCACATAGGAAGGCCAGAAAACAAGTAGAATTTAGTACGCACAGGTCTCAGAGAAGAAACTACACCATTCCCCGATGCATGGACGCACAGAAGGTTGCACCAGGGGGACAAAGCAACAATAAGCTGGAACTGTAGGAGAGGGTTTATGTATGGCAAGGACGGTGGAGTCTTGGGGTTAGCACGCCCTGAAGACTTACTGGTTAGTTTAAAAATTTCTAGTGCAGTAGCACAGGAAAAGAGAGTTTTAATCACAGGCACCCATACAGGGCATGACTGGGAGGGACCAGGAATAACTAGAGTAGTTGAGAAACTGTATTACAAGATAGTAATGGGTTTCCATAACAAGAAACCATAAGTGGCATGCCCGGGAGGGCCAGTTAGAGGCTACAACTGTTGACACTACAACTGTGTGACAAGACAGGAATGGCCAAGTCAGAAACCGGGTAAAAGGGCAACTAGGAGGAATTAATGGATGAACATTGAAAAGCTTGTGCTAAGTGTAAAAAACCAGTCACAAAAAGTGATATAATGTATGATTCAATTTATATGAAACCAGCTCAGAATAGGGAAATCCATCGAGAGAAAAGAGATAGTGGTTGCCAGGGACTGGGGGAAGGGAAAATCGGAGATGACTGCCAAATAGATAGATGGTTTCTTTGGGGGGAAATTAAGATATTCTGGGGCTACATAGTGGTGATGGTTGCACAAGATTGTGAATGTACTGGAAACCACTGAACTATACACTTTAAAATGGTGAAAATCCTGACTTTACCTCAATAAAAATATCAATCAATACAATTGATGATATTAACAGACTAAAGAAGAAAAATTACATGATCATCCTTGTAGAAGATGTAGAAAAAATATTTGACAAAATTCACTATCAATTCATGATTTAAAAAAAAAAAACTCAAAAACTAGGAATAGAAGGGAACTTTCTTAACCTAATGAAGGTCATCTACAAAAAAATCCTAACCCTAACATCATAATGATGAATGCTTTCTCCCTGCATACTAGTTTCCTCTGGCTGACGTAATAAAGTACCACAAAGCATTTGGCTTAAACCAACAGAAATTTATTTTCTCATGGTTCTGGAGGCTAGAAGTCTGAACTGAGGGTGTCAGCAGACCTCTAGAGAAGATTCTCCTTGTCTCTTCCAACTTCTGGTAGCTCCAGGCACTCTTTGGCTTGTAGCAGCATAACTCCAATTTCTGCCTCCATCTTTACATGGCCATCTTCCCCCCGTGTCTCTCTGTGTCTGTGGCTCCTCTCCCCTTTTTACAATGACACTAGTTATATTGGAGTAGGGTCCACTCTATTTCAGTGTGACCTTATGTTAATTAATTGCATCTGCAAAGACTCTATTTCCAAATAAGTCAACATTCGCAGGTACCAGAGGTTAGGATTTAACATATCTTTAGGGGGACACAATTCAACCCATAAGACCCCTTAAGATCAGGACCAAGACAAGAATAAGAATGTCTACTTCAACCACTTCTAGTCAATATTTTACTGCAAGTACTAGCCAGTGCAATATATTTTAAAAAAAAGAAGAAGAAGAAAAAGCATATGAACTGGAAAGGAAGAAATTCAACTGTCTCTATTAACAAGTGGCATGATTGTTTACATAGAAAAAGTCAAGGAATATAAATAAAAGCTTCTAGGATAAGTGAGTTTAGCGAAGTTGCAGAATACAAGGTCAACATGCAAAAAGTAACTTTATTTATATATACCAGTAATGAATAATTGAAAATGTTAAAGCCAATACCATTTAAAATAGCAGAAAACAGGAATCCCTGGGTGGCAGAAATGGTTAAGCACTCAACTACTAGCCAAAATGTTGGCAGTTCAAACCCACCAAAAGATGCCTCAGAAGACAGGCCTGGCAATCTGCTTCCAAAAGGTCACAGTCTTGAAAACCCTATGGTTTTCAAGCTCTATTCTGCACACATGGGGTTGCCATGAGGTGGAATCTATTTGATGGCAACTGGCAATAACAGCTATGTGCTAGGCTTTGGAGATATAGAAATAAATACCCAGAAAATAGCAGAGAATATTTCAGATATTTAGTATAAACACAAAATATGTCCAGGATGTGTATTCCAAAAACTATAAAACACTGATAAAAAAACAAAGAAGACCAAAATAAATACAGAGTTATACTATGTTTGGGAGCTCTGGTGGCATAGTGGTTAAGAGCTTGGCTGCTAAGCAAAAGGTCAGCAGTTCAAATCCACCAGCTGCTCCTCTGTTCTATAGGATCGCTGACTTGATAGCATCTAACAACAACGACATACTATAGTTGTGACCTGAAAGACAAAATATTGTTAAGATGTAGATTTTCTCTAGAGTCATCTACAGATTTAACTCAATCTCAATTGATAGCCCAGAATTTTCCATCGAAAGCAACAAGCTAATTCTAAGATTTATATAGAAAAGCAGGAGGCTGCGCCAAGATGGTGGAGTAGTCAGATGCTTCCTGTGGTCCCTTTTACAACAAACACCCAAAAAACCAAATGAATTGTTATATATGACAATCTAGGAGCCCTGAACATCAAAGGCAAAGTTGAGGAATAGGACTGAGTGGCAGGGGGAGGGAGAGATGGTTCGGAAGCAACAAAGAGTTGCCAAACCTGACCTGGCTGGAGTCAGCACCCTTGAGGCAGGATAGGTTGGGTGCACTGTGAGGCAAGCAATGGCACTCAGGAGGCATTTTCTACAACAGGAGAGACCCAGCAGAGGAGAGTCTACTCATGCCTCTAGAACCAGAGAACGGCGGGGCTCAATAGGCAAAAGATAAGTACATGCGTCTGATCTACCATGCGGATAAAAAAAACAACCCCTTTGGGAAAAAAACACTCTACCGTTTACCTGTCCCCCTCCACTCTGCACCTGGTCCTGGGCCTGCTTCAGTGATTGCCAAGTTCCCTGGGCCAGAAGTGAGACGCGTCAAGCACCCTGAGCCATTGTCCTAGCCTTGGAGAGGGAACAAATTAACAAACAGGAAAAAATAGTCTACAGGCTCCCCTAAGCCAGGAACTCAGGGTAGGCACAGATTCTTTGCCTAGACACAGGCATAAGGGGTCCATGGACTTTGAATGCCTTTCACCCCTGCATAGACCTGTGTGGGCCCATTTCAACACCGTAGGCCCTCATTACCACAGTACATCAGGGTATATACCTGAAGCCTAACTTCAACTGTACCAGCTATATGGTGAAGTGGGAGGTCCATGATATTTGACGCTGCTCTGCCCATTAAGCAGAGGCCTGATGACTGGTGGCTCCACCCATGTCACCTAACCACCAGCGAGAAGGGTCCAAGAATAAGCGGTGCCTCCCAGTCCTTACAGTCAACAGCACTGGGTGCCCATAGTCTGGCTGAAAAACCTACCCACCTATGCAATCTAGGGAACAAGTACATGGTTTACTCCCAGACACTCAGGGCAGCTGTCAGCCCCAAGACTTGCTCAGTGCATGACCCCCTACTGCAGCCAGATACCTATGCCTACTCCAATCACTCCTGCCTGTCTAGGACTGTAGATGAGAGCCTCCACCACACATTTGGTGACCAGCTATCTGGACACATGAGTTGAATACATACAAAAAAATTAAACAGACTCCTCGGCACACGACCTGGTGACAGGACGTTAGAGCTTCAAAGGTGCCAATAATCAAACTAGCTCACACGAGCAGCCTATTTGGGCATATCAAAACAAAACAAGAAGCTAGGACACAGTAAGCAAACATAAAATAAATAAATATAATAATTTAATGATGGCTCAGAGACAACAGTCAATATCAAACCACATAAACAGGCAGACAATAATGGCTTCAGTAAGCTCCCAAAACAAATAATCAAGAAATTTTCCAAAGGAAGAGAATTTCTTGGAATTACTGGAGGTAGAATACAAAAGATTAATACACAGAACCCTTCAAGATATCAGGAAGGAGATCAGTCAAAATGCAGAACAAGCCAAGGAACATACAGACAAAGCAATGGAGGAACTTAAGAACATCAGAGTAGAGCAGGCTGAAAGCATCCATAGACAGTAAATGAAACCCAGAAGATTAATAATAAAATTTCAGAATTAGATAACTCAATAGAAAGTCATAGGAGAAGAATTGAGGCAATGGAAATCAGAGTTAGTGAGATTTGAGGTAAAGCACTTGACACTAACTTATCTGATGAAAAATCAGATAAAAGAATTTAAAAAAATGAAGAAACCCTAAGAATTATGTGGGACTCTATCAAGAGGAATAACCTACGAGTGATTGGAGTACCAGAAGTGGGGGGGGGGGATAACAGAAAATACAGAGAGAATTGTTGAAGATTTGTTGGCAGAAAACTTCCCTGATACCATGAAATATGAGATGATATCTATCCAACATGCTCATCGAACCCCACACAAAGTAGATGCCCAAAAGGAAGTCACCAAGACATATTATAATCAAGCTTGCCAAAATCAAAGATAAAGAGAGAATTTTAAGAGGAACCAGAGATAAACTAAAAGTCATCTACAAAGGATAGTCAGTAAGACTAAGCTTGGACTACTCAGCAGAAACCTTGGAGGAAAAAAAATTGCCAACCAAGAATTATATATCCAGCAAAACCGTCTCTCAAATATGATGGCGAAATTAGGGCATTTCCAGATAAAAAGAAGTTTAGGGAATTTGCAAAAACCAAACAAAAATTACAGGATATGCTAAAGGGAGTCCCCCAGTTAGAAAATCAATAACATCAGATAATAACCCAAAACTAGAACACAGGACAGAGCAACCAGACATCAACCCAAATAGGGAAGACACAAAAATAAATCACAGCTAAAACACTGAAAATAGGGAAAAAGAGATGTCAATATGTCAAAAACAACAACACTGAAGCAAAAAAGAGGAAATAAATGTCATAAATCTTTCCTATGGAGAGGAAGTCAAGGTGATATAAAGAAATAAAAGAGTGGCATAAACTTAGAAAAATAGAGGTAAATATTAAGGTAACCATAAAAGAAACTAACAATCCTACAAGTCAAAATAAAAAGCAAGAAAAACATATGAAGACTCAGAAAATACAAAATCAACAACAATGAAAAAGATGAAAAGAAAATACATAAAGAAAAATGACTCAGCACAGAAAATTAAGTGGAACAAAGAAACTGTTGACAACACACACCAAAAAAAGACAACAAAATGACACAATGAAATTCATACCTCTCAATAATTATGCTGAATATAAATGGAGTAAATACACCAATAGAGAGGCAAAGAGTGGCAGAATGGATAAAAAAAATACGATCCATCTATATGCTGCCTACAAGAGACACACCTTTGACTTACAGACACAAACAAACAAATCTCAAAGGATGGAAAAAATATATATCAAGCAAACAACGCTCAAAAAAGAGCAGGAGTGGCAATATTAATCTCTGAAAAAATAGACTTTAAAGTAAAATCCACCATAAGAGGATAAGGAAGGACACTATATAATGATTAAAAGGTCAATACACCAGGAAGACATAAGCATAATGAATAGTTATCAACCAAATGACAGGGCTCCAAAACACTTAAAACAAACTCTAACAGCATTGAAAAGAGAGATAGGCAGCTCCACAGTAATAGTAGGAGACTTCAACACACCACTTTTGGTGAAGGACAGAACATCCAGAAAGAAGCTCAATAAAGACACGGAAGATCTAAATGCCACAATCAATCAACCAACTCAATCTCCTAGACATATACTGCACACTCCACCCAAAAGCAGCCAAGTATACTTTCTTTTCCAACACACACAGAACATTCTCCAGAATAGACCACATATTAGGCCATAAAGCAAGCCTTAACAGAATCCAAAGCATCGAAATATTACAAATCATCTTTTCTGACCATAAAGCCATAAAAGTAGAAATCAATAACAAAAAAAGCAAGGAAAAAAATTGAACACATGGAAACTGAACAACTCCTTGCTCAAAAGCTATTGGGTTATAGAAGAAATTAAGGATGGAATAAAGAAATTCACAGAATCAAATGAGAATGAAAACACATCCTACCAGAACCTTTGGGACACGGCAAAAACAGTGCTCAGAGGTCAGTTTCCAGCAATAAACGCACACATTCAAACAAAAGAAAGGGCCCAAATCAAAACATCAACCCTACAACTCAAACAAGTAGAAAGAGAACAGTAAAAGAAGCCAATTGGCTACAACAAACCCTATCAGTGTATAATCTCTAAAATCTACAAGATACTGCAAAACCTCAACAATAAAAAGACAAATCACCCAATTAAAAAATGGGCAAAGGATATGAACAGGCACTTCACCAAAGAAGACTTTCAGTGGACTAACAGACACATGAGGAACTGCTCACTATCATTAGCCATTAGAGAAATGCAAATCAAAACTACAATGAGATACCATCTCACCACAACAAGTCTAGCATTAATCCAAAAAAAACGCAAAATAATAAATGTTGGAGAGGTTGTAGAGAGACTGGAACACTTATACATTGTTGGTGGGAATGTAAAATGGTACAACCACTTTGTAAATTGATTTGGCACTTCCTTAAAAAGCTAGAAATAGAAGTACCATACTATGCAGCAATCTCGCTCTTTGGAATATATCCTAGAGAAATAAGAGCCATCACGCGAATAGATATATGCACACCTATGTTCATTGCAGCATTTTTCACAATAGCAAAAAGATGGAAACAACCTAGGTGCCCATCAATGGATGAATGGATAAACAAATTAAGTTATATTCACACAGAGGAATACTACCCAATGATAAAGAACAATGATGAATCCTTGAAAGATCTTATAACATTGAGGAATCTGGAAGTCATTATGGTGAGTGAATTTAGTCAGTCACAAAAGGACAAATATTGTATAAGACTACTATTATAAGAACTCAAGAAAAGGTTTAAACATAGCAGAAAATATTCTTTGATGGTTACGAGGGTGTGAAGGGAGGGAGAGGTGTATTCACTAACCAGATAGTAGACAAGAATTATGTTAGGTGAAGGGAAGAACAACACACACTACAGGGGAAGTCAGCACAACTTGACTAAACCAAAAGCTAAGAAGTTTCCTGAATACAACTTAGTCATCTAGTGCTGTTCTAACAGAAGTACCATGAGTGGATGGTTTTAACAAAGAGGAGTTTATTCTCTCACAGTCCAGCAGGCTACAAGTCCAAATTCAGGGCATCAGCTCCAGGGGAACACTTTCTCTGTTGGCTCTGGAGGAAGGTCCGTGTCATCAATCTTCTCTTGGTCTGGGAGCTTCTCTGCACAGGAACCTCAGGTCCAAAGGACACGCTCTGCTCCTGGCACTGCCTTCTTGGTAGTATGAGTTTCCCATGTGACTCTGCTCGCTTCTCTCTTTTATGTGTCAAAAGAGATTGGATCAAGACACTATCTAATCCTGTAAACCTCATCAGCACAACCTCATCACAGTGATAGAATTTACAACACAT
>NW_004444006.1:11695013-11708415 GCF_000243295.1 Trichechus manatus latirostris
TCCCAACTCACCTGGAGCAAAGCAGAATGAAGAACACCAAATTCACAAGGAAAATATTAGCCCAAGAGACAGAAAGGGCCATATAAACCAGAGACTCCATCAGCCTGAGACCAGAAGAACTAGATGGTGCCCGGCTACCACCAATGACCTCTCTGACAGGGAACACAACAGAAAGTCCCCTGAGTAGGAGAAAAGTGGGATGCAGAACTCAAATTCTAGTAAAAAGACCAGACTTAATGGTCTGACTGAGACTGGCGGGACCCCAGAAGACATGGCCCCCAGACTCTCTATTAGCCCAGAACTGAAACCATTCCCAAAGCTAACTCTTCAGACAAAGATTAGACTGGACTATGGGACATAAAATGATACTCATGAAAAGTGTGCTTCTTAGCTGAAGCAGATGCATGAGATTAAATGGGCATCTCCTGCCTGGAGATGAGATGAGAAGGCAGAGAGGGTCAGGAGCTGGTCGAATGGACATGGAAAATCCAGGGTGGAAAGGAGGAGTGTTCTGACACAGTATAGGGAGAGCAACTAGGGTCTCATAAGAATGTGTGTATACATTTTTGTATGAGAAACTAACTTGAATTGTAAACTTTCACTTAAAGCACAATAAAAAAATAAAGTTAATTTAAAAAAAAAGAAAAGCGAAGAAACTGTAAGACGACAGATATCACCAGACCCTGCTTTGCTGCACGGTATCTGAGGTGCAACATGGCAAATTTGTGATGTACTCTCACATTGTTCCTGATTTCTAGATAGCCAGGAGGCCATTAGAAAAATGGAACTAATAACTAATACGGATTGCTCCATAAACATCCCATCTGTCTGATCAGAGCTTGAACACGTTTAAAAAAACCAAAAACAAAAAAACCCAAACCCGACTCACAGCGACACTATAGGACAGAGTAGAACTGCCCTATAGGGTTTCCAAGGAGTGGCTGGTGGATTTGAACTGCCGACCTTCTGGTTAGCAGCTGCACACTTAACCACTGTGCCACCAGGGCTCCTGGTGCTTCTATTACTTACAATAAGAAGCAGGCTGTGTACAACAGATGAGCAGTCCATTTGGCTCAGAAGCTGGGTAGTGATGACTTTTCCATGCACACCCCATTTGTGTCATGGGTGAAAGACTTAAATGGGACAGTTACACAACACTCTGTGTTCCCTGGCTTCTAGAAACTTTCCTGGTGGAACTCTTCCACACAAGCCCTCTACCTGGCATTGTGGCTAACGGACACAATGGGAACCTACCTTCTACCTGTCTCCCCCTGGCCAGTTAGGTCCACCTAGGTGGGCTGTAGGCTTAATGCTACACTTGCCCAAGTAGCACCATAGCTGATGAGACAAAGGAAATTTCCCCTTCTAGCTATTTTGTACCCCGAATGTGACTGATTGTATCTTTTTAACCCTGCAAAAACATCTTCCTGCATCATGCCCTCCTGACTTTATGAAAAAGGAATTGGTTAGCCCAGAATTGTATCTTTTAAAACCTCCTAAAGATGCCAGCCGGGAGAGGAATGGAGAAAAATCCATGGCCATCTGGCTTATCTGAAGGACTTCCTCCTCACAGGAACTGATACAGTCAACACAACTTTGCAAAAGAGAAAAAAAATTGTTCACACTACCTGATTTTAAGATTTCGTATAAAGCTACAGTAATGAAGAAAGTGTGGTATTAGTGGATGGATAGACACATGTGTCAATAGACCAGAGTAGGCAAACCAGAAATAGACCCATACAAATATGGTCAATTTTTTTAAAGTTTTTAAAAGCCATTTATTTTACTTGTCATTGCGACATGACAGGACCGACCGATCCTATAAAGCTTACAGCTCTTGACTAGTGTAACTAGAGCTATAATAATTCCTACTGCTTTTTGGAGACAGAGTAACTAGAATAATAAATAGTATTTGGTAGATTTTACAGGAGCACATGCAAAGAGGAAGAAAAGGTATTTTCATATTTTAAAACTTCATTGAGAACAGAATACAAAGTTAAAGTTAAAGCAGTACAAAAACTACTTAGTATCTCCCCTTTACAACAACCATACCTAGAGGAAAAGCATATTCTTGAAATGTAAAAGTTGGTTGCATCTTAAGTAGTATTAGACTGTGTTAGTATGTTTGCCCAAGGTTACGTTGGCATTACTTCCGTGATGTTTGCAGGCTTCTTTTTCTTCCTTTTTATTTTTTAATAATATTTTATTGTGCTTTCGGTGAAAGGTTACACAGTAAATTAGGTTCCCATCTGACAATTTTCTATACAGGTTGTTCATAGACTTTAGCTACATTTTTCACAATATGTAAATATTCTCATTAATTGTGTTTTGGTTGTTCCATTTCCAGTATTCTAGTTTCCCTGCTTCCTCCCTTGTTTTCTCATCTTTGCTTTAGAGTAATTGTTGAGCTTCTGGTGCCGTAGAGATTTTTTTTTTTAAATAATGTTTTATTGTGTTTTGACGAAAGTTTACACAGCAAGTTAGGTTCCCATTTGACAATTTCCACACAAATTGATCAATGACATTAATTACTTTTTTCACATTTTGTTAACATTAGTTTTGTGTTCTGGTTGTTTAATTTCCAGTACTCTAGTTTCCCTGTCCCCTTATCTTCTCATCTTTGCTTTGAATTAAAATGTTGACTTTTTGGACTCATACATATGGTTTTTTAGTAGAGCACCAATCTAATGGGTAATATCCTTTATTTTGTGTGTCACTCTGCTTTTCTTCTAAAAGGTGATCTCAGGATAGTTTTGGTTCAAGGCTTAAAGAGTGTCTCAGGGCGATAGTCTCAGGAGGTCCTCTGGTCTCAGGAGGTCCAGTTAGTCTGTCCTTTTTTTAAGAATTTGAGCTTTGTTCTGCATTTTTCTCCCATTCTAAGCAGGATCATCTATTGATCAGATCAGTCAGCGGTGGTAGCTGGGCACCATCTAGTTCTTCTGCGCTCAGGGTAGTTGAGGTCATGGCTAGTGTAGCCTATCAGCCTTTTAGACTTCTTTCTTTGAAATTTTGGTTACCTTCTTACTCTTTTGCTCCTGATGAGTAGAGACCAATAATTGTATCTTAGATGGCCACTCACAAGCTTTTAGGACGCCAGACACTACTCACTTCACTAGAATGCAGAACATGAACTTTGTGAACAATATTATACCAATTGACTGAGTTGTCCCATAAGACTATGGTCCTAAGCCTTCAGACTGAGAAAACCAATTTCACAAGGTTTATGGTTATGTCTGAGGAGTATCTGTGGTAGTGTCTTCAATGACTATCTGTGCCTACCCTCACATATCTGTATTAACACTTACATATAAAAAAAGCAAACTCATTGCCTTCGAGTCAATTCCGGCTCATAGTGATCTATAGGACAGAGTAGAACTGCCCCATAGGGTTTCCAAAGAGCAGCTGATGTATTTGAACTGTCAACTTTTGGTTAGCAGCAGAGCTCTTAACCACTGCACCACGAGGGCACCTAATACATACGTATAGATACTTCTATCTGTTCTCACATATGTATATACCTGTACCTACCCCTGGAGCCCTGGTGGTGCAGTGGTTAAGACTACGGCGAGCTACGGCTGCTAACCAGAAAGCTGGCATTTTGAATCCACCAACTGCTCCTTGGGAACCCTATGGGACAGTTCTACTCTGTCCTATAGAGGTCGCTATGAGTCGATGGCAATAGGTACCTACCCTTGTATGTATATGCCAATACTGATCCATATGTGATCCTGGACACGTTTTTTGTTCTTTGTTGGAGTTGTTGCCTGCTTATACATGCCAAATTCTTTAATATAGGCATCCTTTTGTCATGAGCGCTTCTCAGTGACACCATTTACTTTGGTCATGTTGTGCTCACTATACCCACATTTGGTGCCACTTTTCCCAACACGAAAAATAACAAGGATCTATGATCTAGAGCATGCTCCCGCCTCCCTCCCCTCCTCATCCTGGTAAACACCAATGAACATTGGTCTCTTTATATATGTCTTTTATTGTCTCCTTATAAAAGAGGGATCATACAATATGGGTCCTTATATGCTTGTCTTATTTCATTTAGCATTATGCCCTCCAGGCCCATCCATGTTATATGTTTTGCAGACACATCATTGTTCTTTAAGGTTGTGTAGAATCCATAGTATGTATGTACCACATTTTGTTTATCCATTCATGTGTGAAGAAACTGAAGAAAAAAATTCAAGCCTTGAGTTGCAATATTGAAAGCTTTTATGTGCAAAATATTGAACGATGCAGAAAGCGTAAAAAGAAGATGGAAGAAATACACAGAGTCACTGTGCCAAAAAGAACTGGTCGACATTCACTCATTTCAGGAGGTAGCATATGATCAAGAATCAATGGTATTGAAAGAAATCCAAGTTGCACTGAAGGTATTGTCAAGAAACAAGGTTCCAGGAATTCACGGAATACCAACTGAGATGTTTCAACAAATGGATACAACTCTGGAAGCACTCACTTGTTTATGCCAAGAAATTTGGAAGACAGCTACCTGGCCAACTGGAGGAGACCCATATTTGTGTCCATTCCAAAGAAACATGATCCAACGGAATGCAGAAATTATCAAACAATATCATTAACATCACACGCAAGTAAAATTTTGCTGAAGTTAATTAAAAAATGGTTGCAACAGTACATCAACTGGGAACTGACAGAAATTCAAGCCGGATTCAGAAAAGGATGTGGAATGAGGGATATCATTGCTGATTTCAGATGGATCTTGCCTGAAAGCAGAGAACACCAGAAAGATGTTTACCTGTGTTTTATTGACTATGCAAAGGCATTTGACTGTGTGGATCATAACGAATTATGGATAAAATTATGAAGAATGGGAACTTCAGAACACTTAACTGCGCTCATAAGGAACCTGTACATAGACCAGGAGGCAGTCATTCAAACAGAACAAGGGGAAACTGCGTGGTTTAAAATCAGTGTGTCAGGGTTATAGCCTTTCACCATACTTTGTCAGTCAGTATGCTGAACAAAAAATCCAAGAAGCTGGACTATATGAAGAAGAACACAACGTCAGGATTGGAGGAGGACTAATTAACAACCTGTGATATGCAGATGACACAACCTTCCTTGCTGAAAGTGAAGAGGACGCGAAGCACTAACAGATGAAGATCAAAGACTATGGCCTTCAGTATGGATTCCAGTTCAACGCAAAGAAAACAAAAATCCTCACGACTGGACCAATAAGCAATATCACGAAAAAGAGAAACTATTGAAGTCGTCAATGATTTCATTTTACTTGATCCACAATCAACGCCCATGGAAGCAGCAGTCAAGAAATAAAACAACGCATTGCATTGGGCTGCTGCAAAAGACCTCTTTAAAGTGTTAAAAAGCAAAGATGTCACTTTGAGGACTAAGGTGTGCCTGACTCAAGCCATGGTATTTTCAATTGCCTCATATGCATGTGAAAGCTGGACAATGAATAAGGATGACCGCAGAAGAATGGACGCATATGAATTATGGTGTTGGTGAAGAATATTGAATATACCATGGACTGCCAGAAGAATGAACAAATCTGTCTTGGAAGAAGTACAGCCAGAATGCTCCTTAGAAGCGTCTTACATACTTTGGACATGCTATCAGGAGGGACCAGTACATGGAGAAGGACATCATGCTTGGTAAAGTAGAGGGTCGGCGAAAAAGAGGAAGACCCTCAACAAGATAGACTGACACAGTGGCTGCAACAATGGTCTCAAACACAGCAATGATTGTGAGGGTAGTGCAGGACCAGGCAGTGTTTCGTCCTGTTCTACATATGGTTGCTATGAGTTGGAACCAACTAGACAGCACCTAACAACAATTCATCTGCTGATGGGCTCTTAGGTTGTTTCCATATTTTTGCTATTGTGAATAAAGCTACAATGAACATAGGTGTGCATATGTCTGTTCGCATCATTACTTTTAAATCTCTAAGGTATATATCTAGGAATGGGATTGCTGAATGGTAGGGTAGTTCTTTTTCTAGCTTTTTGAGGAAACACCATAACGTTTTCCATAGTGGCAGTATCATTTTACAATCTCCCCAGCAATGGATAAGAGTTCCAGTCTCCTCACATTCTCACCAACATTTGTTTTTTCTGTTTGTTTAATCACTGCCATTTTAGCTGGGGTGAGATAATATCTCATTGTAGTTTTCATTTGCATCTCTCTAATGGCTAATGATCTTGAGCATTTTTCCTTCATTTTCCTCTTTGGTGAAGTGTCTGTTCATGTCCTTTGCCCATTTTTAATTGGGTTGTTTATCTTTTTGTTGTTGAGTTGTTGAAGTTTTCTATATATTTTAGAGATTAGACTTATTGGATAAATTGTTTCTGAAGATTTTTTCCTATTCTGTACATTATCTTTTTACTTTTTTGATAAAGTCTTTTGGCAAGAATTTAAGTTTTTAATTTTTATGAGGTCCCAATTATCTAATTTGTCTTTTGCTAATTTATCTATTTGGTGCATTTGTAGTTATGTTTGTTAGCCTATTTTAAAAAAGTTTGTTGGAGTACAGTTTTTCATAGTATTCTGTTATGATCCTTTTTATTTCAGTGGGGTCTGTTGCAATGTCTCCAATTTCCTTTCTTATTTTGGTTATTTGCCTCTTCTTGTTTTTTTTTTTTGTTTGTTTGTTTGGTTTTTTTTGTCAGTCTAGCCAGTGGTTTGTCTATTTTATTGATCCTTTCAAAGAAACAACTTCAGGTTTTTTTTAAAAAATTCTTTCTATTGTTTTTCCATTTTCTATTTTGTTTATTTCTGTTTTAATCTTTATTATTTCCTTTCCTCTGGTTGACTTGGTCTTCGTTTGCTCCTCCGTTTTTATTTGTTCAAGTTGTCATTTTAAGTTATTGATTTTGGAACTTTCTTCTTTTTTAATGTAGGTATTTATTGCTTTGAATTTCCCTCTGAGCACTGCTTTTGCTGTGTCCCAAAGGTTTTGATAATGTTGTGCTTTCATTTTTGTTTGATTCTAAGTATCTTTTAATTTCACTTTTGATTTCTCCTATGGTCAATAGTTTTTTAGCAGTGTATTATTTAATTTCAATGTAATTTTTTTCCCCCTTATTCTTCCTGTTGTTGATTTCTAGCTCCATACTGTTAAGATCAGAGAAGATGCTTGGTATCATTTCCATCTTTTTAAATTTGTTGAGATTTGTTTTGTGGTGTAGCATATGGTCATTTCTGGAAAATGATCCATATACACTGGAGAAAACCTTGTATTGTTCTGCTGATGGGTGGAGTGTTCTATATATGTCCATTTGGTCAGATAGGCTTATGGTTTTATTTAAGTCCTCAATGTTCTTACTGATCTTTTTAGATGTCCTATTTAGAATTGAAAGTGGTATGTTGAAGTCCTCAGCTATTACTGTGGTGTTATCTATTTCTCCCTTCATATTAGTATTTGTTTCCTATATTTTGGAACATTGATGTTAGGTGCATATATATTTATAATTGCTGTACCTTCTTAACTGATTGACCCTTTTATTATTACGTAATGTCCTCCTTTATCTCTTATAATAGATTTGTATTTAAAGTCTATTTTATCTGATACCAGTATAGCCACTCCTGCTCTTTTTTTAGTAACTGGTTGCATGGAATTTTTTTTTCCATCCATTTATTTTCAGCCTGTTTGTGTCTTTATGTCTAAGGTGTTTCTAGTACGACACAAAGGAATGGGTCATTTTTTTTTCAATCCATTCTGTCACTGCCTTTTGCATGGGAAGTTTAGACTATTTACTTTTAAGGTTATTACTGAAAATGAAGTTATCTTCTTCATTTTGCTTATTATTTTTGAATGTCATATCTTCTTTGACCTTTTATTCTCATTTTTCTGTTATTTTTTGTGTTTAGCTATTTTTTTGTGATGAGTCTTTTTGCCTTCTTCTTTTTCTTCTATGTATTTTTTCTAGGTGTTCTCTTAGCAGTTACCACAAATAGTACATTACACAACTTGCAATTGCAACTTTTAACATACAAAAAACTAACATACAACATTAACATTCTACAACTATTCCTGTTTTGCTCTTCCCTCCCCCTTTTCTGTTGGTGAGTCTCCATTGACATCATTATATTTCTGATATTTGATAGGTCTAATCATTACTTATTTCTTATGCACTTGATGTCGTGTTCCCTGAAAATATCCTATACTTGGTCCTTATATTTTGCACACGCTGTTACTTTTTTTTTTAAGAGATCTTTCTCTTCTCTCTTTTATTTTTTAAAATTTTTATTTCCCATGTACAGATTTGAGTATTTGTTTAATGCTCCTTCTTTTCCATAGGGACAACTCCCTTAAGTAATACTTGCAGAGCTGGTCTGGTAGTGTGGCAAATTCCCAGAACTTCTGTTATTTTGGGAATGTCTTGATTTTCCCTATGATTACTTTTTTTGTATTGTGCTTTAAGTGAAAGTCTACAGTGCAAGTCAGTTTCTCATACAAAACTATATATACACACATTGCTATGTGACCCTAGCTGCTCTCCCTATAATGTGACAGCACATTCCTCCTCTCCACCCCAGATTTCCCGTGTCCATTCAAGCAGCTGCTGTCCCCTTTTGCCTTCTCATCTCACATCTGGACAGGCGCTGACCATTTAGTCTTATATATCCACTTGAGCTAAGAAGAACTCTCTTCATGAGTGTCATTTTTTGTCCCATAGTCCAGTCTAATCTTTGTCTGAAGAATTGGCTTCAGGAATGGTTTCAGTACTGGGCTAACAGAGAGACCGGGGCAGTGTCATATGGGGCCCCTCCAGTCTCAGCCAGACCATTAAATCTGGTCTTTTTACTAGAATTTGAGTTCTGCACCCCACTTTCTCCTCCTCTGTCCGTGACTCATTGTTGTGTTCCCTGTCAGAGTGGTCATTGGTGGTAGCCGGGCACCATCTAGTTCTGATCTCAGGCTAATGGAGTCTCTGTTTTACGTGGCCCTTTCTATCTCTTGGGCTAATACTTTCTTTGTGTCTTTGTTGTTTTTCATTCTCCTTTGCTCCAAGTGGATTAAGACCAATTGATGTATCTTAAACGGCTGCTCACTTGATTTTCCCTTTATTTTTGAATGACAACTTTCTAGGTAAAGAGTTCTTGGTTGGCAATTGTTTTCCTTCAGTACTTTATACATGTTGTTCCATTGTCTTCTGGCCTCCAGGGTTTCTGGGGAGAAATCCACACAAATTCTTATGATGATTCCCTAATATGTTATATTGTGCTTTTCTCCTGCTGCTTTCAGAATTCTCTTTGTCTTTGGTTTTCAAGAATTTTATTACAATGTGTCTTCGAGTTGACCTCATTGTATTTCTTCTGTTTGGAGTTCTTGGAGCTTCTGTATTTGTGGGCTTGGTTCCTTACTCAAGTCAGAAAAATTCTCTGTGATTATCTCTTGGAAAACTCTTCCTATGACTTTATTGTTATCATGATGCTCTGGGATTCCAAAAATTCTAATGTTAGATTTCTTAATTGAATCCCACATTTCCATTTGGCTTTGTCCACTTTTTTGTTCTTTTCTGTTGTTACTCTTGAGACTTAATAAGTTCCATTACTCTGTCTTCTGGTTAACTTATTCTATCTTCTGTCTGCTCCAATGTATTATTAAATGTTTCTCTTCCATTTTCTAATTCAATTATTTTAGTCTGCAGTTCCATTATTTCTGTTTTTTTTATATGTTTTCAATCTTCTTATCAAGTTTCTCATTTTGTATCTCATTTTGTTTCCTGATCTCCATTAGTTTGTTTTCTGTGTGTTCTTTGATTTTTTTTAAACCTATTTAACACTATTGTTTGGATGTGTGCTATTTTTTCCATTATCCCAGTCTCCCTGGGAGAAATGTCTGCTTCTTGGTGTTTTTTTTTTTTTTTTTTTTTTTTAATTGGGCCTTCTTCTCTGGTGATTCTGTATGTTTTATTATTTTTTGTTGACCATGTTGCATTTTAATATCTTATTGTGGTAATTTGAAATTCAGAGTTTTCTGTATTTCAAAGAATTTTCTTGGGTTTACCTTCATTATCTTCTCCTATGTTCCACTACAGGGCACTCTGGCCCTTTGGTTCTTCCAGTGCTAAGTCAGCAGTTCTAGCTGAGGATTTATCTCTATTACTATTGGGTTATAGTTTGTCTCCACAGGCTTTAGGTATTTTGGAAAGTTTTAAGGCTCTGCGTGTTTACTTTGGCTGGTTTTCCATAAGGTGGATGACTTTACTGGTATGAGGGTCCCTCTGTCTTCTATGGAATTGGCTGAAGACTTCCCCCGATGATTGCACAGCTGATGCTGGATTCCTTGACTTCTCTTTGTAAGACTGGGGCACAGCTTTCTCTCTGTGACTAACTGTGCATGTGTTACCTCTTTCATGTCTTTTTCTCACTCAGGGTAATGGATGGGTCCTGTGGCTTTTCCACTGCTCTGGGTCCTAAAGACCATCAACTTCGGGTCTCAGCAAGATTCAATAGAACTCATTTGGATCTGGGTTCCCCTGTGCCCTTTCCCAAGTACTTGGCTTATGACTTTCCCTAGCCAACCTGAACCACGTTAACTGGACTACATTGTCCTCAGTTTAGCTCCTGTCCTGCATTCTTTGTTCAGAGTTTTGTCTTTGTCATCCCAAAATGGCTGCATTGAGCCAAGTCCTCTAGATGTCAGCAGCCAGAAACTCCCATTCTCTCTGCTGACCCAGCTCCTCCTCTCCACTGTTTCATGACTCACCTCAGCTCTCCAACAATTTAACTGCCATCCGGAGCTCTGAGATCTCAGTCTGTGCCTGTTTTTATTCATTGTTCAGTGTATTAGTTGCAGAGGGATAAATGGGAGTGACTGTGTACTCCCCTATCTTGCCTCGCCTCCCTGGTAAAGTGATTTTTTTTTCCAATTCAACTTTTTACTTATTGACAGCAATTACAATAATTGGCTGTGCAACACTACCCTGAATGTGATATTTCCATCACCATTAACTTCCCTTCACCCATCCCTAATGTCCCTAGTAGCCACTAATAAACTTTGTTCTCTATACTTTTTAAAATATAATTTTATTTTGTTGAGAATATACACAGCAAAATATACATCAATTAAACCGTTTCTAAATGTATCATTTAGTGACATTTATTACATTCTTCAAGTTGTGTTACCATTCTCACCCTTCTTTTCTGAGTTTTTCCTCCCCCATTAAGATAAATTAACTGACTTCTAAGGTTTCTATCTAATCTTTTTAGTTGCTGCTATTAATTTGATCCCTTATAGATAGTTCAGAAGAACAAATTTGTCTTGGAAGAAATACAGCCAGAATGCTCCTTAGAAGGAAGGATGGTGAGACTTCATCTTATGTAGTTTGGACATGTTATCGGGAGGGACCAGCCCCTGGAGAAGAACATCATGCTTCATAAAGTAGAGGGTCAGCGAAAAAAAGGAAGTGAAAAAGGGGGCCATCTTCAATGGGATGGACTGCAACAATGGGCTCAAACAAAGCAAATATTGTGAGGATGGTGAAAGATTGGGCAGTGTTTCGTTCTGTTGTACAATAGGGTCACTATGAGTTGGAGCCAAGTCAATGGTACCTAACAAAAAGATAGTTCTTAAAAGACAATAACATGGTTTCTGGGCAACATGGCACTATAGTCAGAAGCACCACGCCATCCCTCCACAGCAAAGATCAGAAAAACTAAGTCAAACAGAGTCACACGTCAATCCTGAAACCCTAAGCATCAAATTAAGAGATAAAGAACTCAGCCAAGCACCAAATGGAATAAGAAACTGACTGAGAACAGAGAGTGATGAGTGATACATGCAGAGGTTCCCTATCAGCTACCACAGCACAGACCCACCATCTTGGACTCCTGTTGGAGATCAGTGAACAGGGGGTACGAGAAAGCAGCTTCACAGAGCTTCCAGCAGGAGACAGAACAACTGGTAACCAGCGATATATGCTTTCCCATCCCCCACATTTCTTCACACCCACTTAGCCTCCTCTGCTAACTGCAGCCACAGTCCTTTGGCCGGGAAGCAACACCTTCACCCCAGGGTCACTTGGATTCCACCCACCCACACTGGCCGGCTCCCTGAGTGCCTTCTGTTGGCTGCTGGTGTTGCTTTTTTCTGCTTCTCTAGATTTCTTCCTTACCTCTCACCACCTCACCCTCCATTCTCTCAAATACCTGGCTCCGTGTGCCATCTTTGCTTCTTGCTGAAAAGCTGCAAAACACCACTCAACTGTGAAACTGCTCCCCAGCCCATGCCGCTGTGCTGGTGGGACCCCCGGGGCTTTTTTGTTTGTTTGCTCTGATTTCTTCTGTTTTGATTTTTTTGTTTTCTTTTTCTTTTCATAGCTTGGGAGCCCCTTCTAGCCAGGCAGTACCTCACAGCTTGGAAGCAGACGCACAGGGACATACCTGGGAGCATTTCTTTTTTCTTGTTTTTTTTTCTTTGTTTGTTTTTGGGTTTTATGTTTTTGTTTCTTTGTTTTGTTTACTTCTCTCTTATATTCACTTTTTGTCTTTCTTCATTTCTAGTTTCTAGATTTATTCATTTTTTATTTACCCTTTTTCTTTCTTTTCATTTTTGTTTTCTAACATTTCTCAGTCTCTCATCTCTCCACTCCAATAGCAAGCTCCCTTAGCACTCTTTTTTGTTTGTGTATATGTTTTTGGCTCCTCTTCCTCTCTCCTCTCTCTCAACTTTTCCAACCTAATCTTAGCTCCACACATCACAATCTACTACCTCCTTTCTGCCTACATTCACCATGTGCTGAACATCACACTCCCAAGCAGCACAGGCACAGCCTATCGGAACATGCCCTGCACTGATTCCCCATCCACACTGTCAGCTCTGGTACGTGCCACAAACAACCCATCCCAGCAACTCCCTTTCATCTGCATCTGCCCTACTGTACCATACCTGAGTGACTGACCCTGCCCACTGGAGAAGGAGGTGAAAAGTATTGTGCCCACAGACAAGCACACAATGAAGAATGCACAGTCCGCCTGCTCAGACAAATAAAACAAAAATCAGGATGAAACAAACAAATCTACAGTCAATGAAAGAGGAAAATAATCACTGAATGCTCCGAAGACAGCAGACAATATCAAAACATATACAAAAACAGGACAGGATGGTTCCAGTAGGCATCCAAAATAAAACATCAGATGGCCTTCCAGTAGATTAAAAGGCACTAGACCTAACTAATAAGGAATTCAAATCTCTAATATTCTGAATTATCCAAGAGTTTAAGCAAAAAGCAGGCAAAAATGAGGAAAAAATAGACAAATTCATGGAAAAGGCAGACAAATACAAGGAAAATAATGACCAAAAAATGCAAGACTTCAAGAAAATAATACAGGAACAAAATGCTAAAATAAATTCACAGCTAGAACTCATACAAAAACAACAATTAGAAATCCAAAAGATAAACAA
>NW_004444006.1:11709657-11731106 GCF_000243295.1 Trichechus manatus latirostris
GAAACAACCTAGATGCCCGTCAACAGATGAATGGATAAACAAACTATGGTACATACACACAGTGGAGTATTATGCAAAGATAAAGAACAATGATGAATCTGTGAAGCATCTCATAACATGGATGAAACTCTAGAACATTATTCTGAGTGAAATAAGTTAATCATGAAAGGACAAATATTGTATGAGATCTCTACCGTAAAAACTCATGTAAAAGTTACACGCAAAAACAATCTTTGTTGGTTACGAGGGATGGGAGGGGTGGGGTGAACTAAATAGACAATAGATAAGTGGTAACTGTGGTGTAGGGTAAGACAGTGCACAATACTGGGGAAGCCAGCACTTGTACAAGGAAAGGTCATGGAAGCTCCATAGACACTTCCAATCTCCCTGAGGGACTGAATTGCTGGGCAGAGGGCTATAGGGACCATGATCTCTGGGAACATCTAGCTCAAATGGCATAACAGTTTATAAAGACAATGCTCTACATTCTACCTTGGTGAGTAGCTTCTGGGGTCTTAAAAGCCTGTGAGCAGCCATCTAAGATACTCCACTGGTCTCATCCCTTCCGAAGCAAGGGAGAATGAAGAGAACAAGATACAAGGAAAAGATTGGTCCAAAGGACTAATGGACCACAGCTACCACCGCCTCCAGCAGTCTGAGTCCAATACAGCTGGATGGTACCTGGCTATCACCACTGACTGCTCTGACCGGGATCACAATAGAGGATCCTGGACAGAGCTGGAGAAGGTTGTAGAACAAACTTCTAACTCACAAAAAAAGACCAGATTTACTGGCCTGACAGACTGGAGAAACCCCGAGAGTATGGCCCCCGGACATCCTTTTAGCCAGTGGTGAAGTCACTCCTGAAGTTCACCGTTCAGCTGGGGATTGGACAGCCTCATAAAACAAAACGTGACTGATGTGGCACAGCAGTCCAGGGACAAAGACTAGAAGGCTGGAGGGAACAGGAAAGTGGTGATAGGGAACCCAAGTTTGAGAAGAAACAGTGTTGACATGTCGTGGGGTTGTCAACCATTGTCATAGGGCAATATGTGTACTGTTTAATGAGAAACTTATTTTGCAAACCTTCATCTAAGGTACAAAAAAAATTATGTGAGATCAAATTGACAACAGCAACTCAAAAGGTTTGATGGGAAGCCTAGGGGGCAGTGAGTTGAAGATAATGGTGATGGAATAATTTGGAAAAGGATAGTGAGAATAGCAGCACAACTGGAAGAATGTAATTGATGTCACTGAATTGTACACGGAGAAACTTTTGAAATGGTGTAACTTTGGCTATGTATATTTTCACCAAAAAAAAAATGGTCCTCCGAGGTCGAGAAGGGAGAATGTTGACATGTCATGGGGTTGTTAAACAATGTCATAAAACAATGTATGTACTGACTGTTTAATGAGAAACTATTCTGTAAACTTTCATCTAAAGTACAATAAAAAAATTTTAAAAAGATCATAACGCTCAAGGGAGACATTTTTTACTAGTTGAGCTAAACTTGTTTCGTTTTAAGACTACTTCAAGGTATATTTTTGGTTTAAGTTTTAAAGATTATCTCAGGGCAATAGTTTCAGGGGTTGGTTCAACCTTCCATGGCTCCAGGAAGTCTGCAGTCTATGAGAATTTGAAATTCTGTCTGCATTTTCTCCCTTTTGATGAGGATTCTTCTACTGGAATCTTTGATCAAAATGTTCAGTAGTGGTAGCTGGGCACCATCCAGTTCTTCTGGTCTCATGGCAAAGAAGACATTGTTCATGGAGGCAATTAGCAACACATTTCATATCCTCCTCCTATTCCTGATTCTCCTTCTTCCTCTGTTGTTCCAGGTGAATAGAAACAAATTATTGAGCCTTGGATGGCCACTTGAAAGCTTTTAAGAACCCAGGGACTACGCATCGAACTAAGAGGTAGAACAGAGGCAGCAAACATATTAGGCCAATTAACTCGGATGTCCCAGGAAACCATGACCCTAAGTCTCCAAACCAAGAAACCAAATCCCATGAGGTTTTTGGTTGTACATAGGCAGCACCAGCAGCTATTCTTTCTTTCTTTTTTGGTTGTTGTAAATATATCTATCACACAACTTTTGCCGATTCAACTTTTTACAAGTGTACAACTTATAGACAGCTTTTACAATAACCAGTTGGGAACCCTACCCTTAATCAATACGATATTTCCATCACCATTAACCACCCCTTTCCCCCTCCCTCTTGCCCCTGGTAACCGCTAAGAAACTCTGGCCTTTATACGTTTGACTTTCCTTTTCTTTTTATATAATTGAGGTCATACAATATGTCCTTTTGTGATTGACTTATTTCACTCAGCAAAATGTCTTCCAGCTCCATCCATACTGTAGCATGTATCAAGACTTAATTTCTCCTACTGGCTGAGTAGTATTCCACTGTATGTATATACCACATTTTGTTTATCCATTCATCTGCTGATGGGTGTTTAGGTTGTTTCCACCTGTTGGCTATTTTGAATTGTGCTGCAATGAAAATTGGTGTACAAGTCTCTGTTTGAGTCTCTGCTTTCAAGTTTTTGGGTACATACCTAGGAGTGGAATTGCTGGGTCATATGGTAGTTCTATTTTTAGTTTTTTGAGGAACAATCACACTGTTTTCCACAGGGACTATACCATTTTGGATTCCTTCAAGCAATGGATATGGACTCCAGTTTCCCCACATCCTCGCCATCTGTTTTCTGGTTTTTGTTTTTTTTTTTTTTAATCTTAGCCATCCTAGTGAGAGTGAAATGGCATCTCATTGTGGTTTTGATTTGCATATCTCTGATGGCCGATGTTGAGCACATTTTCATGTGTTTGGTGGCCATTTTAATGTCCTCTTTGGTGAAATGTCTCTTCAAGTCCTTTGCCCATTTTATGATTGGTTTATTTGTCTTTTTGTTATTGTCTAAGTTACATATATGTTTTTGTTATTAGGTTCTTGATGGATATATGGTTTCCAAAGGTATTCTTCCAGTCAGTAGCTTGTCTTTTCACCTTTTTTGTAAAGTCTTTTGATGAGAAAAGTTTTTAATTTTTATGAGGTCTCATTTAGTTAGTCTTGCTGTTTGTACTTTTGTTATTATATTGGATAATTTGTTATTGAAAACTAGGGCTGACAACGTTGTCCCAGCTTTTTCTTCTAAGAGTCTTATGGTTTTAGTTTGCACATTTTGGTCCTTAATCCATTTTAAATTTGTTTTTGTGTATGGTGTGAGGCATGGATCCTGCATGTGGAAATCCAATTTTCCCAACACCATTTATTGAAGAGACTCTTCTTTCCCCATCGAATGGACTTAGCACTTTTGTCAAAATTCAGTTGACCATAGATGCGTGGGTTTATTTCTGGACTCTCAATTCTATTCTATTAGTCTTGTGTCTATTGTTATACCAGTACAAGGCTGTTTTGATTACTATAGCTGTATAGTATGTTTTAAAATCAGGAAGTGTGAGTTCTTCTACTTCGTTCCTCTCTTTCAACATTGTTTTAGCTATTCGGAGCTATACATTCATCTTTTCTTGTCTTTTTATATAACTGAGTTCATACCATATTTGCCTTTTTGTGATTGCTTTATTTCATTCAGCATGTCTTCCAGCTACATCCATATTGTAGTAGGTCAACTGATTTTTAACAAATGTGAAAAAGCAATTCAACAAAAAAGTCTTCGCAACAAATGGTGCTAAAACAACTGGATAGCTATATTTTAAAAAATGACCTTGACCCATAGTTGAACTGTATAGAAAATTTTGCTCAAAAAGTAGCATAGATATAAACGTAAAACCTAAAAATAGAAAACTATTAGGAGAAAATATAAGAGATAATCTTTGTGACATAGGGTTAGGCAAAGAATTCTCATGTACAACATCAAAAGGACAATCTATAAAAGAAAAGCTTTGAAAAAAAATTAACACTCTTGCTTTGCAAAAGGCACTGTTAAAAGAAAGGAAAGCCACTCTACAGATGGGGAGAAAACATTTACAAATAACATATCTGGCAAAAGACTTGTATCCAGAATATAGAAAGAAATCTAAAAATTCATCAATAAGAAAAGGAAAAATGGGGCAAAAGATTTATTTTTTTTGTTTAAAAGTCATATATTTTATTATTCCATTTACATGAAATGTCCAGAATAGGCAAATCCATAGAAACAGAAAGTAGATTTAGTGGTTGCCAGGGGCTGGGAGTAGGCGGAAATGGGGAGTGACTACTTAATGGGTGTGGAGTTTTTTTTTGGGGTGATTAAAGTGTGCTGGTATTAGACAGTGGTGATGGTTGCACAATATTGCCAATGTACTGGAAATCACTGAATTGTACACTTTAAAATCGATTTTTTGTCTTTTTTTATTATTGTAGTTAAATGAAGTTTACATTTCAAGTTATTTTCCCATCCAAAAATTTATACATACATTGTTATGTGACCCTAATTGCTCTCCCCATACTGTGACAGCACACTCCTCCTTTCCATTCTTGATTCCCCATGTCCATCCAACCAGCTCCTAACCCTCTCTGCCTTCCCATCTCACCTCCGGACAGAAGCTGCACGTTTAGTCTCTTGTATTTACTTGAGCTAAGAGGCACACTCCTCACAAGTATCCCTTTATGTCCCACAGTCCAGTCCAATCCCTGTCTGAAGAGTTGGCCTTGGAAATTGTTTTGGTTCTGGGCTGATACAGAATCCGGGGGCCATGCTTTCTGGAGTTCCTCCAGTCTCATTCAGACCATTAAGTCTGGTCTTCTTACTAGATTTTGAGTCCTGCACCCTACCTTTCTCCTGTTCCATCAGGGACTCTGTTGTGTTCCCTGTCAAGGCAGTCGTTGGTGGTAGCCGGGCACCATTTAGTTCTTCTGGTCTCAGGCTGATGAAGTCTCTGGTTTATGTGGCCCTTTCTGTCTCTTGGGCTAATGCTTTCCTTGTGTCTTTGGTGTTCTTCATTCTCCTTTACTCCAGGTGGTTGGGACCAATTGATGCATCTTAGATGGCCGCTTGCAAGCTTTTAAGGCCCCAGACGCCAAAGTAGGATGCAGAACATTTTCTTAATAAGCTTTGTTATGCGAATTGACCTAGATGTCCCCTGAAAGCATGGTCCCCCCTGTGACTCTGTCCCTCAAAGTGTTTGATTGTATTCAGGAAACTTCTTAGCTTTGGTTTAGTCCAGTTGTGCTGACTATCCCCTGTAGTATGTGCTGTCCTTCCCTTCACCTAAGATAATTCTTATCTACTATCTAGTTAGTAGATAACCCTCACCCTCTTTCCCCACCCTCAAAACCATCAAAGAATTTTTCTTCTAGGGCAAAAGATTTAAACAGACACTTCACCAAAAAAGAAATTTAGATGGCAAATGAGCACATGCAAAGATGCTCAACATCATTAGTCAATAGAAAAATGAAATGAAAACCACAATGACATACCACTACACACCTGTCAGAATGGAATATTGGAGATATAAAGTGCCGGTGAAGATGAGAGCAACTGGAACGCTCATATATTTTTGGTGGGACTGAAAAATCGTATAGAAACTTTAAAATGCAGTTTAGCACTCAATCACACTTTCAGGCATTTACCTTTCAGAAATAAAAATTTATGTTCACACAAAAGCTTGTAAATGAAAGTTTATAACAATTTTATTCATACATGAAAAACTGGAAACATCTAACATTTCCATCAACCAACAAAGATAAAAATCTGGTACATCCACACAGTGAAATACTACTCAGCAATACACAGAAATGAACTATTGATTCTTGTAAGAACATGGAGGACGCTTAAATGCATTTTACTAAGTGGAAGAAGTCAGACCAAAAAGGGTACATATTACATAATTCCATTCATATGACATTCTGGAGAAGTCAAAACCATAGGAATGGAGAACAAACCAGTGATTTGTAGGGTTTGGACATGGAGCAAGGGGTAGACTACAAAAGGGCTGTCCAGAGAAATTATTAGGGTGCTTGAACTGATCTGTATGGTACTAGGGTGGTAGATACATGACTCTATGCATTTGTCAAAACCCATAGAACCATATACCATAAAGAGTGAATTTTACTGTATGTAAATTAAAAAGAATTAAAATTTTAAAAGCAATAAAAGGATATTTTTTACTTATTAAATTTGCAGAGATTTACAAAAAGAGAGAAAGGCCATGATTTAGGGATTATATGGAGCAGTATTCACATTCATACACTACTGATGGTAATGTAGTTTGTCCAACTGTACTGAGGAGAATCCAGCAATACCTATTAGGTGCCCTAGAAATGCTCCATTGTTCAACCCAGAAATTCCAATTCTAGGAATTTATTCTAAAGAAATAGAGGTACACACAAAGATTAATACACAATGAAGTTCACTACATTTTAATTTTATAGGCAAAGTTGGTAACATCCAAAATGTCCAACAACATGAGGTCATCTAATAAAATTTTGTTAGATCCATATGAAATAATACTATATAGCTTTTAATATTGTGTTTTCAAAGAATATTAATGATGTGGAAATATGCTCATGCTATTCCAAGAGAAAAAAGATTTAGAATAAAACAATACATACAGTATGATGTCAATTGTTTTAAAAATGTGTTTTTTATAAAGACTGAAAGGACATACACTCAAATGTTACTAGTTATTGTTTTCTAGGTTATAAAATTATAAGTGTTCTCTACTTTTTAATTTAAACTTATCATCTTATTTTTTTTAACAATGATTGTCTGTTAGTTTTATCATTGAGCAAAGCATTTTTATTAACAACAACAATAAACAAACAAGTCCAACCAGTCCAGTCAAACCCATGATCTTTTCAGTTGTTATCTTCACGCAAAAGGTCACACTGTTGTCCACTGGATACCTGTCCTCTTGCTCCTTCATGTACTGGAATCCCTGCAGATGAATACCTGCTAAAGGGAGAGTGAGTGGCTGCATCCGTCCAAGAGCACAAAACCTCTAAAGTAAACTGGCCTAGTCAACCAGAGGCTGAAACTGGCGTCAATCTCCATGACATTAGGAACAGATGTCTTTAAAAGCTATAATGCTCACCTTATGTAATTGGAAGTTTCCCTTCTTCTAAATCTCTTCCATAAAAGAATCTTTCAAAGCCTTTCTCCAAAGCAGCTCTTCCTTTTATTTTAGATATTGTAGCATGCCCTGAAGAATGACAAATAACAGGTCCAAGGATTGACCTTTTATTGTACTGTTTCCATATGCCAGATGTGGTGTTTGGTGAGGCCTGGAGTCATTCTGGAGCCCTGGTGGTGCAGTGGTTAAGCGTTCGGCTGCTAACCAAAAGGTTGGCAGCTCAAATCCAACAGCCACTCCTTGAAAACTCTACGGGGCAGTTCTACTCTGTTCTGTAGGGTCGTTATGAGTCGGAATCTACTCGACAGCAACAGGTTTGTTTTTGGTTTGGGAGCCATTCTGTTCACTGTCCTGTCCATCCTTTTTTTTATGTTTATTTTTGAAGTGGGCTATTCAGTACCATTTGTGCTATCTCCTTTCGCCTTGATCCCTTTAACATCCTGTCACTATACCAATGAGTTTTTCTAAGTTGTCAACCTTGTTCTGGATTGTTTCTAAATTGGGGCCACCAGATACCTCCACAAAGGCAGTCCTACCTGAGAATACTGGCTGGCAGTGACTCGCACAAGTATCAAGGGAGATAGTGCAGTAAATCTTATCTCCAGTACACTAAAAAAAAGTTAAGGATTTATGAAGTGAGCCTCAGTTCTGACTACATTCCAGTAGAGGATTTTATGGCCTCTCTCTCTCACTTCTCTCCTCCTTACAAGCATCAGAGAGATGTCAGATTTGCTTCTGTAGGTTTCTAGCCAATGAGGCTGAAGTTAACTAGTCCAATATGCACTCAAAATGTCAAGCATTTATGTTACTCCAGTATGGGATTTCGTAGCCTGCCTTTGCCTTCCTCTTCACCCTCCTCTCTTCTCTCCTAATATCCAGAGGGCAACATGGGTGTCACTCCCAACAACACTTACTAAGGTTTTCTTCACTTATTCACAATAAAGCTCATCCCAGATGGGAGGTGTTGCAAGTAGGTAGCCTGGGGGAGAGGAAGGAAAGGAGATCTGTTGAAACTCATCAGGGTAGGGCAGAAGAAGAAAAGGAGGCGAGATCCAGAGTAAGGCATCAGAAGCTGTGACCAAGGATATCCTGATGATGCACTGAGAATGTATTTGAAAGCCCCAGACTTTCCACTTCCCCCATGCCCTATCCTGCTCATCCCCAACAGACACATAAAAAACTAACCAGGACTCCTGATATTGTTTACTACTAAGCCATAAGTTCTCTGTCCTTATATCACATATGTCCTAAACCAAGTCTTAATCTCTGATGACCAAGTCAGAAGAAAATGGGAAGCTTGGATGGGGCAAGCCCTCCTATTAGTATTTCTTGATCAGTTGAGATATCAGGATTAGATCCTTGATCTGGGGTTCCTAGGATTGCTGCCTTGGCTACAGCTTCCCAGTGGCTGCTTTAAGGTCAACTAGGGAGTGGGAATCCCGCTGATCCGTGTAAGTATTACCCAACTGCAGAGGTAAGTATAACAAATTCAGCCCCCAACCTGAGCATTCTTGTCTGTTTGGATCTTAAGAGCTGGGAAGAAGGAAGTGGTAATGAGAGAAGGAGGTGACTCTCAATGTCATAGATATGAGCTTTTATTTGCTTTGCTCAGCAATGTCTATCTTAGGTAGGGGGCTGAAGGAAAAACAAAGATGATGAGCACAGGGATTGGAGTTACTTTCAAATTGGCTGACTGCTCTCCTTCTGTGAAGCTGGAGTCTTTCGTTGCTGAAACCCAAATGTATCTCTGATGGCCTACATTCCAGCATGGGGGCCCAGCAATTTTTGACTCTTGGAGGCCTAACAAGGCATGTACTACGTAATATTTTTCAGATTTATTTTTCCGTGAACATGGGGTGTTTTTCAAGGTAAGTAATAATTCATATACATACGTACATGAGTATAGTACAACTTCTGAAAAGAGAAATGAGGAAAGAGGGGGCTAAACATGCAGTTGAAAACAGCAACCTGTGTTCCTTTTGTTGAGTGATGCTTTGTGAAGCTGAGATGAAGAGAGGCTGTAGTCATCCTCTGTTGCTTCTTCCCTTTTTTCACCCTCATGTGAAGTCTTCTACTAGCTTCTCCTGCTGGGGAATAAATATAAACCAGCCCCCATAGGAGGACATAGACTGTCTCAGGGCCTAGTAACTCTAACACAGTGGTTCTTAAACCACTGTTGGAATATTGACTCGTTTGAAGAATGTAATGGAAGCCATGAACCCTCTCCCCAAGAAAATGTACTTACAAGAAAAATGTCTGCATGCAATGTCAGAGGGTTCAGAGAAAATCTCTTCTCCTAAGCTTTACCCTCCTGCCCTTAAGGCAATCTCTCTGCATCAACTTCCAAACCTCCTCCCCAACAGTACAGAGAACATCTACAATATGGGCCATTAAACTGGATGTATCCTAACCCTAGAATGACTTTACAAAGTAGTTTTGTTATTCACTGATTGATACAAGCTTTCTTTTGTCCACCTTTATCTTAAAAGCTGAATTAAATAATTAATAGGGCTATGTCTTGTTCTAGTTAATTAACATGTGTGTTTTTAAAGTACTATGCCTAGTTTCTTTTAAGGGCAATACTAGCTCAAGTCAGAGACTTAGAAGCTAAAGTGTATCATGGAATACAGTCAACAAAAGCTTGTACTATGTAGTGAACTTAGTTCAACGTCAAGGGAAAATTTTGATTTAAAGGAAATCTTTTCATGCCATTTCAAGCTGACCAGCCCACTGCTCTTTCAAAGGAGTTAGGAGATGGCCACAGGAGTCCAGCCCACTGCTCTAAGGGCCAGCAGCTCCCCTAGCTGTCCTCACCAAGGATTGTTGCTCATTCTCCCACACCTGAAATGTGACAGACCCAGAAGGAGTAAATGTATAGCACATAGCAAGGTGCCAGGTACAGAGCAAGCACTCAGTAAAAGAGGTGGAGGGTCATTTTACCTGGGCATTCTGCCAGCCAACACCTCAGTGCAATGTGCAAACCACTGCTTTTGCATCTTATAACAACCACACCACTCTTCTGAGGCTCATACTACTAGACAACTACAGCTCCTCCTCTCTTGCATTTACACAGTTGTTATGTGTCAACCTCCAGATAATTCTTTACAGTCACTGAAGCCTTTTATACCTGCCCCATAGTGTTTGTTCTCAGCCCACCTTCTGTTATAATCCTGGGTTACTTCGATAGCCATGTAAATGACCATCTGACATCCTAGCTTCATAGGTTCTTGACCACTATACTTCTGGAATCATAACATTCCAAAACATACTCTCTGATCACAGCTCCCATCATGCCAGTTTCCCAATTATCTGAAACCCATCTTGATTTCACATCTTGATCTCCTTGCTGACCTTACTTCCTACCCTACCCAGCCTGGATCGTCAAATCCATTTCTATGTAATTCCTCTCTTGCTGTCAACCCCTCAATCAGTTAAGGTTAGCTCCAGGTACCCAAATGGTATTTGTGGCAATGACCCAAGACTGTATTTTCTGACAATTTCTAATCCAGTTTCAAACTAATTTCTCACTTTAATACCATAAGCTCTCCTGTTAATGTCCACACTCTAGCCAGCCTTTTGGCCTATATATTCCTTAGAGACTGGTTCATACCCAAACCCCTCTGGTCATCCTACTCCAGCAAACTGTTTTGTTTTGTTTTTTTGACCCTGGTCAGCTTCCTCTCTGTCATTCACCTCTGCAATTTCTAATCTTCACCACCCATGTGAAATTCCCTTCCTTAATCCTATCCCTATCTCTATGCTCTAGTGAAGAGGTAGTTCTTTTTATCCACCTGTGTTCTAGAGCCGTAAGTTTCACTTTCCCATCCTCACCTGAATCATCTCTTAGGCTCTTATTCCATCTGTTATCATCTCTCTCTCCTATATCTACAAAGACTCCCTTCTCAGTTCCTCCTGCTCATGGTCTGAAAACACACTCAATTTTCTCCCATATTAAAAGGGAGTTTATATAATTCACTGTGGGGCCTTGAAGGAGTAGTTTAACCTGTATTCTAGTTGGCATATCTGTAAACAGAAAGTGGAGCAGTAATGACTAAGCACACCAAATAAGAGTAAGGAAATAAGAGCCTGGTGAGTGGTGATCAGGAAAGCAGAGGCCTACCTGTAAATTCAGGTAGGGGTATAGCTGGGGTAAAGTTGAAAGGGGAAGACTGTGAGTACCAGCCACAGTAGCAAACCCCAGACTGTGAGGATGAGGTTCCTGATCAGGCAATGATCACTCTGGTCATAGCCAAGGAGCAACTGGCAGCAGTTTTAGAAGCAGCAGCAGCCATGCAACATCTGCAAGTAGCCAAGACTAAAATGCAGGCATAGAAATGGTGTACTTCATGGAAGACACAATATTAAATATGACATACGTGTGACACACGTTCAGCTACTCCCCCTTGTCCCACCCTCTACAGACAACACTAATCAGTTATAACCGTCTTTCGCACTGAGCTGGAACCTGGCTTCAGAATCCATTTTAACACATATTCCAGGCTGGCACTCTGAATCAATTGGAGATGGCACTTGAGATGAAGTCCATCTGCTATCCTTGTACTAGACAGAAAGGTCCCCAGTAAAAAGAATTAGAAAATAGGAGTAAGTTTCAGGAGTAAACATTCTGAAGAGAGCTTGGACGTTGTAGACAACAGGCGGGGACAAGCTGAGCCCTTGGAGATCACAGAGCAGGCGCCCAATTAATGTCTGTTGATGATTCATTTTTTCATTCAACAAACATTTAATGAGGCCTACAATGTGCACTGGTTAGGCACTGGGAATACAAAGATGAATAAGGCACTGTCCTTGCCCTTAAGGAACTTAGAGTCTGGTAGTCGAGAGCCATAGACACGGACAATGATAATACAATCTGATAAGTGCTAGGACACTTAGCAGGTTGTATTATATCCATCCGAGTAGGATTTCTTCGGAGAAGCACCCCTCCAGGTTGCTGCTGGATCCATGAAGAGAAGCCTGAGTCCTCCCAGTCACCAGGGCATGTTGTTGTTTCTGTCACATGGTGAGTGTCCCAAGAACTAACAATAATAATAATAGATGTGATTTATAGTGTTTATAACATACACTTTACAAATATCCTCATGGAACTGTGCAAATTAATTATTATATTACAGATGAAGAAACTGAGGTTCAATGAGGTTAAGTAACATGGCTTAGATTACTGCAGGTTTCAAATTCAGCTTTGACCAACTCCAAAGTATTTTTTCTATGTTTTTATGATAACTTTTATTCAGGCTTAATGCAACAACTTTTCAACAGCTTTCTATTTGGAACTAGGAGCAAAAACAGTAGATTAGTGATAAAGGCATGGACTTGGACTAAAGGCTCCATCTAGTTTCCCACCCTACCTGGCAAAGAGAAAAAAATGCATAGAAGTGACTTCACACTAGCATACCATTAAAAACCTTGAGGTCAGCTTTTCTTTCTTTCTTAACCTCAACATCCTCAGGGACTACTCAAAATATAAGCATCCCTAGTCAACTATATTCTTTTAATCCTTGTCATGGTCAACACCATTTTCAGTACCAACAATAGTTTATTTATCATTCAGCATATTCTAGGCCTGTTCTAAACAATTAATATAAATAGTCCTATTAAATCCTTACCTTTCCCCACCCAAATTGTTGCAAACACATACTATTATTATCTGTATTTTACATAAGAGGAAACAAAGTCCCAGAGAGGTGAAAAATCATGATCAAGACTACACTGCTTGTGTCAGAACAGAGTTTTGATCCCAGGGCTGTCTAGTCCCAAGGCCCACACTCTTACTGTACTGCTTTGTTATCCTGCTCAGGGTTCCCTCTCCCAGCCTTACCTCCTCCTGCTGTTCTCCAGGCTGGCCAGGTGTAAAAGAGCCTCTGAAAAATCCTGTTCTACTTAAATATAATATCTCTACTTTTCATTCTAGTCACAGAAAGCTCATTCTCTGAATCCCCAGGGTCAATATTCTGAGTCTTATATGGAGAATTTCCCAAAGAACATTGCTTTGAGAAGAGAAAATAAATACTAGGTATGTTTAGGTTTTTAATTATTGAATATATTTTTTGCTTGGATGGTTAGTCATAAACATCTTCAAATCCCTAAGCAAAATAAAACAGTTGAGCCAATAGCAACTAAGATCCTCTCTTTTCTGAGTAGATCTTAGGTATAAAACAGCCACTGAAAAGTAAGCATCCACTTTTGATAAAACAACCTTGGGAGACATGTAGCAGGGAGAGTAAGGATGTCACTGACGAGAAGGAACAGGAACTTAGGAACCTGAACTTAAGAACACTATAATAGGTCTGTTGCTGTTCAGATGGCTTCCTGAGAACCAGTATTTCTCATATGGCTCTCCCTAAGAAAAAATCTTGCAAAACCTGTGCATCCAAGCCCTGGTCCAAACGAAACCATTAACATATCAACCATCACTCGCATCCATCTAAAGAACATGAGAGGATCTTTCATCAAGGCCAGGGGTAAGAGTAGGGGGATGCACATTTGCCAAGTCAGAAAGCTTTGACTTTTCCCTCTCCATCACCCTAATTTTCCCCTAAGTTCTATTACGTCTGCATTTTTATAACCTCTTAAATACATTCCCTTTTGTCCACTCCCACTCCTTCTGCCTTAGATCATTTCTCATCTTAATAATTATAACTAATCTCCCTGTCCAGATTCCTGAGTCTTCCAGAACATACTCCACACTACCACCAGAGTGACCTTCAAAACTCTTAAACTTCTTAAAACTTTGCAAAGTCTCCCCTTTACCCTCATAATGAAATCCAAATTCTATGGAATATTATATAAGGATCTATATCTGGCCAACATTTCCAGCCTCATTTATATTATTTACAGTTCCTCCAACACATCATTCTATTTCCAATGTCCATGCCTTTGTGTAGAAGATTCTTCCCTCTGTTTCTGCCTGGTCAACCTTTATTTCTTTTAACACTCAACTTAAGAATCAGTTCCTCTGACCTCTGACATCTCCAGACCCAGTCAAATGATTTCTCTTCTGAACCCCATAGTGCCTTGTACATACCTCTATTGTAGAGCATACCATACTGTTGTAATTATCTGTGTACTTGTTGATCTCTCTCACTAGACTGGGAACTCCTTGAGGGCAGGGACTGTGTCTATTTCGTCTCCATATCCCCATCACCCAGCACAATGCCTGGCAGCTCAAGAGGCAGCAGAGAGGAGAAGCTGAAGATGCAGGAGAGAAAACAATAAAGTAATATTCTTAAGTAGGGACACAATACATATATGCTGAATGAGGTGAAGCTGTAGAGAAATGTATTTCAGTTCCATCCTGCAGAGAGATGCCAAAAGAAGAAATGTGTTGACTCATGAAAGAGTTCCCCATCACTAAACGTAATAATCAGTGGCTAAAGGATCATTTGTTGGGAAATTTATAAAAGGACTTGAATTGGGGTCAGATAGAAATAACCTAGAGGCGTGTTTGGGATAGGAGACTCCTAAGGTCCTTCCATCCTTGAGGTTCTAAGAAATCTACAACTCAACTTTTGGCATGATCTCAAGAGAAGCCATCACTCTGACCCTAAGCTCTACATATTACAGACCTATGAGTAAATGGTGACTCCCAGAGTGGTGTCAAGTGCGGAGGCCTCACTCCCATCCATACTGCTTTGATTGCAAACTTATAACATAACCCATTCTCCAGTGGCCATCTTCCCAGTTGACCTTTGGGCATGGAGGTTCACAAGGCCAACAACAAAAAGAAGGACCTCGTGAGCCAAAGTATCTTCCACCACCTGCTACCTAAAGCTTTACATTTCCTCCTTAAAGCTATAGTGCCTTCAATCAATGCTTCTTAAAATGCCATTTAATCTCATTTGGAAAGATATTGTAAACTGGTATCAAACAAGTTTATACTGCAGAGTAGATTAAAGCATCCTCCCATCCAGCACCTCATGAGATCTTCTAGTCCAACCTTCCACCTTTATAAACCCACACAAATAAAATAAATACATGCCTCTAAAATACCCAAAATTTTAACTCTAGCTGTTTCTCCCACTGCAAAATAAGGAGGTTGTATTGAATAATCTCCCATATCCCTTTTACTCTGGATATTCCATAGATCCAAAGAGTTTCTGAGCCTATGTTTTACACCAATAAAATAGACACATTGGTGGTATCTATTCTTCCTATTTTATCAGGTTGTTATAAAGGTCAAATAACCATGTTTATGAAACGCTTCTACAGAACTATAAAGTGCTATACTAATTTAAGGAATTATTTTTGGACATTAAGCTATATGAGAGGAGTTCAAAGAAGTATGCTCTGCCATTTATTATGAGTTACCTTAGTAAAATTACTCTACGTCTCTGGGATGCCTCACAGGGTTATGGTGATGATCAAATGGGAACATGTGAAGCAGGCACACAGTAAAAATCATTTTCACTTTCCCTAATTGAAACCCTCTTAGAATCTCAGGAATAAATGAGATCTTCAAGTGCACGTAGTCTAATCTCCAATTCTATGCAAAGAGATTCTCAAATTTTCTCTCAAATGGTCATACAAACCTCTAGGTATCACTTTCAGGAGCCCTTTCATCTTAATGCAATTCTTAAATTTGCTTCTCCATTATAATTAAGACTGACTTCAAAAGCAGCAAAATCGACTGTCCCTGACTCCATAAGAAATCTGAAAACAGACCATCAAATCCTCCTCCCTTCCATAGAGTTCTCTCCTCCAAGTCAAATAGTTCAAATTCCTATGATGAATCTCATAAGGTCTAAGTTCAAGTCCCTCTGTGTATCCTGGATGTTCTTCTCTAGCTCCCTCTTGGAGAGTTGCCCTTAGAATTGAAACAAAACCATCAAGTGAAACAGGATTCTTATCTCCTTGTATATAAATATTTTTCCAGTGAGAGCACAAGTGGTTAGCTCCATATTGGAAAGTCTGAAGGTCTTCAAGTAGCTACAGATCTTATAAACAGTGAGTGAAGCACTTCTAAATGGGAAAGGGGAAGGCCAAAGAGGTGCTGACAATACTAAAAACAAATGAATTTCCACATAATTTTCCAAATGTTAGCCCTCACCTCTATATTTGCCCAAACCAAGGATATACGACATTACAAACATTGCAAGCTTCCAGGGCTATCTGGATGAGTCCTAGTATACACAAATGACATCTGTACTTTTTCCACCAGATTCTCAGTTCCTGAGATATTTGCCTATTTCTTTCAGAAGCTGGCAATTAAAGATTAAAGGTAATAAGTGTATTATACGTACACGTGCGGAAGTGCGTACACACACACACACACACACACATATTACCAAACATCTGAATGGAGACACATACCACATTCATGTATGGGAAGATTATAAAGACGATAGCTCTTCCCAAATTAATCTAGAAATTCAATGTCATTCCAATAACAAATCCAATGATATTCGTGATGAGAACTTGACAAGGTGTTTCTAATGTTCACCTGGAAGAATAAGTACATGAGAATAATTTAAAAATTAAAAAAAATAAGAATTAAGGACTGGCCCTCCAAGATAAAGTTATCAGTAAAAACTAGACATATAGGGAAGGACAGCACCCACATTCTCTCAATACAACCATAATTAAAATACAATCATAAATTTTAAAAAAAAAGTAGTTCTAACCAGAAATCCTCAACATGAAGCATCACAATAAAGAACTGTTAGGTCAAAAAAGAAATGTAAATTATTATCAAATGCTATTTAATAAACAACAAAGTAAGTACACTACATATAAAAACTTCTGGATTCAACCAATACTATATATACAATACTGTATGTAGTATGGAGCCCTGGTGGCACAGAGGTTAAAGCGATCGACTGCTAACCAAAAGGTTGGCAGTTCAAAACCATCAGTGGCTCCACGGGAGAAAGATGTGGAAGTCTGCCTCTGTAGAGATTTACAGCCTTGGAAACCCTATGGGGTCACTATGAGTCAGAACTGACTCGATGGCAGTGGGTTTGGTTGGTATATGTAGTATAGCTTTAAATTCTCTTATTATAAAATAATGAAAACAACATATAATGAAAACTTACACAGATAAACAAAATAAGAAATTAAAAAAAAACATATAAATCAGGTTTGAAAGAGAGTACAATAAAATAAAAAATTTCCTCCAGAAAGGAGTGTAATGAATTTCACTTAATGTAAAATATGTTGAAATGGAAAATGTTTTATTACATATATATTTACCACAATTTAAAAGAAAAAAAAACTGGAAAAAAAGGCTTCAAGGGCAGACAGCCTTATACTTCTTTTTAATTTCTAAGAGGAGATAATTTCCACATGACATAAGACGTGACAAATATAGAAATATATGCAAAACTAGCATGACCTCAATGCTAACACCCATCAAAGATAACACAGAGAAAAATACAAACCCATTTCATTTTTAAATATAGATTTAAAAAATCCTTAAAACAATACTATCTGATCAATCTCAAGAACGAGTTACTGTCCATTCAATTCTGACTCATGGAGACCCCACATGTGTCAGATTAGAACTGTGCTCCATAGGGTTTTCAATGGCTAATTTTTCTGAAGCAGACCACCAGGTCTTTCTTCCAAGAAGCCTATGCATGGACTCGAACCTCCAACTTTTGGTTAGCAGTTAAGTGCATTAACCTTTTGCACCACCCAAGGACTTCAACAGTATAGTAAAATAATACAACAATATGACTCAGCAAAAAATATATTCCAGTAATATAAGGATGACTTGTATTAGAAAATCAAGTCATAAAAATAATAAATCATGTAAAAGACAACACGACAATAGCAAAAAATAAGACATTAATTGATAAAAATCCTCTACCCATTAAAAATAAAAACTACTTCTGGACTAGGAATAAAAGGAGCCAAGGTGGTGCAGTGGTTAAGTGCTCAGCTGCTAACCGAAAGATTGGCAGTTAGAACCCACCAGCCACTCTGCAGGAGAAAAGTTGTGGCAGTCAGCTTTCTGTAAAGATTAAAGCCTTGGAAACCCTATGGGGCTGTTCTACCCTGTCCTATAGGGTCACGATGAGTCTGAATTGTCTCGACAGCAATGGGTTTGGGTTAAACTAGGAAAAGAAAATTATTTCCTTAACCTAGTAAACCATAATACATCATTCTTAACTAAATAAGGATGCCTGCTACCATTAATATTAAATGTTGCTCAGGAATGCTTATCCAAGGTGATACTGTATAAACATAAACGTTTAAATAGTGAAAAGGTGACAAAACCCTTATTTGAAAATATGACTATACAGCTAGATAACTAAAGAAAATCAACAAATTTCTACAACAGTAGCTTAGTAAGATGGGCTAAGTTTTCATTATAAACCAACTTAACAGTTTAGAAAATGAAGAAACTCATGCATAATACTCCAAAACAAACAAAAAAAAAGTACCATAACTTTTGAGGGTGATGAAAAAAATTAGAAATAGCTAGTAGTGATGGTTGCACAACACAGTGAATGTTATTGATGAATTGTATACATAAAAATGGTTGAAATAGCAAATGTTTTGTTATACATATTTTACCACTATAAAAAAAAGTACCATAAAACTATCCCATTCAACAAGCACCAGTATGTGAAGGAAAAATACTTAGCACTAAATTAGCCAGACTCTGTGGTGGGCATTTAATCTATACTATTTACCTTTCCCCAAAACCTTGAAAAGATGACATTACCACAACTTCAGATATGAAAAGCACATAGTCAAAATTCAGCATTTCTGAACAGACACTTAACCAAAGAAGACATTCAAGCGGCTAAAAGACAGATGAGGAAATGCTCGCGATCACTAGCCATTAGAGAAATGCAAATCAAAATCACAATGAGATACCATCTCACCCTGGCACTACTAGCACAAATCAAAAAAAACAGAAAATAACAAATGTTGGAGAGGCTGTAGGGAGATTGGAACTCATATGCACTGCTGGTGGGAATGCAAAATGATACAACCATTTTGAAAAATGATATGGTGCTTCATTAGAAAGCTAGAAATAGAAATACCACATGAACCAGGAATATCACTCTTAGAAATATATCCCAGAGAAAAAAGAGTCATCACACAAATAGACATATGCACGTCCATGTTCATTGCTGCATTGTTCACAATAGCAAAAAGATGGAAACAACCTAGGTACCCGTCAACAGATGAATGGATAAATAAATGTAAACACAGCAGAGTACTGTGCAACGAAAAAGAACAGTGATGAATCTGCGAAACATCTCACAACACGGATGAATCTGGAGGGCATTATGATGAGTGAAATAAGTCAATCACAAAAGGAGAAATATTGTATGAGATCACTACTGTAAAAACTCATGAAAAGGTTTACACACAAAAAGAAACAATCTTTGATGGTCATGAGGGAGGGGAGAGGTGGGGATGGAAAAACACTGAATAGACAATAGGTAAGTGGTAACTTTGGTGAAGGGTAAGACAGTACACAATACTGGGGAAGCCAGCACAACTTGTGCAAGGCAAGATCATGGAAGCTCCATAGATACATCTAAACTCCCTGAGGAACTGAATTAGTGGGCTGAAGGCTGTGGGGATCAAGGTCACGGGGAACATCTAGTTCAATTGGCGTAACATAGTTTATAAAGAAAATGTTCTATATTCTACCTTGGTGAGTAGCGTCTGGGGTCTTAAAAGCCTGTGAACAGCCATCTAAGATACTCCACTGGTCTCACCCCTTCGGGAGCAACCAAGAATGAATAAAACTAAAGCTACAAGGGAAAGATTGGTCCAAAGGACTAATGGACCACAACTACCACGGCCGCCACCAGACTGAGTCCAGTACAACTAGACAGTGCCTGGCTACCACCACTGACTGCTCTGACGGGGATCACAATAGAGGGTCCCAGACAGAGCTGCAGAAAGATGTACAACAAAATTCTAACTCACAAAAAAAGACTAGACTTACTGGTCTGACAGACACTGGAGAAACCCCGAGATTATGGTCCCCAGACACTTTTTGGCTCTGTAATGAATTCACTCCAGAGGTTTACCCTTCAGCCAAAGACTAGACAGGCCCATAAAACAAAACGAGACTAAAGGGGCACACCAGCCCAGGGGCAAGGACTAGAAGGCAGGAGGGGACAGGAAAGCTGGTAATAAGGAACCCAAGGTCGAGAAGGGAGAGTGTTGACATGTTGTGGGGTTGTTAACCAATGTCATAAAACAATATGTGTACTAACTTTTTAATGAGAAGCTAGTTTATTCCGTAAACCTTCATCTAAAGTACAATACAAAAAAAATTCGGCATTTCCAGAAGTTCCTTTAGAGAAGGGGCCATGTAATTATGGGGCTGGCTCTTGACTACATGGTGGCACTACACAGGGGCTCTAGGGCCAGGGGGTGGCACATGTACGTCACAGGCCATAAGGAAATTGCCAGCCACAGGATCCTCCTCAGCACGGTTCACTCGCCAAAAAGTCAGTGGGTTTAATGGCATGGGTTTAAATAAGCATCATCTGTTCACTTGCCTACATGCGTGTTCTCCACTATCCATTCTCTACAATGAAGCCAGGACAATATAAAATGCAATATCTGATCATGTCTACCACCACCATAAAGTGGACATCATTATTAGCCCATTTCATAGATAAGGAAATAAGAAAACAAATAAATCACTCAAAAGGTAAATACATTGGAGAAGCACGTCAAGAATGAATAAAGGATAGAGTCCGGCAAGATGGCGCTCTAGGCAGAAGCACCACGCCGTCCCTTCACAGCAAAGATCCGAAAAACTAAGCCAAACAGAAAATCAACAATCCTGAAACCCTAGAACATCAGATGAAGAGATAAAGAACTCAGCCGAACACCAAACAGAGTGAGAATACTGAAAGAGAACGGAGAGCAAGGAGAGATTCATGCAGAGGTCCCCTACCAGGTAACGCAGCGTGGATCCACCATCTTGGACTCCTATCAGAGACCAGCAAACAGGAGTACGAGAGAGCAGCCTCATGGAGCATCCAGTGGGAGACAAAACAGCTGGTAATTTGCGGTGTGTGCTTTCCCACCCCCCACCCCCTTCGCCCCGGCTGGGGCTCCCCTGCTTCCCGTGGCCAAGGTCTCTTGGCTGGGGGGCGCCGGTTGCTTGGATTCCGTGTGCCCGGGTGGGTGGCTCTCTGGGTGCCATTTGTTGGCTGCGGGTGTTGCTTTTTCTGCTTCTTTTGGTTTCTCGCTTGCCTCTCGCTGCCTCCCCCTCCTTTTGCTCAGGTGCCTGACTCCGAGCGCCATCTTTGCCCTTTCCTGCGGGGCCGTGGGGCTACGTTTGGGCATGTGGCTGCTTCCAGGTCTGGGCAGCTGCGCTGGTGAGATCCCGGGACCTTTGTTCGTTTGCTCCTCTGCTTCCCG
>NW_004444006.1:11740714-11764564 GCF_000243295.1 Trichechus manatus latirostris
AACACCAAAGACACAAAGACAGTATTATCCCAAGAGACAGAAAGGGCCATATAAACCAGAGACTTCATCAGCCTGAGACCAGAAGAACTAGATGGTGCCCGGCTACCACCAATGACAGCCCTGACAGGGAACACCACAAAGAGTTCTGGATGGAGTAGGAGAAAGGTTGGGTGCAGAACTCAGTTATGATGCTGTCATGGATTGAATTGTGCACCCCCCAGAAACGTGTGTATCAATTTGGCCATGATTCAAAGTACTGTGTGATTGTCTTCCATTTTGTGATTGTAGTTTCGTGTTAAAGAGGATTAGGGTGGGATTGTAACACCACTCTTACCCAGGTCACATCCCTGATCCAATGTAAAGGAAGTTTCCCTGGGCTGTGGCCTGCACCACCTTTTATCTCTCAAGAGATAAAAGGAAAGGGAAGAAAGCAGAGAGTTGGGAACCTCACACCACCAAGAAAGCAGTGCTGGGAGCAGAGCACATCCTTTGAACCTGAGATTCCTGTGCCGAGATGCTCCCAGACCAAGGGAAGACTGATGCATCACCAGGACTTTCTCCCAGAGCCTACAGAGAGAGAAAGCCTTCTCCTGGAGCTGACGCCCTAAATTTTGACTTGTAGCCTGCTGGACAATGGGAGAATAAACTTATCTTTGTTAAAGCCAAAAAAAAAGAAAAAAAAAAGAATGAATAAGGACCTCTGAAAATCCACTCCACCATAAAAACAATGAGAACACTGTCAAAAATGTTCAAAAGCCTGAAAATTCAATAAAAACTTGCAACAATGAAAGCAGCAGAATCTGAGTAAGAACAATGAGCTTTGTGCCATTTTAACTTGCCTTATTCTCATCCAGGAGCCCTGGTGGTGCAGTGGTTAAAGCGTTCAACTGCTAACCAGAACATTAGCAGTTCAAACCCACCAGCCACTCCACAAGAGAAAGATTTGGCAATCTGCTTCTGTAAAGATTTACAGCCTTGGAAACCCTATCGGCAGTTCTACTCTGTCCTACAGGGTCACTGTGAGTCGGAATCGACTCAATGGCAGTGGGTTATTCTTATCCACCTTTCTCCAGCTCCATGGTAGCCTTCAAAGTCAGCAGCTTTGCAAACACGATAGCTGTAAAAATCAGCAAATAGCAGCAAATGGAGAGGGTAGAATGGGTTTGGAGCTGCTCAGAAAGCCACAAAATGATTAATATTTGAATTGTGAGGCGGCTCCCTAGAAAAGCCTCATTTACATGTTTGTCTTTATTTGACCAAACTCTAATCTCACTCAGAGAGAAAAGCCCTCTTCCCAGGGTATTTGTAAAATAATAATAATAAAAAAAATCAATAGTTATTGAATTGTCATGTGAAGATTGTTGAATTGGCAAATGTTTATATATATATATATATATATATATATATGTATATATATAACCACAATAACAAATTAAAACAATTATCAGTGGTAATTTTTTAATATATCAGCGGCTTGAGACAGTAATACTGGTTGGGGCAAACAAAAGGATGGTCAAAAACTTAAAAGGAAGAGCTGGGAAATGAGATGTCTAGAATGGCTTTGAAAAGCTTTGACTTACTGCTATGTCAATGGCTGATTTTTCTGAAGTAGTTCACCAGGTCTTTCTTCCACGAAGGCCACACACATGTGCAGAGCTGTGCATATGCCCAGGAAAGATTCAAGAAGGACCTAATCTCTCATCTCTGGCTGATCTTGAAGCTCTGCACAAACAAGAAGTAAAGGCTATGGCAGAGCTGTAAACTGTTGGAGCACTGAAGGCAAACTCCAAAGTACACACAGAGGCCCCCAACAAAACTTGGAAGAATTATTAGTTCAAAACATTTAGGGAAATATCCGTCCAATCAATAAACCAAAAAAACAAAATCCTGCCTTTGAGTCAAATTCAACTCATGGTAACTCCATGTGTGTCAGAGTAGAACTGCATTCCATAAGGTTATCAAGAGCTGTAATCTTACAGAAGTAGACTTCTAGGCCTTTCTTCCCTGGTGCCACTGGGTACATTCAAACCACCAACCTTTCGGTTAGTAGCCAAGTGCAAACATTTTGTGCCACCCATGGACCTTGTCCAATGAATAGCCGACCACTAAGCTAACTGGGCAGACTTCACTGGGCAGACACAACAAAAAGCAAAAACTATACAGTATTAGTCCACAAAAGTTACTAAATAAGCAACAAAAATAGCAATAAACTGTAAGAAAAAATCCAGGGGAGGAGGGCTTAACCTGATTTCCAGGGTTACTACATTATTTAAAATTTTCAGTTTTCAGTAAAAAATTATGAGACATGCAAAAGACCAGGATAGTATAACCTATACACAGGGGGGAAAAGCAGGAAATACAAACTGTCCCTAAAGAAGTTCAGATATTGGACTTCTAGAAAAAGATTTCAAATTAGCGATTATAAATATGTTCAAAAAATGACAGGAAATCATAATTAAGGAATTAATAGAAAGTATGAGAATAATGTTTCACCAAATAGAGAATATCAATAAAGACAGAAATTATTTAAAAAAAAAAAATTTTAAAGAACCAAATAGAAATTCTTGGATTGAAAAGTACAATAACTGAAGAAAAGAATTACTAGAGGGGCTCAATAGCATATGTGAAGTGGCAGAAGAAAGAAACAGCAAACCTGAATACAGGTCAATTGAGATTATCCAGTCTCAGGAACAAAATATAAAAAGAAGAAAAATGAACATAACCGCAGAGACTTTTGGAACACCAACGCACAGACATACACATAGTGAGAGCCCCAAAAGGAGAACAGAAAGAGACAAAAAAGAACATTTGAAGAAACAATGACCAAAACCTTCCCAAATTTGATGAAAAAATATCGAATTATACATGCAAGATCAATATACTCCAAGAAGGATAAACTCAAAGAAATTCAAAACTAAACACGTGATAGTCAAACTGGTGAAAGACAAAGAGAATCTTGAAATCAGCAAGAGAATACAACTCGTCACGTACAATGAATCATTAATAAGATTATCAGCTGACTTCTCAGAAACCATAGAGGCCAACAGGCAGTGGGATGGCACACTCAAACTGCTGAACAAAAAATATCGCCCCAAAATTATGTATCCAACAAAACTATCCTTCAAAAATGAAGTAGAAATTACAACATTCCAGGAAAACAAAATTTGAAATAATTCCACACTACCAAACATGTCATAAAAGAGATAATACAGGCTGAATTTAAAGAACACTAAACAGTAACTCAAATACATATAAAGAAATAAAAAGCACCATTAAAGATAACTACATAAATACAAATGACAAAAATACATATCTTTTTTCAATAATTTCTACATGTGTAATTCAGTGACACTGATTACATCCTTCATGTTTGTTATACAACCATTCTCGCTATCCTTTTCCAAGTTATTCCACCACAACTGACATAAACTCAGTGCCCACTAAGCAAAAATTCCCCCTTCCCCCTAGTAATTCCTAATAAGCTTTAGTTTCTACATATTTGTCTATTCATATAAGTGAGATCATACAATATTCGTCCTTTTGCAACTACTAACAGCATAATGTTTTCAAAGTTCATCAATGTTGTACCATGTATCAGGACTTCATTTCTCTTTATGGCTGAGTAATATTCCATTGTATGTATATACCACATTTTGTTTATCCATTCCTCTGTTGATGGACACTTTGGTTGCTTCTACATTTCAGTTATTGTAAAAAATCCTCCAGTGAATACTGGTGTACAGGTTTCCGTTCGCGTTCCTGCTTTCACTTCTTCTGGGCATATACCTAGGATTGGGATTGCTGAGTCACATGACAGTTCTATGTTCAGCTTTCTGAGGAACTGCCAAACTGTTTTCAACAGCAGGTGTACCATTTTACATTCCCACCAGCAGTGCATGAGGATTCCGGTTTCTCCACAACCTCGCCAACACCTGTTGTTTTATTTCTTTATCATTGCCATTCTAATGGGGATGAGGTAACATCTCACTGTGGTTTTCATATGCATCTCTCTAATGGCTAATGGTGGCGCAGAAGTTAAGAGCTCCACTGCTACAGAAAAGTTGGCAGTTCAAATCCACCAGCCACTCCTTGGAAACCCTATGGGGCAGTTCTACTCTGTCCTATAGTGTTGCTATGAGTAGGAATTGATTTGACAGCCATGGGTTTGACTTCTTTCTTTCTTTCTTTTTTTTTGTTAATAGCTAATGACATTGAACATCTTTTCATGTGCTTGTTGGCCATTTGAATATCCTCTTCAGTGAAATGTCTGTTCCAGTCCTTTATATGTTGATTGGGTTGTTTGCAAAAACAGTATAAATCTATTTTTGTTTGTAATACTTTTTTCTATCCAATTTAAATGACAACCGCATAAAGGAATAATTATAACATTGTGCTGATGGGCTTATAATGCACAGAGACGTAATTTATATTATATTAATAGTGCAAGGGAGAGAAGTGAACAAAGCAAAGTTTTGTATACTATTAAAATTAAGTTGTTATTAATTAGAACTAAATATTTTAAGTTAGGATGTTAATTGCAATACCAGAGCAACTACCAAAAAAAAAACTTTTTAAAAACTACATAATAAAAAAAATAAAAACATAATTATGCTAGTACACTAGAAAATATCTAACACACAAAAAAAGAAGGCAGCAATGGAGAAATAGAGGAAAGAAAAAGATACATGTAGAGAAAGCAAATAACAAAACCACATACATCAGTTCTAACTTATCAGTAATTGCATTAATCATAAATGCATAAAACACTCCAATCAAAAGGCAGAGATTGGTTGGCAGAATGAACAAAAAAATATGATCTATACGCTATCTAGAAGACACGCACTTTAGATTCAAATACACGAAGAAAGTTTGGATGGAAAAAGATATACCATGCAAACAGCAACAAAGAAACTTGAGCAGCTATATTAATTTAAAGCAAAACAGAATTAAGAAAAAGTTGTTATGAGACAAATAAGAACATTTTGTAATAACCTAAGGATTAATCCATCAGGAAGACATAAGAATTATAGGCACATAACAACAGAGCTGCAGAAATAAATGAAGCAAAAACTGACAGAAACAAAGGCAAAAATAGACGACAACAATAGCTGGAGATCTCTACATCACACCTTCAATACTGGATAGAAAAACTAGGTAGAAGATCAACAAGGAAACAGAACACTTGAACAGCAGTGTGAAACAACTAGACAAAACAGACATTTATAGAACATCCACCTAACAACCACATAATACACATACTTCTCAAGTGCACATGGAACATACTCCAGGATATACCACATACTAAGTCATAAAACCAATCTCAATAAATTTTAAAAAATTGAAGTCATACAAAATATATTCTACAACAATGAAATGAAATTAGAAATCATAACATGATGAAATTTAATGAATTTAAAAAAATGTGAAAATTAAACAACACACTCTTAAATAACCGATGGATGGGTACAAGAAATCACAAAAGAAATTAGAAAAGACTTTGAGATGAATGAAAACATAAACAAAACACCCAATATTATTCATGAGATGCAGTGAAAGTAGAGCTTAGGGGAAAATTTATACCACCACTGACTGCTCTGACAGAGATCACAATAAAGGGTCCCAGACAGAGCTGGAGGAAAACATAGCACAAAGTTCTAACTCACAAAAATGACCAGATTTACTGGTCTGACAGACACTGGAGAGTCCCCGACAGTTTGGCACCCAGACACCCTTTTAACTCAGTACTGAAGTCACTTCTGAAGTTCACCCTTCAGCCAAAGATTAGACAAGCCTAAAAAACAAACAATAATACACGTAGTTCAACCATGTATATGAGACTAAATGGCCACATCAGCCCAGGGGCAAGGATAAAAAGGCAGGAGGGGACAGGAAAGCTGGACAAATGGAAATAGGGAACCCAAGGTTGAGAAGGGGAGAGAGTTGACACATTGCAGGGTTGGTAACCAATGTCACAAAACAATATGTGTATTAATTGTTTAATGAGAAACTAATTTGCTCTGTAAACCTTCACCTAAAGCACAATGAAAAAAATAAAATAAAACATGGATAAACCTAAAAAAAAAAAAAGCCCAGGACCAGATAACTTCACAGGTGAATTCCACAAAATACATAAAGAAGAACTAACACCAATCCTTTCCAAAATCTTCCAAAATACAGAACAGGAGGGGATACTTCCCAAGTTATTCTATGAGGTTTTGATACCAAAACCAGAGAAAGACAAAACAAGAAAACTACGGTTCAATCTAGCTTGTGAATAGAGATGTAAAAATCCTCAACAAAATAGTAGCAAACCTAATACAACAAGACATATAAAGGATTATACACAATGACCAAGTGGGATTTATCTCAATAAGTAAGGGTGGTTTAACACTCAAAAATCAATCAATATAATATATCATATGTATAGCATACGGGACAAAACCATTTGATCACCTCAATAGATAACAGAAAAAGCATTTGGCAAAATCTAACACTCATTCATGATAAATACTCAACAAAGCAGGAATAGAAAAGGGAATTTCCTTGACTTGATAAATAGGATTTTAAAAATCCTACAGCTACCATTATAATCAATGGTCAAAAAATTTATTTCCCCTAGGACCAGGAACAAGACAAGGATGATTGTTCTTGTCACTTCTATTCAACATTGTACAAGAGGTTTTAGCCAGGATAATTAGGCAAGAAAAAGAAATAAAAATCACCCCAATTGGAAAAGAAGTAAAACTACCTGGATTCATAGATGACATAGTACTATATATAAAAATCCCAAGGATTCCATACACACACGCACACACACTCACAATCAGAACTAATGAGTGCAGAAAGGTTGGAGATCAATATAAAAATAATTAATGTCATTTCTATACACTACCATGTCTTATAGTTCAGCTTCATGGATTATTTGCTCAGCATACAGATTGAATAAGTGTGGTGAAAGGATACAACACTGACACACACCTTTCCTGACTTTAAACCACGCAGTATCCCCTTGTTCTGTTCAAAGGACTGCCTCTTGATCTATGTACGAATAAGGAAGACCTAAGAAGAACTGACGTCTTTGAATTGTGGTGTTGGAAAATAGTATTGAATATACATGAACTACCAAAAGAACAAACAAATCTGTCTTGGAAGAAGTACAACCAGAATGTTCCTTAGAAGCAAGGATGGCAAGACTACATCTCACATACTTTGGACATGTTATCAGGAGGGATCAGTCCCTGGAGAAGGACATCATGCTTGGTAAAGTAGAGGGTCATCAAAAAAGAGGGAGACCCTCAACAAGATGGACTGACACAGTGGCTGCAACAATGGGCTCAAGCACAACAACCATTTTGAGGATGGCGCAGAACAGAGCAGTGTTTCGTTCTGTTGTACGCAGGGTCGCTATGAGTCAGAACAATGAACAGGTCATCAGGACTGGAGGAAGACTCATTAACAATCTGTGTTACACAGATGACACAACTTTGCTTGCTGAAAGTGAAGAGGACTTGAAGCACTTACTGATAAAGATCAAAGACCACAGCCTTCAGTATGGATTACACCTCAACATAAAGGAAACAAAAATCCTCAAAACTGGACCAATAAGCAACATCATGATAAATGGAGACAAGACTGAAGTTGTCACAACCACTAGGATGACTGTAATAAAAAAGATAATTACAAATGTGCACAAGATGGTAAGAAATTAGAACCCTAATACTCCTGATGATAGGAATGTAAAATGATACTTTGCAAAACAATCTGGTCATTCCTTGAAAGGTTAATAATCACAGTTACCATATGATTCAGAAATTACATTCCTATGTATATACTCTGTCATGGATTCAACTGTGTTCCCCAAAAATATGTGTATCTATTTGGCTAGGCCATGATTCCCAGTATTTTGCGACTGCCCACCATTTTGTCATCTGATGTGATTTTCCTATGTGTTGTAAATCCTACCGCTATGATATTAATGAGATGGGATTAGCTGCAGTTATGTTAATGAGGCAGGACTCAATATACAAGATTGGATTGTGTCTTGAGCCAATCTCTTGTGAGATATAAAAGAGAGAAGCAGTAGAAAGACAGGGGGACCTCATGCCACCAAGAAAGCAGCGCCGGGAGCAAAGCAAGTCCTTTGGACCCAGGGTACCTGCACTGAGAAGCTCCTGGACCAGGGGAAGATTGATGACAAGGACCTTCCTCCAGAGCAGACAGAGAGAGAAAGCCTTCCCCTGGAGATGGCACCCTGAATTCCTACTTCTAGCCTACTAGACTGTGAGAGAATAGACTTCTGTTTGTTAAAGCCATCCACTTGTGGTGTTTCTGTTACAGCAGCACTAGATAACCAAGATATACCCCAAAAGAAATGAAAACATGTCCCCACAAAAACCTGTCATCATAGGAGCATTATTCATAACAGCCAAAAGTTGGAAACACCCAAAATGTCCAGCAACTAATAAATGGATAAACAAAATATGGCATATTCATACAATGGAATATTATTCAACCATAAGAGTGAAATACTGATACATGCATGAATATGTATAAGCCCATAAAGCATTATGCTAAATGAAAGACACTAGTCATGAAAGGCCACATATTGCACGATTGTATTTATATGAATGTCCAGAATAGGCAAATCTATAGAGACAAAAAGCAGATTAGTCGTTTCCAGGGTTGGTGGTGACTGAAAACACCATGGCTTGGATCAGGGGCACCTTAGTCTTCCAGGTGACATCTTTGCTTTTCAACATTTTAAAGAGGTCTTTTGCAGCAGATTTACCCAATGCAATGCATCTTTTGATTTCTTGACTGCTGCTTCCATGGTTGTTGATTGTAGATCCAAGTAAAATGAAATCCTTGACAACTTCAATCTTTTCGCTGTTTATCATGATGCTCATGGGTCCAGTTGTGAGGATTTTGTTTTCTTTATGTTGAGGTGTAATCAGTACTGAATGGTATGGTCTTTGATCTTCATCAGTAAATGCTTCAAGTCCTCTTCACTTTCAGCAAGCAAAACTGTGTCATCTGCATAAAGCAGGTTGTTAATGAGTCTTCCTCCAATCCTGATGCCCCATTCTTCTTCATATAGTTCAGCTTCTTGGATTATTTGCTCAGCATACAGATTGAATAGGTATGGTGAAAGGATACAACCCTGCCGCACACCTTTCCTGACTTTAAACCATACGGTATCCCCTTGTTCTCTTCGAACGACTGCCTCTTGGTCTGTGCACAGGTTCCGCATGAGCACAATTAAGTGTTCTGAAATTCCCATTCCTCACAATGTTATCCATAATTTGTTATGATCCACACAGTTGAATGCCTTTGCATAGTCAATAAAACACAGGTAAACATCTTTCTAGTATTCTCTGCTTTCAGCGAGAATCCATCTGACAAGAAGAATGATATCCCTGGTTCCACATCGTCTTCTGAACCCGGCTTGAATTTCTGGCAGTTCCCTGTCGATATACTGCTGCAGCCACTTTTTAATAATCTTCAGGAAAATTTTACCTGTGTGTGATATCAATGATATTGTTTGATAATTTCCGCATTCGGTTGGATCACCTTTCTTGGGAATAGGCATAAATATGGACCTCTTCCAGTCAGTTGGCCAGGTAGCTGTCTTCCAAATTTCTTGGTATAGACAAGTGAGCACTTCCAGCGCTGCATTCGTTTGTTGAAACGTCTCAGTTGGTATTCCGTCAATTCCTGTAGCCTTGTTTTTCATCAATGCCTTCAGTGCAGCTTGGACCTCTTCCTTCAGCACCATTGGTTCCTGATCATATGCTACCTCCTGAAATGGCTGAACATAGACCAATTCTTTTTGATATAGTGACTCTCCATTTTCTTTTGATGCTTCCTGCGTCATTTAATATTTGCCCCATAGAATCCTTCAATACTGCAACTCTAGACTTGAATTTTTCTTCAGTTCTTTCAGCTTGAGAAATGCCGAGCGTGTTCTTCCCTTTTGGTTTTCTATCTCCAGGTCTTTGCACGTGTCATTGTAATACTTTACTTTGTCTTCTCGAGCCACCCTTTGAAATCTTCTGTTCAGCTTTTACTTCATCATTACTTGACTGACATTCAAGAGCAAGTTTCAGAGTCTCTTCTGACATCCATTTCGGTCTTTTCCTTCTTTCCTGTCTTTTTAATGACCTCGTGCTTTCTTCATGTGTGATGTCCTGGATGTCATTACACAACTTGTCTGGTCATTAGTGTTCACTGCATCAATTCTATTCTTGAGATGGTCTCTAAATTCAGGTGGGATATACTCAAGGTCATACTTGTTCTAATTTTCTTCAATTTCAACTTGAACTTGCATACAAGCAACTGATGATCTGACACAAGCCATGGTGTTTTCAATCGTCTCATATGCATGCAAAAGCCAGATGATAAATAAGGAAGACCGAAGAAGAATTGATGTTTTTGAATTGTGGTGTTGGTGAAGAATACTGAATATACCATGGACTGCCATAAGAATGGACAAATACATCTTGGAAGAATACAACCAGAATTGTCCTTAGAAGCAAGGATGGCAAGACTATGTCTCACATACTTTGGACGTGTTTTCAGAAGGGATCAGTCCCTGGAGAAGGACATCGTGCTTGGTAAAGTACAGGGTCACTGAAAAAGATGAAGACCCTCAACAAGATGGATCGACACAGTGGCTGCAACAATGGGCTCAAGCATAACAATGACTGTGAGGATGGCGGAGGACTGGGCAGTGTTTCGTTCTGTTGTACATAGGGTAGCTATGAGTCAAAATCGACTCAACAGCACCTAACAACAACAGGGTCGGTGGGAAGGGAGAATGGGAAATGACTGCTAGTGGGTATGGGGCTTCATTTTGGGATGATGAAAATATTCTACAAGAAGATAGTGATGATGACTGCACAACTCTGAATACACTAAATGCCACTAAACTTTAAAAGGGTGAACTTCATACTGTATGGATTATATTTCAATACAACTGTTAATATAAATTTTTATTTATTTATATTTTAGTTTTCTCTATAGTCACACTGATTAGCAAGGTTGCCAAGATAGGTGTTCCAGTACGAAAGATTTAGCCTTCGTCTTAGTTATCTAGTGCCGCTATAACAGAAATATCACAAGTGGGTGGCTTTAACAAGCAGAAATTTATTTTCTCACAGGTTAGGAGGTTAGAAGTCTGAACTCAGGGCGCCAGCTCTCAAAGAAGGCTTTCTCTTTCTGTTGGCTCTGAGGGAAGGCCCTTGTCTCTTTTCAGCTTCTGTTTCTAGGTTCCTTAGTGATCATGTGGCATGTATCTTCCCCTCCATTCGTGCTTGCTTGCTTGCTTAATCTGCTCTTTTATATCTCAAATAAGATTGACTTAAGACACACCCTATATGAATACTATCTCATTAATATAACAAAGAAAACCCACTCCCAAATGGGGTTATAACCACAGGTATAGGGGTTAGAATTTACAACACACATTTTTGGGGAACACAATTGAATCCATAACATTCCACCATTTAGCCCCCCCAAAATTCACGTCCTTCCCACATGCAAAATACATTCACTCCATCACATAATCCCAAAAGTCTTAAATCAACCCCAAGTCCAAAATCTCATCTTCTGAATCATCCAAATCAAATATGGGTGAGACTTTAGGCATATTCTATCCTGGAGCAAAATTCCTCTTTATCTGTAAACCTGAAAAATCTAGAATACAAGTTACCTGATTCAAAGGAAATTGGTAGAACAATCAATGAATAAATATTTCCATTACAAATAGGAGATATTGGAGGGAAAGAGGGGGTCATGGGTACTAAGCAAGTTCAAAACCTAGAAGAACAAATTACATTAGCTCTCAAGGCTTGAAAATAATCCCGTTTTCCAGACAATCTGGGCAATGGATCCACCCTCCAGACTCTGGGTGTTAGCCATGCTCTCCTGATTATGGGTGGAGGCCCCTCTGCCTTGGGTGGAGACCCCACCTTCCAGGCCCAATGGGATGGAAACCTTACCCCCTCAGCTTTGGGTGACCCTGTTCTGGTCCTCTCAAATGGTGACCTCAGCCCCTCAGCCCTAGGCAACTCTGCTCTCCTGGTCCTGGGCAATGGCAGCTCTGCCCCCTTAACTATGGCTGTAGGACCCATTATTCTGGTCCTTGGGCATGGTATCCCCTCAACTTTTTGCTGCAGCTCTATTCTCTTTGTCCACCTGAACAGCAGTCCCACCTTCAGGAACAGAGGTGGTGGCCTTGACGCCACCCTTTGAAACCTAGGAGGTCATAGCTACACCATTTGAAACCAAGTCAGCCTTGCTTCCCATGTCGTTCCAACAGTTCTGCTGATCTCTGAGCTATATTCCAGGGATAGTCCATTTCTTTTCATAGAGGACAACAGATGCCGATCCTCTGAACTCTTTCCTGTAGAATTCCAAGACAGACAGCTTTCTTTCTTTTTGTCCTGTCTCTGTCCCCTTCAGTCTAAGCTGACGGGTTTTCTGCTGTGGTAGTTGATTAGATCCATCAGTAAGAGGCTTAATTTCCTTAACAAAGAGTACTTAGCCACATCCTTGGAAAAAGTCCTAGGACACGTGTCCTTAGTTTGTACAACAGAATTTTCCAAATCTTTAAGTTGTTTTCATTTCACACAGTTCTTTTTTCTCAGGTAAAACAAGATTTTAATATGATCATGGATTTTGTAGTCAGGAATTCAGACAGGGACTGTGGGGACAGTTCATCTCTGCTCAATGATATCTGGTCCTCAGCTGGAAAATGCAAAGGCTGGCTCCATGTTGTGTCAGCTGGGGCAGCTCCAAGGTTGGGGGCTGGAATCTTTCAGGCTCGCTTACTTACATGTCTGGAACCTGGGCTGGGAAGACTCAAAGAATTGAAAGCTGGAACAGCTGGAGCTCTTTGGGCATCTCTTTCCAAATGTACGGTCTCTCCACAAGGTCTCTTCATCATGGTAGCTTCAGGTTGGCAGGAGTTTTTACATGGCAACTTGGGGATCCCAAGACTCATGTCCTAAGAGGGAGAGAGCAAGGCAAAAACTATACTGCCTTTTATGACCTCACTTCAGAAGTTGTAGAGCGTCACTTCTGTCATAGTCACAGGCTCACCCATTTTAAAAGGAGGGAACATGGACCCCATGTCTCAGTGGGGGAGTATCAACATCTCATTTTAAGGAGAGCATGCAGAATGGGAGACATTGGTGTGAACATGGAAAATAACATCTGTCATGTCTCAAATACAACCTCTGGTATGGAGAACAACTCTTCCCCTTGCAGATCTCCTTGTTTGTCTCACACAGTGCATTATTCTGTGAGAAGACAGTGTCTTTCTCTTAATGTTTTGTGTCTAAGCTTTGTCCTCCCTCAAAGAGATGAGAGGGTGTGTTGCTGGAGTGTGACCCAAGGGCTTGGGTGCAGAGTTGAAAGCAAAGAATCTCGGTGCTACTGGCTGTTTGGTTGATGACCAGTTTCTTCTGCTTAATGACTCATGGATGTTCACTTTTTTGTTTCACAGTCACTACCTTAAACAGAGCCCAGACTGTCCTTGTTTCAGCACTAACCCTTGGGCTTCTAGTCTTCTGGAACTTCTTTTCTATCATGCAACTGGCACATTCATCCGACATTTTTATCACATTATTCTTGACCCCACAAATGTCTCCTTATTGTCTACATATACAAGCCAGATTTCTTAGCCTCGTTTTCAAAGGAGCCACTTATTCAATTGCCCCTTCTTCTCAATAGCTTGGTTTCTTGTTATTTTCCCTATTAAGATTATCCATAATCATTTATCTTTTTTTAATATTATTGTGTTTTCTGTGAAGGTTTACACAGCACATTAGGTTCCCATTCAGTTACACAGTTCATTTTTAAGTCCATCTCTTCCCTCTCTCATTTTACTATAAGTAACAAGGAAAAACCATGTGACCCCTTTAAGATCTTGCTTAGATGTTTCCTTAGCCAAATATCAAAGTTCATCACTTACAAGTTCTACCTTCCACCAAACATTTGAACATAATTCAGAGAAATTCTTTGCCACTGTATAAAAAGCATCACCCTGGTGGCACAGTGTTTAAGAGCTATAGCTGTAACCAAAAGGTCAACAGTTTAAATCCACCAGCCACTCCTTGGAAACCCTATGGAGTAGTTCTACTCTGTCTTATAGGGTTGATATGAATCAAAATTGACTCAACAGCAATGGGTTTGGTTTTTGTTTTCTTTTTTCTCCATTGTCCAATCACATGTTCATCATTTTCTCTTAAAAACTCACCAGAAGCACATTTAACGTCCATATATCTAGCAACATTCTGTTGATGATGCCATATGTATTCTTTAAGACGATAGAGATTTTCTCTATAGCTCCCCTCACTTCCTTCTGAGCCCTCATCAGAATTGCCTTTGACGTCCATAATTCTACCAAGAGTCTCTTCAAGGCTATCTAAGCTTTTACTATTAGGCGCCTTAAACTCTTTCAGCCTCCACTCATCACCCAATTCCAAAAACACTTCCACATTTTAGGTATTTGTTAGAACAGCACCCTACTCTCTGATTCTAAATTCTGTCTTAGTTATCTAGTGCTGTTATAATAGAAATACTAAAAGTGGGTGGCTTTAACAAACAGAAATTCATTTTCTCACAGTTGAGGAGGCTAGAAGTCCAAATTCAGGGCGCCAGCTCTAGGGGAAGGCTTTCTCTGTTGCCTCTGGGGGGAGGTCCTTCTTTTCACTTTCTTTTCCTAGGTTCCTTGGCAATCATGAGGCGTGTATCTTCCCGTTCAGTATGTGCTTGCTTGCTTGCTTAATCTGCTTTTTTATTTCTCAAATGAGATTGACTTAAAACACACACTACAGGAATACTGTTTTATTAATGTAACGAAGAAAAACCATTCCCAAGTGGGATTATAACCACTGGTATAGAGGTTAAGATTTACAACACACATTTTTGTGGGGAACAATTTAATCCATAACACTCTTGTTACTACAAAATTGTCAAAGAAGTGACAATTATTAACTATAAAACTATCGAGAGGTTGCCCCTTAATAATGCTTACTAGTATTTTGACCATGATTGATGGTATGGAATTTGTAACAGCACCAATAATACCCAATATATGTAGGCATAACTTATATAAAGACATAAGCAAAGGTTGGAGAAAGAGTAAAGGAAAACCATATGCAGACTAGCATTTCTACTGAAATATTTTTATTCACCAGGAGATATGTTTCCCAGTTAACACCATGAAGTCAAGAGATAATCTCATAATACTGTTGGGCTAGATTTTAATCTAGTAGCAGAGTTGCAGGGGCAAGACTTGGCAAAGAACAGCTAATAAAAAACAGAGACAAAAAAGAGCGAGAAGGTATTCCCATACTCAAAAACAAAAGATGAAAAAATATTTTTGTCATTTAGCAGGACCATATCTACAACAGAGAGGGCTTGCTGAGTCCACAACTGGACAATAATATATTTTTAATATCAGATGGGAAAATATATCACAATACTTCACTACCAATACAAGGTACTAGAAAGCCAAAATTCTCTCAATAATAGAAAAATCCCCCAAATCTCTCAAAGTATACTTATTCGAGTTCCCTTGATGACTATGGCTTAGATTAACACTACTCAATCAATAATAACAGCAAGACAGAAGCAGTGACTAAAATATAGTCCCTAACACATCTATTTCCCACAGATGGGTTAATGTACTCCCATAAAGTCAACAACTGGTTTGGGAGAAATACACGAAGATTGATAGGTGATGAAAATCAATTATCTGTATGGTTTTAATTTGTCACTAATGAACCAGAATCACACAGTCAATGGGGATACAGAAAGAAACAAGAAAAAACACACCAGCATTTGCACTTTAGTGCACCCAATTTAAATAACTATGCCAAACTATATTAGCCACCACCTGCAATTGGACAAAATCAGGAAATGAAACAAGCACTCTTGAAAATCCTAAAATGTATTTCTGGTTCAGTAACATCAAGTTATCATGATAAGGCAGTAAACAGTACCTCCAGCAGGACCAAATTTCTGATGGGAGTGGAGCAACTAACATATTTTAAAAACACGGATGCTGTGTGGAAAATTACAATACTACAAAATTTATACAAAAATAAATCTCTGCTTCCACAAGGTGGCCACAAACCTGGAAATAGTTCTGGACAGTAAAAAGAAAAAAAAGTTCCCTGTAGAGTGGATTCTGACTCTTGGCAACCCTATGTGTTGCAGAGTAGAATTGTGCTCTATAGGGCTTTCAAGGCTGTGACCCTTCAGAAGCAGATCACCAGGCCTTTCTTCCCAGGTACCTGTGGATGGGTTTGAACTGCCATCGTTTTGGTTAGTAATCAAAAGCATAACAGTTTGTGCCACCCAGGGACTCTGCAGATGGTACAAGGGGAGGAAAAAATACCTACAAATGTGGGGGTGGACTAAAAAAAAAACATTGCCATGAAGTCAATTTCAACTCATAGCAACCCTATATGGGGGGGGAGGAAGCCTAAAATGACAAAATGATCTCTGAAATATCATATGTAATTGCACTGACCAAATATTTTTAAAATATCACTCACACTGGTGCATGTAGACATAAAATTAATATATAATTAGAAACAAACAGCTGCCTTTAGCAAAACTAAAATATAATTTGGCTCTTTAATAATAAAAGATCAGATTTAATGTTAACAGAAGTTTTCTATGACCAAATTTCTGATGGGATGGGTAAATATAACATTTCCAAAATCCTTCATTTTTTGGGTAAACTGAGTACTACAGTGCTTGAGTACTACATAGCACTCAAGCTTTAAACCGCACTGTTAATGAAACCAATTTCCTAGAGCATTCAACAATCTAAACTTTCAAAGAGCAATGTAGCACGTACAAATTGAGCACCACAGAATTTCGGATTAGCTCCAATTTGTCCACAATTCATTAACAAATGGAGAAAGAGTCAATACCTCACTACATATGAAAATGACATTATTACGCTAGTTAAAGGGCAGTGGAACCAATAATTAAACAATCGCCATGAGGCAATATAGGAGCTAAGAGAATCACACTACTAGTTTTAACACTAAATTTATCCATATGTACTTTGGTCAGTCAAGCGTCTTTAAGAAAATTAAAATATTTTTCTCTGTAGCACTAGAATGAGGTTCCTATTAATTAGAAATAAATTTCTAATGCAAACTTTGCACTTAGCATCATCTGATAAACAACAAAGCTGTGCAGACAAAACTTGTACAAAATTTCCAAAGGAATGATCACCTACGCCCCACAAAGCATCAACAAATCCAAAATATAAAAATATGCCAGGAAAAATACATTTTACCAATGCTGGGGGTGTGGTTGTAAAATTACTTGCAAATGATAATAAATCAGATAATAAATACTGTGGTGAAACAATATTTGGCCCAAAGACCAGCATATATATCCCAAAATTTAAAGACTGTTAGTCTACCAAATGCCTTTATTATTGAACCATTGATTTCCAGTGCTGCCAATGTTCTTATATTAGATTTCTTCAAAGTAATTTATAAAAGGTAGTGCCATGAGGTCAAATGAAATACTACAAAATTATCATTGCAATTGTTCTTTTTGTTTACAGCATGTATATTGACATATATTGAGAAGTGTGAAAGGTAATGAGATCTTACTGAACACTGCTAAAAATTTAGACAAAGATTGTAATCCCAAAGTACACAGGTTCCTAAGTCTATTAAAGTAAATTTCAGAGAATGAAGTTTTCCTTAAAAGATCTAATATATGCTATTGACTGAGAAGCACAGAGGTATCCTAGTAAAATGCTAATAAAAAATGCCAAAAAATTTGCATTCAATGTCATTTCTAAAGGGACAACGCAGCAGGGACAAACAGAACTACATAATATCCATATTAATGGGTATCTGTAAGTCTCTAAGTGGTGTCAAATGAAATGTGCTAGCAATAAGTACTGGTGGGAGGTGGGTGAAGTTACAGGTAGATGACACTGGTAACATGACTTAATAGTGTGATGACACAAAAATAGCAAAATATAGGTATCTAAACTTGTGGTATTACCTATCCAAGCGTAATATCACTTACAGTGATTACACAGATATGTCGAAATATAGGTTTTCAAGTTTGCATTATTAGCAAGGACTTTTAGTATTAAGTAGGAATACCTTTTTCTAATTTTCCAACTACCAGGCTAAAATATCCAACATTAAGTTGATATGTAATGCCAGATAAGAATGAACAAATCTGTCTTGGAAGAAGTACAGCCAGAATACTCCTTAGAAGCAAGGATGGCTAGACTTCATCTCACATATTTTAGACATGTTATCAGGAGGGACCAGTCCCTAGAAAAGGACATCATGCTTGGTAAAGTACAGGGTCAGCAAAAAAGAGGAAGACCCTCAATGAGATGGATTGACACAGTGGCTGCAACAATTGGCTCAAGTATAAAGATTGTGAGGATGGCCCAGGATCGGGCAGTGTTTCGTTCTGTTGTACATAGGGTCACTATGAGCCGGAACCAACTCAACAGCACCTAACAACAACGACAACTACAATGCCTACATTAGGGACTACAAAATTTGCATTATAGAGGCTCATTATTCCAAAAATAGGGAGCCAAACCTGCAATTCTATCAGGCAAATTAATTGCAATCGGAGTTTTCATTTTTACAGGACAGAAATTAACAGCCTTGTTAGATAAGATGGTTTGGCAAGTGATATTAAATATTAAATCTAAAACCGTGGCCTGACACATCATTGAATGTGCGTATGTATACACATGTGTGCAGGTATGTGTATTTGTATGTGACATGCTAAAATTTTAATAGAACTAAACTTCAGAAAGCTCTGCACCTGAAATTTCCAAAGGACAACTGTGTAATTATGTAGACAGATTTCTAGTTTCCCCTGTTATCTACAAAGAGAAACAGTCATTACAACCATGTACATGGGCAGACACCGTTTGCTGAGTGTTTGGCTACCAACTGTTTTTAAACGCCATTTGAAGAATCAGTAAATGAAGCTAGCACCATTCCTAGCATATTTACTCTCCCCATTTCAGGACAGTAGTTCCCCAGCAGTGATGTTGGCAATAATGTAGCAAAGCAGTTTCTACAGGAGTGTAGTTCATCATGTCTAGGAGTGGTAGATGGACAATGACAACTGGAAAAGGGTATGGGTTAACATTCTTCCAAGAAAGTAAAACTGTTATGAAAGCTTAACCCTTTCATGACTGGTGGAACATACGGTATCCCATACACTTTTTATGCCGCTGGAGTTCTTTGGGAGTATACTTTTCCCTCTGAAAGTATTTGCTTCCCTTTTGTGATGGTTAAGATTGTGTGTCAACTTGGCTGGGCCATGATTCTCAGTGTTTCTATGTGATCACTCCCATGATTGAATTATACTGTGAGTAGCCAATCAGATGAAAGGCAGTTTCCTTGGGGGTGTGGCCTACATCTGAATATAAGTAGACATTCTGGCTTTTTGCTCACTTGGGATCCTGCGACAGCCATCTGTCATCTTACCTCCGGTTCTTGGGACTTGAGCTGTCAGCTTATCTGCCGAACTTGGGATCCGTCAATCTTCACAGCCTGTGAGCGGAACCCTGCTCTCTGGCCTGCCGATCTTGGGTTCACCAGCCCCTGCAGCTATGTGAATCAGAAGAAACCTTGTGGTCTTGCCTGTCGATCTTGGAATTTGTCGACCTTCACAGCCTGTGAGCAGGAGCCCTGCTCTCTGACCTGCAGATCTTGGGCTCACCAGCTTCTGCAGCTGTGTGAATTGGGAGAGGCCTCTACCTTGATCCACGCACTTGGGATGTTCTAGCCCCTATAGTCACGTGAGCTGTTTCCTTGATATAAATCTCTCTCTATATATATTTATACGCTTTACTGGTTTTGCTTCTCTAGAGAACCTAGCCTAAGACACCTCCAGTGGGGACTTGTGTAATGGTGAAACGCAAAAGAAACATTTGTTGAAGCAAAACAGCTGGGGTACTAGGCAAAATCAGAGGTGCCCCATGTACCCAAATGGAAGGCTTCCCACAATAAAGCCTACTACCGAAGACTGGTGGGCCAGACGGACTCCCACAAATCATGTATTTTCACGTAATGTTTCACAAAATTTATATTACCAACCAAAAATTTAAACACACTTAACGAATCAGCATACATTCCACTCCTGAAAACACATGGTAACAACAAAAAATTCAAAGAAGAAAATAATTGGGTCTTAGAAGGGTTATTAACTGCACCACCAATGTTGGAGTGCACTGTGTGTAACCTTAACTTTTATAAAATTGAATGAATCTGTCCTAGGAAGAATGCTTGAAAAGAACAGTAAGCTAGCACATTAGAAATAATCAATAGCATTAAGTCACAACACAAAAGGGATTAACTGGGATAATATGATCCAGCACATCAAGAGATAGTCAAGAACCACAAGGCTGCCAGCTGCTGTGAACTAGGGTAGTGGCCCCAGAAAAGGAGCCTGCTTCCCTAACCACCACAGCACCTGCCTGTACAAAGAGAAAGGACCATAAGCTTCTGCTCTAAAATCAACACAGCAGACCTCCCCTGAGGTCCGCTTAGACAACACCTCCTCCGCTGGACATGGTCACCTGCAAGCCAGCTGTGAATTGCTACAGAAGGCTCCTGCAGTGAAGCCTTCTCCCATAGTCAGCACTCTACCTTCTTCCTTGCGCATCTCACAGCTCTTTCCTCCGAAACCAACAGGAAAACCTCCCTGAGGGTCAACTGGGGTTAGTCGGCCCCCACTTCAAGTTGGAGCTGAGGACTGCTGACTGAGGCTGCTGTGTGTTAGGAAGCAAGAGTCTTGAGTGGAGGCTGCACTCACAGCCAACAATCTACTGGGAAGCTCTGACAGCAACAAGGCAGATCTCCATGGGGAACTGACCAGAGCGTGACACCCCATCCCCCCCTGGTAATTGTTGATTGCCAGGCTGTTGCAAACTGCTACAGAAGGCCCCCGAAGTGCAATCTGCTCCCATAGTCAGCAATCTACCTGCCTTCCTATGCACACCATAGCTCAGGCATCTGAAACCAACAGGACAGACCTCCTTGGGGATAAGTTTCTGTCTGTCTACTCCTCTTTCCAGTCAGCACTGAGAACTGCTGACTGAGGCTGCTATATGCTAGAAAACAGGCATCTTTAGTGGAGGCTACACCCACAGCCAACATACTACAAGGGGGCTCTGATAGCAACAAGGCACAACTCCCCAGGGATCTGTTCAGAGTGTGACAATCCCTCCCCCAACCAGTAACTGTAGGCTGCTGAACTGATACAAGTTCCTACAGAAGTTTCCCTACAGCGGAATCAAGAAGTGGGTCAACTAACTGGAGACTGCTCCCCCAACCACCACAAGGCCACTGGGGCTCTGAAACCAACAAGACAGATCTCTCAGAAGTTCTTCTGGGCAGTGCCAGCCCCTCCTCCTCTTGAAATGAAGGAAACTCTGCCTGTGCTTCTTCTGAATGCCAGCTCAGATATAAGCAGCCCCCACAGAGCAGGGAAGGAAACCTTGGGCAAAACCGGAGAGCAACACTCAGCCTGAAGGGGGCTCATGGGGTGTGGGTTTTCCAACTAAAAACGTGGTTTCAGAAACATAGAAGGGAAGGGAGTAATAACCAGAGAGATGGGAATGTAACCCTGTTTAACAAATTGATTGGTACACAATATCGTGCCTCAGCTGCGGTGCCTGCTAGTGGGCAGACTGACCACAGCATGTTCTCTGGTGTGTTGGGAAGAAATTGAAAGTTGAAAACCAAGATCTGGAACCTTAGAATCCTAATTAAACCAAGGAGGGAAAAGGAGCTATCACAGAGACGGAGAAGAAATGGTAAGCAAAGGCCAAAGGCTCTGCCCACCTAAGAATTTTTTGCAGAAAGTAGTATGAGTAAAAACACCAAATACGGGGGAAAACAGAGAAAGTGAACACTTGTGAAAATTCCAAAATTACAAGACACACAAAGAACAGAAAAATAATGGCCCATTCAAATGAACATGACAAAGGGAGTGAAAGTGCATACGAGGATGACCAAATAATGAAAAAAAAAAAAAAGAAAATAATGCAACATTAGACATAATTAAGGAACTAAGGGAAAACATATAGGAAGAGATAAAAGAAATAAGGAAAAAATGCATGAACAAAATGAGGATCTAAAACAAGAGATACTGCAACTGAAAGGGACAATAACTGAAATGAGAAACACAACAGAAGGACTCACTAACAGATTTCATTAGGCAGAAGAAAGAATGAGTGAATTACAGGATAAGATAGTTAAAATTACAGATGCTGAAAAGACAATCTCTTTAACAAATGGTGTTAGCATAACAGGATATCCACCTGCAAAAAACTGAAACAAGATCCATACCTCACACCATGCACAAAAACTAACTCAAAATGAATCAAAGACCTAAATATAAAATAGAAAACGATAAAGATCATGGAAGAAAAAGTAGGGACAATGCTAGGAGCTCTAATACATGGTGTAAACAGAATACGAACTGTAAGTAACAATGCACAAACAACAGAAAACAGACTAGATAACTGGGAGCTCCTAAAAATCAAACACTTAAGCTCAACAAAAGACTTCACAAAAACAGTAAAAAAACAACCTACAGACTGGGAAAAAATTTTTGACTACGACAAATCCGATCAGCATCTAATCTCTAAAATCTACAAGATACTGCAAAACTTCAACAACAAAAAGACAAATAAGCCAATTAAAAATCGGCAAAGGATATGAACAGGCACTTCACCAAAGATGGCATTCAGGCGGCTGATAGACACATGAAGAAATGTTCATGATCATTAGTCATTAGAGAAATGCAAATCAAAACTACTATGAGATACCATCTCACCCCATCAAGGCTATCACTAATCCAAAAAAACACAAAATAATAAATGTTGGAGAGGTTGTGGAAAAACTGGAACACTTAAACACTGTTGGTGGTAATGTAAAAGGGTACGACCACTTTGGAAATCGATTTGGCGCTTCCTTCAAAAGCTAGAAATAGAAGTACCATACAATCCAGCTATCCCGCTCCTTGGGATATATCCTAGAGAAATAAGAGCCATCACACGAATATGCACACTCATGTTCATTGCAGCACTGTTCGTGATAGCAAAAAGATGATAATAACCTAGGTGCCCATCAATGGACTAATGGATAAATGAATTAAGGTATATTCACACAATGGAATACTATCCAACGATAAAGAACAACAATGAATCCGTGAAACATCTTATAACGTGGAGGAATCTGGAGGACAGTATGCTGAGTGAATTTAGTCAGTCACAGAAGGACAAATATTTTATAAGACCACTACTATAAGAACTCAAGAAAAGGTTTGAACACAAAAGAAAACATTCTTTGATGGTTAAGAGGGTTGGGAGGGAGGGGGAGGGGTATTCACTAAGTAGATAGTAGACAAGAATTATCTTAGGTGAAGGGAAAGACAGCACACACTACAGGGGAAGTCAGCACAACTGGACTAAACCAAAGCTAAGAAGTTTCCTGAATACAATTAAACACTTTGAGGGACAGAGTAGCAGAGGCAGAGGTCTGGGGACCATGCTTTCAGGGGACATCTAGGTCAATGGGCATAACAAAGTTCATTAAGAAAATGTTCTGCGTCCTACTTTGGTGAGTGGTGTCTGGTGTCTTAAAAGCTAGCAAGAAGCCATCTAAAATGCATCAATTGGTCCCAACCACCTGGAGTAAAGGAGAATGAAGAACACCAAAGACACAAGGAAAGTATTAGCCCAAGAGACAGAAAAGGCCACATAAACCAGAGACTGCATCATCCTGAGACCAGAAGAACTAGATGGTG
>NW_004444006.1:11764664-11800952 GCF_000243295.1 Trichechus manatus latirostris
CTGGACTCTCTGTCAACCCAGAACTAAAAGAATTCCTGAGGCCAACTCTTTAGACAAATATTAGACTGGACTATGGGACATAAAATGATACTCGTGAAGAGTTTGCTTCTTAGCTCAAGTAGATACATGAGACTAATGGGCAGCTACTGTCTGGAGGTGAGATGAGAAGGCAAGAGATGGTCACGAGCTGGTTGAATGGACATGGGAAATCAGGGATGGAAAGGAGGACTGTTCTGTCACAGTACAGGGAGAGTAATTAGGGTCACATTAACAATGTATGTATAAATTTTTGTATGAGAGACTAACTTAAATTGTAAACTTTCACTTAAAAAACAGCTATAAAAAATTACAGATGCTGAAGAGCAACATGAACTGAGGCTCAAAAAGGCTGAGCACAGTTTATGGAATTATGGAACAACAAGAGACCTAATATACACATCATGGGAATTCCAGAAGGAGATGAGAAAGAGAAAGGGACAGAAAGAATATCTGAAGAAATAATGACAGAAAATTTCCCCAATCTGATGAAGGACATGAATCTACAAATCCAAGAAGCTCAAAGAACCCCAAGCAGGATAAACCCAAAGAGATCTACACCAAGACACACCACAGTTAGGCTCTCAAAAGGTAAAGATAAAGAGAGAATCCTGAAAGCACTGAGAGGGAAGGAAACAGTCACATACAGAGGATCCCCAATAAGATTAACTGACAATTTCTCCTCACAAACACTGCAGGTCAGAAGGCAATAGGATAATATATTTAAAGTGCTAAAAGAAAGAAAAAAAAATAAAAAGGGTCAACCAAGAATACTACACACAGTGAAACTGTCCTTCAAGAATGAGGATGATTAAGAAAGAAACTCAGCAAAGACAAAGAAGAGCTAAAAGCCAAAATCAAGCAATTCAACCTCATAGACATATATAGAACACTCAATCCAACAGCAGCAAAGTATACATTCTTTTCCAACGCACATGGAACATTCTCCAGAATAGACCGTATTTTAGGCCACAAAGCAACCCTCAATAAAATCCAAAGCATCGAAATAATACAAAGCATTCTCTCTGATCACAACGCCATGAATGTAGAAATCAACAACAGGAAGAACAAGGACCATCTTAGTCATCTAGTACTGCTATAACAGAAATACCACAAGTGGATGGCTTCAACAAAGGAATTTATTTTCTAACAGTCTAGTAGGCTACAAGTCCAAATTCAGGGTGTCAGCTTCAGGGGAAGGCTTTCTCTCTTTGTCAGCTATGGAGGAAGGTCCTTGTCATCATAGCACAGGAACCTCAGGTCCAAAGGAGGTGCTCTGCTCCCAGAGCTGCTTTCTTGGTAGTATGAGGTCCCCGTGTCTTGCTACTTGCTTGTCTCTTTTACATCTCCAAAGAGACTGGCTTAAGACACTATCTAATCTTGTACATCTCATCAATATAACTGCCAATAATCCATCTTATTAACATCATAGTGATAGAATTTACAGCACATATGAAAATCTCATCAAATGACAAAATGGTGGATAATCACACAATACTGGGAATCATGGCTTAACCAAGTTGACACATATTTTGGGGGAACACAATTCAATCCATGACATTCCAGCCCTTGGTCCTCCAAAATTCATGTCCTTGCCACATGTAAACATATCTACCCCACCATATCATAGCAAAAGTCTTAAATCAACTCCAAGTCCAAAATCCAAAAATTTCCCTTCATCTGTGAAATCTAGAATACAAGTTATCTGCTTCCAAAGAACAATGGTGCAACAGCCACAAGGTAGATAGTTCCATTACAAACGGGAGAAACTGGAGGGAAAGAAGGCAGCAACTAAACAAGTCAGCAGAACACATTACATTAGCACTCAAGGTTTGAAAATAATCCTCTGTTCTCTGAGACCATTTACACAATGGCCCTGCCCTCTAGACTCTAGGTACTGGCTACACTCTCCAGATTCTGAGTGGAGGCCCCTCGGCCCTGGGCTTCAGCACCACCTTCCAGGCCCACTGGTACAGTAATTCTGCTCCCTTGGTTTTAGGCACACCATTCTCCTAGTCCATCTGAGTAGTGACTCCATCCTTAAAAATACCAGAGGCCATGGTTCCACTCTGAAACCCGAGAGGTCCTGGAAATACCTTTTGAAACTGAGGCAGCTTGGTTTCCTGTGTTCCTTGTCTCTTCAGCTTCTGCTTCCTGGTTTCTTAGCCTCTTCGCTCCTCTGGCCTGACACCCTCATCTGCCCTGCTGGGGCAAGTGTTCCAAAGCTCTGTAGCTCCACCAATAAGTGCCTGGAGGCACCCCACTCTGCCAGTAAACTTTGGCCAGAAGGCGCTCAGCTCTCTTGCTCCGTGGATTGGCAAGAATAGCTCTACCGACAAGTGGCACCCCACTCCACCAGGAAGCCTCCTGTGCCAAGGCACTCAGCTCTCTCACTCCGTGGGTTGGCTCCAGCGCTGGTCTCCTGGTTCTGCTGCCTCTGGTTCTCTTCTGCTGCCTGTCCTCTGCTGCTGCCAGTCCTCTGCTGCTGCTGGCCCTCTGCTGCTTCCAGTCCTCTGCTGCTGGTTCTCACCATCTGCGCTGTCTTGGTGTTACAGTTCTCCTCACTTCCTTCTGAGTCCTCTATGCATCCACAGTTTCAAAACCAATCCACATTTTGGGTATCTGTTAGACCAGTGCTCAACTCCCGGGACCAAATTCTGTCTTAGTCATCTAGTGCTGTTATAACAGATGGCTTTAACAAAGAGAAATTTATTCTCTCACAGTCTAGTAGGCTACAAGTTCAAATTCAGGGTGTCTGCTTCAGGGGAAGGCTTTCTCTCTCTATCAGCTCTGGAGAAAGGTTCTTGTCATCAGCCTTCCCTTGATCTGGCAGCATCTCAGCACAGGAACCTTAGGTACAAAGGGCGCACTCTGCTCCCAGCACTGCTTTCTTGGTGGTAGGGGGTCCCCATGTCTCTCTGCTTGCTTCTCTCTTTTATATATCAAAAGAGATTGGCTTAAGACACCATCTTATCTTGTAAATCTCATCAATATAACTGCCAATAATCCATCTTATTAACATCATAGTGATGGATTTACAACCCAAAGGAAAATCTCATCAAATGACAAAATGGTGGACAATCACAAAATACTGGGAATCGTGACCTAACCAAGTTGACACATATTTTTGGGGGACACAATTCAATCCATGACAAGGACAAAAAATCAAATACATGGAAACTGAATAACACCTTGCTTAAAAACAACTGAGTAATAAAAGAAATCAAAGAGGGAATCAAAAAATTCTTAGACTCAAATGAGAATGAAAACACGTCATACCAAAACATATGGAACATAGCAAAAGCAGATCTCAGAGGTCAATGTACAGCAATAAATGTAAATGTCAAAAAAAGAAGAACAGACCAAAATCAAAACTTCAGCCCTACAACTTGAACAAACAGAAAAAGAGCAGCAAAAGAAGCCAAAAGGCATCAGAAGAAAGGAAATAATAAAGATTAAAGCAGAAATAAATGATATAGAGAACAGAAAACAATAGAATCAACAAGAGCAAAAGTTGGTTCTTTGAAAAGATCAACAAAATTGACAAACCACTGGCCAAAATTACAAAAGAAAAACAGGAGAGGAAGCAAATAACACGAATAAGAAATGATATGGGGGACATTTCAACAGACTCCACTGAAATAAAAAGAACCATAACAGAATACTATGAAAAATTGTACTGCAACAAATTTGAGAACCTAGAGAAAACGGACAAATTTCTAGAAACACACTACCTATCTAAACTAACACAAATAGAGATAGAAAATCTGAACAGACCCATAACAAAGAACAAAAGAAGAGACTGAAGAGGTAATAATAAAAATAAAAATAAAAAAACTTCCCAAAGGAAAATAAAAAACACTGTCCTGCATGGCTTCACTGGAGAATTCTACCACACATTCAGAGAAGAGTTCACACCAGTACTACTCAAACTATTTCAGAGCATAGAAAAGGAACACTCCTGAATTCATTTTATGAAGCCAGCATAACTCTGATACCAAAGCCAGGAAAAGACATCACAAAAAAGAAAATTACAGACCAATGTCTCTCATGGATACAGATGTAAAAATTCTCAAAAAAATTCTAGCCAACAGAATTAAGCATCATATCAAAAACAAAACAAAAAACAACATGAGCAAGTGGGATTCATACCAGGTATGCAAGAATGGTTCAACATTAGAAAATCAATCAATGTAATCCACCACATAAATAGAACAAAAGAAAACAATCACATGATCATCTCAATGATGCACAAACGGCATTTGATAAAGTCCAGCATTCATTCCTGATAAAAACTCTCAATAAAATAGGAATAGAAGCGAAAGTCCCCAACATAATAAAGGATATCCATACAAAACCAACAGCCAACATCATTCTCAATGGACAGAGGCTGAAAGCATTCCCCCTGAGAACGGGAACAAAACAAGGATGCCCTTTATCACCACACCTGATTAACATTGTGCTAGCTAGCATACGGCAAGAAAAAGAAATAAAAGGCATCCAAATTGGAGACTGTCTAAATCAATGTTTCCCAAGCTGGTCCCAAGAGAAAAATAGGTCAAAATGCTGATTCCCAGGCCTGATCTTCCCCCCCCCCCCACACACACACACACACTGAATCTGAATGTCTGAAAAAGAGCCCTGGTGATTCTTATCCGCAAGCAAGCTGGGAAATACTGGGCTAAATGATAACTTTACCCCCTGTCAACATATGTGACATGAAGAGGGTAGGAGCCCAAGTACACTGAAAACTTCCATGTAGGAAAAGAGGAAGGAGGAATAAGCTTTCAGCCTAGCATCACACAGCTGTAATTAGTCAAGGTCAACTGGTCCCCCTGCTTCTCGTGAGACGAATAAGATATGGGAGCAGGCCTGACTACCCCAGATCTCCCTGCCTGAAGTACAAAGTGTCTTCTATTCTGTCTGCTTAAAAGCGCCCTCTCTTTCTTTGAGGTGTTCCCTCAGCCCCTGGCAATCACCCCACAGTAACCATGTGGTGTGAATAAGCACTGCCACCCTCTAATGGAACCCACCACCCTAGCCATGGCCTCATCTAGGGGCAGGCACTTGACCCAAGTTGGACCAATCTTATCTATATCTTCTTGCTGCTGTGACTAGACAAAGAATTGGCACCTGCCTCAAGTGCAGCTAATTAGAACCCTCCCCTAGAATATTTGAACTTGGGAGCAAGAATGCCAATATTGGTTTTTCTCTGGAGCTGAGGCTGGAAATGGGAAGCCTGAAAGCCACCAAGAGCCATGTTTCCAGTTCTTAGAAGAAGGGTGGAGAAGCAAAGGCAAACTATGGGGTGTCTCCTAGCAGTAAACAAGTCCCCAGGTCTGCTTCACTCTGTGGTCCCTGGAGCCCTGGTTCTTGGAGGGCCTGAGATCTGGATCTCAACAACTATAGGGCATAGCATAATTAGCAGCTTCGCCACCACATACCATGGGCCACTGCCTCCACCCTTCACAAGCTCTTCCCAGCTAATTCCACATTTTATCTGAGGGTATGTTTCTTGTCCCTCACTGCTGTGTCAATCTCTGCTTAGGGTTAGTTTCAGTGAATTTCTGCTCTTTTCAAACAAAGTGCCCTTTGAATGAAAGGTTACAGAGAAATTTTAAGAAACACAATTGTAGAAAGAACTGGCAGGCCTCCATCTCCCAAAGTGGAAAAAACCACCTGTCTGTGTCTGTCTGTACCTGGAGCAAGGTCTCTCATCTCTCCTACTCTCTGCATGTCTGCTCCATTCTCCTCATCTCTGCCAACCAAGCTTCTCCCCTCATTTATCAATGTGCACATAACTGGGCTTGACCACTCAAGATGGCAGCCCCTGCAGGGGGGCCAACACAACCTGTACCTCAGTTCCCCGCAGCTAGCCTAAAAAAAAGGCATCCAAATTGGAAAAGAAAGAGTAAAACTATCTCTATTCACAGATCATATTATCCTGTACATAAAGAACCCCAAAGATTCCACAAGAAAACAACTGGAACTAACAGAAAGATTCAGCAGAGTAGCAAGATACAAGATCAACATACAAAAATCAGTTGGATTCCTATAGATCAACAAAGAGAACCTTGAAAAGGAAATCAGGAAAGCAATACCATTTATAATAGCCCATAAAAAATAAAATACTTAGCAATAAATCTAGCCAGGGCCTTAAAAGACCTTCACAAAGAAAACTACAAAACACTATTGCAAGAAACCATAAGAGACTGACATAAATGGAAAAACATACTATGCTCATGGATAGGAAGACTCAACACTGGGAAAATGTTACTTCTACCCAAACTGATCTAGAGATTTAATGTAATTCCAATCCAAATATCAACAGAATTCTTTAACGAGATGGAAAAACTAATCATCAACTTTATATGGAAAGGAAAGAGGCCCCAGATAAGCAAAGCATTATAGAAGAAAAAGAACAAAGTAGGAGGCCTCACACTAACTGATCTCAGAACCTACTACACAGCCATGGTAGTCAAAACAGCCTGGTACTGGTACAAGAACTTACACACAGACCAATGGAACAGAAATGAGAACACAGACATAAATCCATCCACCCATGGTCAGCTGATCTTTGACAAAGGACCAAAGTCCATTAAAGTCCTCAAGATGAACCAAAGACATAAATATAAAACCTAAAACAATAAAGATCATGGAAGAAAAAATAGGGACAATGTTACAGGCTGTAATACATGACATAAATACAATACAAACCATAACTAACGATGCACAAACACCAGAAGATAAACTAGATTAACTGGGAGCTCATAAAATTAAACACTCATGCTCATCAAAAGGCTTCACCAAAAGAGTAAAAAGAGAACCTACAGACTGGGAAAAATTTTTGGCTATGACACATCCGACAAGGGTCTAATCTCTAAAATCTATAGAATACCTCGATACCTCAACAACAAAAAAACAAATAATCCAATTAAAAAATGGGCAAAGGATATGAACAGACACTTCGCCAAAGAAGACATTCAGATGGTCAACAGACACACGAGGAAATGCTCGCGATCATTAGCCATTAAAGAAATGCAAATCAAAACTATAATGAGATACCATCTCACCCTGACATTACTGGCATGAATTAAAAACACAGAAAATAACAAATGTGGATAGGTTGTGGGGAGACTGGAACTCTTATGCACTGCTAGTGGGAATGTAAAATGGTACAACCACCATGGAAAATGATATGACGCCTCCTTAAAAAGCTAGAAATAGAAATACCATACGATCCAGCAATCCCACTCCTAAGAATGTATCCTAGAGAAATAAGAGCCAACACATGAATAGACATATGCACAGTGATGTTCACTGAAGCATCATTCACAATAGCAAAATGATAGAAACAACCTAAGAGCCCATCAACAGATGAATGGATTAAAAAATTATGTTACATACACACAATGTAATACTATACAATGACAAAGAATAGTGATGAATCTGGAGGGCATTATGCTGAGAGAAATAAGTCATCACAAAAGGACAAATATTGTATGAGACCATAATTATAAAACCCAAGAAAAGGTTTACACACAGAAAAAAACAACATCAATCTTTGATGGTTACAAGGGTGGGAAGGGATGGGAAAGGAAAATCACTAAATAGTAGACAAGTGTTAACTTTGGTGAAGAGAAAGACAACACACAATATAGGTGAAGTCAGCACAATTTGATCAAGGCAAAGTCACAGAAGCTTCCTAGATACGTCCAAATACCTTGAAATATTGAGTTACTGGCCTGAGAGTTGGAGACCATGGTCTCAAGGGACATCTAGTTCAATTAGCATAACATAGCTCATAAACAAAATGTTCTACATCCTACTTTGGTGAGTAGCATCTGGGGCCTTAAAAGTTTGCAAACAGACATCTAAAATACATCTATTTGTCCCATCATATTCACAGCAAAGGAGAATGAAGAAAATCAAAGGCACAAGGAAAATGTTAGGTCAGAGGACTAATGGAACAAAACTACCACAACCTCCACCAGCCTGAGCCCAGAATTAGATGGTGCTGGCTACCATCACTGACTGCTCTTACAGGGATCACAACAAAGGGTCCTGGATAGAGTGGGAGAAAAATGTAGAACAAAATCCAAATTCACAAAAAAAGAGCACACTTACTAGTCTGATAGAGACTGGAGGAACCCCAAGACTATGGCTCCCAGACACCCTGCTAACTCAGAACTGAAGCCACTCCTGAAGTCCACCTTTCAGCCAAAGATTAGACGGGCCTATAAAACAAACAATAACACATGTGAGGAACCTGCTTCTTAGTTCAATCACGTATACAAGATGAAATGGGCAACACCTGCCCAAAAGTAGAAACGAGAAGGCAGAAAGGGACATGAAAACTAGAAGAATGAACATGGGGAACCCAAGGTGGAAAGGGAAAGAAGGAGAGTTCTGACACATTGCAGGAATTGCAACCAATGTTACAAAACAATATAAATTTTTGAATGAGAAAGTGATTTGTGCTGTAAACTTTCACCTAAAGCACAATAAAATTAAAAAAAAAAGAATGAGGGTGAAATTAAAACATTCCCAGACAAACAGAAGCTGAGAGTTCATATCCACCAGACCAGCCCTACAAAAAATACTAATGGGAGTTCTGTAGATGGAAGGGAAAAGACACTAGAAAGTAATTCAAAATCATACATAAAAAGAAAAACCGTTAATAAAGGGAAGTGCATAGACAAGTATAAGGGCTAGTAATAAGGTATTCATGAATAAAATTCTGAATGTTTTGTCTTCCATATTTTTAATAACAAATATATAAAAAGCAAGGATAAAATTCTGTTACAGGCACAAGAAATGTAAAGATGTAATTAGTGATAACAACAGCAAAAGGGGAGAGGAATAGTACAGATATAGAACTTCTTGTACGTTACTGAAGTTGGAACCAACACTAGAATGTTATAAATACAAGCTGTTAAATGTAATATTCATGGTAACCACTAAGAAAATATATTTTTAAAAAATTCACAAAAGGAAAAGAGAAGGGAACCAAAAAGTTCACTACAATAAACCAACAAAACCCAAAAGCAAGCGGTAGTAAAAGGGAAAGACATAGAAGGCTTAAGACATACAAAAAATAAATAACAAAATGGTAGAAGTAAGTCACTTCTTATCAGTAATCACACCGAATGTAAATGGACTAAATGCTCCAATTCAAACGCAGAGAGTGGTGGAATAAATTAAAAAATATGATTCCACTATATGCTGTTTACAAGAGACACACCTTAAACCCAAAGGCACAAATAGGTTGGAAGAGAAAGGATGGAAAAAAATTTCATGCAAGTAATAACCAAGAGAGAGCTGGTGGCAATCTTAATAGTAGACAAAGTAAACTTTAAGAGAAAATCTGTCAGAAGAGATAAAGTTTGACATTATATAGTGATAAAATGGTCAATTAATTCAGAAAACTTAACAATCATAAATACACAGGCACCCAGTATTGGGGCATCTAAATCTATAAAACAAACACTGATAGAAGTGAAATGAGAAACAGTAATAGTTGGAAACTTCAATACAACACTTTCAATATTGGACAGCACATTCAGAAAGATGATCATCAAGGAAACAGAGAACTTGAATGACAGCATAAAGCAGCTAGACTTAACAGACATATATAGAACATTCCACACAAAAACAACACAATATACATTCTACTCCAGTGCAAATGTATCATTTTCCACAATAGACCACATTTGAGGTCATAAAACAAGTGTGATAAATTTAAAGAAATTGAAACCATACAAAGTATTTTCTCTGACCACAAAGAAGTGAAGCTAGAAATCAATAACAGAAAAAAAAAAAACCTGAAAAATACAGAAACGTGGAAATTCAACAACACACTATTGAACTACCAGTGGGTCAAGGAAGAAATCAAAAAAGAAATCACAAATTTCATACACTCAAATGCAAATGAAAGCATAACATACCAAAACTTACGAGACTCAGCAAAGGCACTATTCAGAGGGAAACTTATAGCAATAAATGCATGCATGAAAAAAGAGGAAATATCTCAGATTAACAGCCTAATTTGACAACTCCAGGAACTAGAAAGAGAAGAGCAAACTAAGCCTAAACTTACCAGAAGAAAGGAAATAACAAAGGTCAGAGCATAAATAAGTAAAATCAAAAATAGAAAAATAGAGAGAATCAATAAAACTAGAAGTAGGATCTTTGATAAGATCAATACAGCTGACAAATCTTTAGCTTGACTGACAAAGAAAAAAAGACAAAAAACACAAATAATTAAAATAAGAAATGGAAGAGTGGATATTACAACTAACCCAACAGAAATAAAGAGAATTATGACAATACTATGAACACCTGTATGGTAACAAACTGGATAAACTAAATGAAATGGACAAATTCTTTGAAGCACACAACCTACACAAATGGACTCGAGAGGAAATAGAAAGTCTCCACAGACCCATAACAAGTGCAGAGATTGAATCAGTAATCACAAATCTCCCAACAATAACAAAGTCCTGAACCAGATGGCTTCACTGAGGAATTCTACCAAACATTTAGAGAAGAATTGACACCAATGCTGTTTAAACTCTTTCAAAAGATAGAGAAGAAGGGACACTGATGCCCAAACCAGACAAAGACACCACAAGAAAAGGAAACTACAGACCAAAATCTCTTATGAATATAGATGCAAAAATCCTCAACAAAATGCTAGTGAACAGAATCCAACAGCACATAAAAGAGTCATACACCACGACCAAGTGGGATTCATTCAAGGAATGCAGGGATGATTCAACATTAGAAAATCAATCAGTGTAATACACCTCATGAATAGAACAAAGGAAATGAACCACACAATCATCTCTATGGATGCAGAAAAAGCATTTGACAAAAGCCAACATCTTTCTTGATGAAAACCCTCAAGAAGATTTCAATAGAAGGGAAATTCCTCAATATGATTCCAGGCATATATGAAAAGCTAACAGCCGACATTATACTTAATGGAGAAAAACTGAGAGCTTTCCGCTTGAAATCTGGAACAAGACAAGGGTACTGGCTCTCACCACTTCTATTCAATATTAGAAGCCCTAGCCAGAGCATCAAGACAAGGAAAAATAAAAATAAAAATAAATGTATCCAGATTGGAAAAGAAGAAATAAAATTATCTCCATTTGCAGATGATATGATCCAATATACAGAAAACTCCAAAGAGTCCACAATAAAACTTCTAGAGCTATTAGAGGAATTTAGCAAAGTTGCAGGGTACGAGGTCAACAAACAAGTATCAGCTGGGTTCCAACAAACCAGTAATGAGAAATCTTAAAGGGAAATTAGGGAAACAATTCAATTTATAATAGCATCTAAAAGAGTAAAATATCTAGGAATAAATCTAACCAGGAACATGAAGGAGTTATATAATGAAAACTATAAAATACTGCTGAAAGAGATTAAAAAAGACTTAAATGAATGGAAAGATGTTAAATGTTTATGAGTTGGAAGACTTAATATTGTTAAGATGTCAATACTACCCAAAGTGTAATCGTTAAAGTTGTGTGTCAACTAGGCTGGGCCATGATTCTCAGTGGTTTGGCAGTTATGATGTAGTCTGTCAGTCATATAATGATGTGATCACCTCCCTGATGGAATCTGCTGTGAGTACCCAATCACTTGAAACAGAGTTTCCTTAGAGATGTGGCCTGCATCCAATGTAGATGGACTTTCTAGCAAGGTTCATGAGCTTTTGTTCACTTTGGATCCTGCAGCTGGCTCCTGTTCATCTGACCTACTGTTCTAGGGACTTGAGCTAGCAAGTCTTGCCTGCTAATACTGGAATACCTTGAACTCCACAGCCTGGGAGCCAGAGGTCTGCTGTCTGACGTGCCTATCTTGGATTCACCAGCCCCTGCAGGTACATAGATCAAGAAAAGCATCCAGCCTGACTTGGGACTTTCCAGCCACTACGACCGTTTGAGCAATTTTCTTGATATAAATCTCTCTCTAGATACATATATATATTTATACGCTTTACTAGTTTTGCTTCTCTAGAGAACCCAGCCTAAGACATTTGGTACTGAGTGTGGTTCCAGAGAAACAAAATTGTAAGGACGAGTTTTCTATAATAGTTCTCAAGTCTGGTTAGTCTTAAAGATGTTGATGACTCTGCTTCCAGCAGTAAAGGGGGCACTGCTAATCCATGGTGTGAGGTGGCAATAGAAATACACAAAATATCACCACCAATAGATCAGGTATTGGTGAGAGGTGAGGCTCTGGGTGATCGCATGTTTGATACCCTTCTATAATTTTGTCATAATGAGAAGGATAAGGAAGCTGGTTGGTTGGTCCTACTTTCGCTAGACAAAGTGGTGAAAGAAAGAGATAAGCTCAGGGCTTCAGAGTCAAAGCTCAAGCACTGCATAAACGACCTCAAAGGTTCCACTTGTACCTTGAAAGCAAGCCTTATTTCTTGTAGTAACACAGCTAATACTGCAGAAAACCAAACCCAGACTCTTACCGTAAAAGTTACACCACCAACTGAATTCCCAGCATTGAGTGGTGTCTGAAGTTAAAGTCAGGGCATTTATTAGAAAGGAATGGGATCCTGAAACTTGGGATGCGGACATGTGGGCAGATAATCAGGAAGCTAGGAAGACTGAGCCCCTAAATTGCATTGAATCACTCCTGCCTACAGAACCAGCCCTCTCACTCCCATCTGAAGAGATTATTCCATCTGTGTCTGCTAAGCTACCCTCCCCAGTAAAACCATTAGCCCCTCCGCCCCCATCTGATGAGATTAACCCAGCTGTGTCTGAAGAGCCTTTGTCTTAGTGATTACTTGGGCATCGCCTGAGGCAGATGCCTTACAGGATAATGCTAACTGTTCTCAAAACACATCCCCACCACCCATTTTGGCTTTAGACCTATAACTAGACTTAAGCCCACTGAGCCCCAAAAGGTGAAGTATTAAAGTGCGACCCAGGAGGATGCACTACACTCCAAAAGAACTGCTTGACTTTTCTAATATGTACAAACAGAAACCTGGGGAATATGTGTGGGAATGGCTACTAAGGGTGTGGGATAATTGTACAAGGAACATAAAGTTCGACCAGTCTGAGTTTATTGATATGGGCCTGTTAAGCACAGATTCTTCATTCAATGTTTCAGCTCTAGAGGTTAGTAAAGGATCTAATAGTTCATTTCGTTGGGCTGCTGAAATATGGATTATGCAGTGGCCCACACTAAATCAAGCTGAAGTACCAGACCTGCCTTGGTATACTGTAGAAGAAGGTATTCAAAGGCTTAGGGAAATTGGCCTGTTATAATGGATTTATAAAGTGAGACCCACAGACCCACACATGCAGGGCCCAGGGGACACACCTTTTACCACAACTGTGAAAAACAAATTTGTGAAGGGAGCCCCACCATCCTTGTAGACGGCTATGATTCCTATTTTATGTAAGTCATATTTGACAGTGGGAACTGCCCTAACTGAATTAAGACATTTAACTACAATTGGGCTGATAGGACCCCATGGTGGTAGGGGCCAAGTGGCGGCAATTGATCGACAAAGATAAGGTAGGAGTACTTACCATAATGGACAGTGGAGTCAAAGCAGTGCTCAGAATAGTCTGATTCGTAGGAATTAATGACATTGATTGCTTAGTCGTGGTGTCCCCAGGAGTGAAATAGATAGGAAATGTACTAAATATTTACTTGATATGTACAAGAAGAGAAGAGCCCTGGTGGTGCAGGGGTTAAGAGCTCAGGCTGCTAACCAAAAGGTCGGTAGTTCAAATCCACCAGCCGCTCCTTGCAAACCCTACAGGGCAGTTCTACTCTGTCCTATAGTATTGCTATGAGTTGGAATCAACTAGACAGCAATGGTTTTTTTTTTTTTTTAATTGTACTTTAGGAGAAAGTTTACAGCTCAAGTTAATTTTACATACAAAAATTTATACACATACTGTTTTGTGACATTAGTTGAAATCCCCACAATGTGACAGCACACTCCTCCTTTCCAGCCCAGTTCCCGTGTGTTCATTCAACCAGTTCTTGTCCCCTCATGCCTTCGCATTCTGGCTCTGGACAAGAGCCGCCCATTTGGTATCATGTATCTGATTGAACTAAGACGCACACTCCTCACGTGTATTGTTTTTTGTTTTATAGTTCTGCCTAATCTTTGTCTGAAAAGTGGGTTTCTGTTCTGGGTTAACAGAGCGGCTGGGGGCCATAGATTTGGGGGTTACTCCAGTCTCTGTCAGACCATTAAGTATGGTCTTTTTACATGAATTTGAGCTCTACTCCACACTTCTCTCCCACTCCATCTGGGACTCTCTGTTGTGTTCCCTGTCAGGGTGATCACTGGTGGTAGCCAGGCACCATCTAGTTCTGGTCTCAGGCTGGTGGAGTATCTGGTTCATTTAGCCCATTAGTCCTTTGGGCTAGTATTTTCCTTGTGTGTTTGGTTTTCTACATTCTCCTTTGCTTTGAGTGGGATGGGACCAATAGATGTACCTTAGATGGCTGCTGCAAGCTTTTAAGACCTCAGACACCACTCACCAAAGTGGGATGCAGAACATTTTCTTAATAAACTTTGTTATGCCAATTGACCTAGATGTCTCCCAAAACTATGGTCCCCAGGTCCCAGCCCCAGCTACTCTGTCCCTCAAGGTGTTTGGATGTATCCAGGAAACTTCTCAGCTTTTGCTTTGCTCCAATTGTGCCGATGTCCCCTGTATTGTGTAATCTCCCTCCCTTCACCAAACTTGATTCTTGTCTACTATCTAGTTAATGAATTCCCCTGACCCTCCCTCCTTACCCTCAGAACCATAAAAGAATGCTTTTTTCTGTGTTTAAACCTTTCTCAAGTTCTTGTAATGGTCTCATACAGTATTTGTCCTTTTGTGACTGACTAATTGCACTCAGCATAATGCCCTCCAGATTCATCCATGTTAGGAGATGTTTTGCGGATTCATCATTGTTCTTTACCTTTGTGTAGTATTCCACTGTGTTAATGTACCATAATTTATCCATTCATTTGTTGATGGCACCTAGGTTGTTTCCATCTTTTGCCTATTGTGAACAATGCTGCAATGAACATGAGTGTGCACATGTCTATTCGTATGATGGCTCTTATTTCTTTCAGATGTATTCCTAAGAGTGGGATTCCTGGATCTTATGGTACTTCTATTTCTAGCTTTTTGAGTAAGTGGTAAAATGATTCCCAAAGTGGTTGTGCCATTTTACATTCCCACCAGCAGTGCATAAGTGTTCCAATCTCTCCACAACCTCGCCAACATTTATTATTTTGTGTTTTTTGGATTAGTGCCCAGGCTTGTTGGGGTGAGATGTATCTCATTGTGGTTTTGATTTACATTTCTCTAATGGCCAAAGATTGTGAGCATTTCCTCATATGTCTGTTAGCCACCTGAATGTCTTTTTTGGTGAAGTGTCTGTTCATATCCCTTGCCCGTTTTTTAATTGGATTATTTGTCTTTTTGTTATTGAGGTGTTGCAGTATCTTGCAGATTTTAGAGATTAGACCCTTATCAGATATGTTGTATCCCAATTTTTTTTCCCAGTCTGGAGTTTCACTTTTTACTATTTATGTCATGTATTAGGGCTCCTAGCATTGTCCCTATTTTTTCTTCCACACTCTTTATCATTTTAGATTTTATACTTAGGTCTTTGATATATTTTGAGTTACTTTTTGTGTATTTTGTGAGGTACGGGTCCTGTTTCATTTTTTTTTTTTTTTGCAGCTGGATAACCAGTTATGCCAGCACCATTTGTTAAAGAGATAGTCTTTCCCCCATTTAACAGACTCTAGGCCTTTGTCAAATATCAGCTACTCATAGGTGAATGGATTTATGTCTGGGTTCTCAATTCTGTTCCATTGGTCTATGTATCTGTTGTACCAGCACCACACTGTTCTGACTACAGTGGCAGTATAATAGGTTCTAAACTCAGGTAGAGTGAGGCCTCCCACTTTGTTCTTCTTCAGTAATCCTTTACTTATCTGCGGCCTCTTCCCTTTCCATATGAAGTTGGTGATTTGCTTCTTCATTTCATTAAAAAATGCAGATGGAGCCCTACCCACATGAAAGATGACAGGAGCACACTTTTCCCTTCCTTCTCTGTTTCTTCCCTGGCTCAAAGATTCAGGTCTGCACAAAGCAGGAAAAGCTGTCATAGTGCTTGCTCTTACATATAATGGCCTAAAAAAATGCAGTTGGAATTTGATTCGGGATTGCATTGTATCTGTACATCGCTTTGGGTAGAACTGACATTTTCACAAATCTTAAGTCTTCCTATCGATGAGCATGGTATGTTTTTTCTCTTACGTAGGTTTCTTTTGGTTTCTTCCAGTAGTGTTTTGTAGTTTTCTTTGTATAAGACTTTTACATCTCTGGTTAGATTTATTCCTACGTACTTTATCTTCTTAGGGGCTATTGTAAATGGTATTGATTTGGTGATTTCTTTTTCAAAGTTCTCTTTGTTGGTGTAGAGGAATCTAACTGATTTTTGCATGTATATCCTGTATCCGGATACTTTACTGAAATCTTCTATTAGTTCCGGTAATTTTCTTGTGCATTCTTTGGGGTTTTCTGTGTATAAGATCATAGATATAAGATATAAGTTACTTTTACTTCTTTCTTACCAATTTTGATACATTTTATTTCTTTTTCTTGCCTTACTGCTCTGGCTAGGACCTCCAGCACAATGTTGAATAAGAGTGGCGATAAAGGGCATCTTTGGCTGGTTCCCGTTCTCAAGGGGAATGCTTTCAGACTCACGCCATATAGAATGATGTTGGCAGTTGGCTTTGAATAAATTCGCTTTATTATGCCGAGGAAATTCCCTTCTATTCCTATTTTGCTGAGAGTTTTTATCAGGAATGGGTGTTGGACTTTGTCAAATGCCTTTTATGCATCAATTGGTAAGATCGTGAGGTACTTGTCTTTGGTTTTATTTATGTGATGATTGATTTTGCAATGTGAAACCATCCCTGCATATCTGGTATGAATCCCACTTGGTCATGATGAATTATTTTTCTGAAGTGCTGTTAAATTCTATTGGCTAGAATTTTGTTGAGGATTTTTGTGCCAATGTTCATGAGGGATATCATTCTGTAATTTTCTTTTTTGTGATGTCTTTGCCTGGCTTTGGTATCAGGGTTATGTTGGCTCCATAGAATGAATTTGACAGTATTCTTTCCTTTTCCATGCTCTGAAATACCTTTAGTAGTACTGGTGTTAAATCTTCTCTGAAAGTTTGGTAAAATTCTCCAGTGAAGCCATCAGTGCCAGAGCTTTTTTTTTTTTTTTTGTTGGGAGGGTTTTTTTTTTAATTACCTCTTCAATCTCTTATTTAATTATGGGTTTGTTTAGTTTTTCTACCTTGGTTTGTGTTAGTTCAGGTAGGTAGTGTGTTTCTAAAATTTGTCTGTTTCCTCTAGGTTTTCAAATTTATCAGAGTACAGGTTTTCATAGTGTTCTGTTATGATCCTTTTTATTTCAGCTGGGTCTGTTATGATATCACCCATCTCATTTCTTCTTTGGGTTATTTGCCTCCTCTCTTGTTTTTCTTTTGTCAGTTTGGCGAATGGTTTGTCAATTTTATTGATCTTTTCAAAGAACCAAGTTTTTGGTCTTGTTGACTCTTTCAATTGTTTTTCTATTCTCTATTTCATTGATTTCTGCTCTAATTTTTATTATTTCCTTTCTTCTGGTGCCAGAGTGCTTCTTTTGCTGCTCACTGTGTTTTTGAGTTGTACGGTTAATGTTTTGATTTTGGCCCTTTCTTCTTTTTGAATGTGTGCATTTATTGCTATAAATTGACCTGTAAGCACTGCTTTTCCTGTGTCCCAAAGGTTCTGGTAAGATGTGTTTTCCTGCTCATTTGATTCTATGAATTTCTTTATTCCATCCTTGATTTCTTCTATAACCCAGTAGTTTTCAAGGTGTTGTTCAGTTTCCATAATTTTTTTTTTCCTTGCTGTTTCTGTTATTGATTTCTACTTTTATGGCTCAATGGTCTAAAAAGATGCTTTGTAATATTTCGATGTTTTGGATTCTGTTAAGCCTTGCTTTGTGGCTTAAAATGTGGTCTATTCTAGAGATTGTTCCATGTGCATTGGAAAAGAATGTTTACTTGGCTGTAGTTCAGTGGAGTGTTCTGTATATGTCTATGAGGTCAAGTTGACGGATTGTGGCATTTAGATCTTTGGTGTCTTTATTTTCTTTCTAGATACTCTGTCCTTCACCAAAAGTGGTGTGTTGAAGTCTCCTACTATTATTGTGGAGCTGTCTATTTCTCTTTTCAACGCTGTTAGAGTTTGTTTTACGAATTTTGGAGCCCTGTCATTAGGTGTGTATGTATTTATTATGGTTATGTCCTCCTGGTGTATTGACTTTTAATCATTATATAGTGCCCTTCATTACCTTTGTGGTGGATTTTTCTTTAAAGTCTATTTTGTCAGAGATTAATATTGCCACTCCTGCTCTTTTTTGGTTGTTGCTTGCTTGATACATTTTTTTTCTGTTTTTTGAGTTTTAGTTTGTGTCTATGCTCTAAGGTGTGTCTCTTGATGCATTTAGGCCATTTACTTTCAGTGTAATTATTGATAGTATGAGTTTACTGCTGTCATTTTGACGTATTTTGTGCATGTGCGTGTGCGTAGTTGAGTTTCTTTGTTCCACTTAATTTTCTGTGCTGAGTCATTTTTCTTTACGTATTCTCTTTTCATCTTTTTCATTATTGTTGTTTTTGTGTTGACTGAACCTTTATGTTTTTCTTCTTTTTTATTTTGATGGGTAGATTTGTTAGCTTCCTTTGTGGTTATCTTAAAATTTCCCTTTATTTTTCTAAGTTTAAACCAATCCTTTTTTAATTTTTTTTATTGTACTTCAGGTGAAGGTCCACAGAACAAACAGATTCTCATGAAACAGTAGTACACATATTGTTCTATGACATTGATTAACAAGCCCACAACATGTCAACCCTTTCCCCTCCCGACATTTTTTTTATTTTGGTGAAAATATACATAGCTAAAGATACACCATTTCAAAAATTTCTACATGCACAGTTCAGTGACATCAACTACACTCTTCCAATTGTCCTGCTACTCTCACTTTAGATGAAGGTCCACAGAACAAAATAGTTTTTCATTAAACAGTTAGTACACATGTTGCCCTATGACAATGGTTAACAACCTCACAACATATCAACACTATCCTTACTCAGCCTTGGGCTCCCCATCTCCAGCTTTCCTGTCCCCCTCTGCCCTCCAGTCCCTGTCCCTGGACTGCTGTGCCTCACCAGTCCCGTTTGGTTTTATGGGGCTGTCCAATCCCTGGCTGAACAGTGAACCTTGGAAGTGACTTTGCCACTGAGCCAAAAGGGTGTCCGGGTCACCCTCTCGGGGTTTCTCCAGTCTCCTTTAGGCCAGCAAATCTGGTCTTTTCCTTGTAAGTTAGAACCTTGTTCTACATCCTTCTCCAGCTCTGTCTAGAACCCTGTTGTGATCCCAGTCAGATCATTCAGTGGTGTTAGCCAGGCACCATCTAGCTGCACTGGACTCAGTCTTAAACCAATCTTTTATTTCTTGCTATTGCCTTAACTTCCTCTTCATATGGAAGTTCTATGACTACACTATTTATTCCTTTGTTTTTCTTTTGATGTTGGCATTATTTACATATTGACTTCTGTTTCCCTATTTTCAGTCTTTTAGCTTTGACTTGTTTTTGCGACTTCCCTATCTGAGTTCATATCTGGTTGTTCTGTCTTGTGTTCTGGTCTTGGGTTGTTGTATGATATTGTTGGTTCTCTAATCAGAAGACTTCCTTTAATATTTCTTGTAATTTTTGTTTGGTTTTTCACAAATTCTCTTAACTTCTGTTTATCTGGAAAAACCCTAATTTTGCCATCATATTTCAGAGAGTTTTGCTGGATATATAATTCTTGGCTAGCAATTTTTTTCCTTCAAAGCTTTTCACATGTCATCCTACTACCTTCTTGCCTGCATGGTTTCTGCTAAGTAATCAAAATTTAGCCTTACTGATTCTCCTTTGTAGGTGACTTTTTACTTATCCCTAGTTGCTTTCAAGATTCTATGTGTGTCTTTAGTTTGGGCAAGTTTGATTATAATATGTATTGGTGACTTACTTTGGGGATCCACCCTGTGTGGGGTTCGTTGAGCTTCCTGGATAGCTATCTTCTCATTTTTCACAATATCAGGTAAGATTTCTGCCAGCAAATCTTCAAAAATTCTCTCTGCATTTTCTGTTATTCCCCCTCCCTCCCCTTATGGTACTCCAATCACTCATAAGTTTTTCCTCTTGATAGTGTTCAACATAAGTCTTAGGGTTTCTTCATTTTTTAAAAATTATTTTTCAGATTTTTCCTTAAATAAATTGGTGTCAAAGGATTTATCTTCAATCTCAGTAATTCTGACTTCCATGGCCTCATTTCTGCTCCTATGACATTCTATTGAGTTGTCCAATTCTGAAATTTTATTGTTAATCTTTTGGATTTCTAGTTGCTGTCTCTCTTTTGCTTCTAGCAGCCTGTTAAATTTATTGTTCTGTTCTTGTACTGCTTTCCTGAATTACTCTGTTGCTTTGTCTGTATGTTCTTTGGCTTGGTCTGAGTTTTGCCTAATCTCCTTGCTGATCTCTTGGAGAGCTCTGTATATTAATCTTTTGAATTCTATCTCCAGAAATTCCATAACCTTATCTTCCTCCAGAAGGTTTCCTGGTTCTCTATTTTGGCTATATGATCCAGGTGATCCAACGGTGCTTGAAGTGTCAGTGGCAGATAGAGATGCTGTTCGGAGTCTTTGGTAGGCCCCTATCAGAGAATCACAGCACAGATCCTTAGGGTTTGGGGACAAAGCCCTGCCATCCTCTGCAGATAACTACTACCTTTTTGAGAAACATCTTTTGGCTTGTTACTGGGCCTTAGTAGAGACTGAATGCTTAATCATAGGCCACCAAGTCACTAAGTGGCCTGAGCTGCCCTATCATGAATTGGGTGTTGTCTGACCCACAGAGTTATAAACTTGGACGTGCACAGTAGCACGCCTTCATTAAATAGAAGTAGTATATATGAGATCTGTCCCATGCAGGAGCTAAAAGCACAAGTTTTATGAAGAAGTGGCACAAATTTCCATGGTCTCCACTCCTGTCACATTATCTTTCATCTCCCAGTCTGCACCTATGGCCTTATGGGGAGTTCCTCATGATCATTTGACAGAAGAAGCCAAAACTCGTGCCTGGTTACAGATGGTTCTGCTTGATATACAGGCAACATTCAAAACTGGACACTGGTAACAGTACAGCCTCTTTCTGGGACCTCTGTGAATGACAATGGTGAAGGAAAATCTACCCAATGCGCAGAACTTCAAGCAGTGCATCTGGTTGTTCACTTTTCTTGGAAGGAGAAGTGGCCAGATGTGCAATTGTATACTGATTCATTGACTGTGGCCAATGGTTTGGCTGGATGGTCAGAGACTTGGAAGGAGCATGATTGGAAAATTGGAGACAAGGAGGTATAGGGAAGAGGAATGTGGACAGACCTCTCTGAAGGGGCCAAAGAAGTGAAGATATTTGTGTCTCACGTGAATGCTCACCAAAGAGTGATCTCAGCAGAGGAGGCTTTTAACAATCAAGTGGATAGTATGACACATTCTGTGAAAACCAGTTATCCTCTCCCTATCCACTCCTGTCATTGCCCAATGGACTCATGAACAAAGTGGCCATGGTGGCAGGGATGGAGGTTAGGCATGGGCTCAGGGACATTGATGTCCACTCACCAAGGCCAACTTGGCTACAGCTTCTGCTGAGTGCTCAATCTGCCAGCAGCAGAGACCAACACTGAGTCCCCAACATAGCACCATTCCTTGAAGAGATCGGCCAGCAACCTGGTGGCTGGTTCATTGCATTGGAATGCTTCCACCATGGAAAGGGCAGTGTTTTGTTCTTACTGGAATAATCACTTATTCTGGATACAAATTTGTTTTCTCTGCATGAAATGCTTCCCCCAAAACTACCATTGGTGGACTTACAGAATGCCTTATCCACAGTCTGGTATCCCACACAGCAATGCCTCAGATCAAGGGACTCACTTCACAGCATATGAAGTGTGGCAATGGGCCCTCACTCATGGAATTCACTGGTTTTACCATGTTCCCCAAAGAGATGGATTGACACAGTGGCTGCAACAATGGGCTCAAGCATAACAACGATTATGAGGATGGTGCAGGACTGAGCAGTGTTTCGTTCTGGGTTGCTATGAGTCAGAATCGAACTGGCGGCACCTAACAACAACAACCACTTTCCCCATAATCCTGAAGCAGCTACCTTGACAGAACAATGGAACGGCCTTCTAAATAAAGACACAGTTACGGTGGCAGCGAGGTGACAATACCTTGCAGGACTGGGGCAATGTTCTCCAGGAGGCTGTATATGCTCTAAACCAGTGTCCAATATATGGTGCTGTATCTCCCATAGCCAAGATTGATGGATCCAGGAATCAAGGGGTGGAAATGGAAGCGGCACCACTCACTATTATCCCTAGTAACTCACCCACAAAATTTTTCCCTCCTTTCCCCATGACCCTGTGCTCTGTGGGTCTAGAGGTCTTAGTTCCAACGGAAGAAATGCTCCCACTTGGAGACACATTACTGATTCCATTGATCTGGAAGTTAAGAATGCCACTTGGCCACTTTGGGCACCCCATGCTTCTGGATCAACAAAGAAAGGAGTTACCATATTGGCTGGTGTGATTGATCCTGATTACCAAGGGGAAATTGGATTGATATTATATAATGGAGGTAAAGAAGCGTATGTGTGGAATACAGGTGATCTCTTAGGGCATTTCTTAGTACTACCATGCTCTGACATTAAAGCCAATAGAAAACTACAGCAACCCAATTCCAACATGACTACTAATGGCCCAGACCCTTCAGGAATGAAGGTTTGGATCACCCCACCAGGCAAAGAACTATGACCAGCTGAGGTGCTTGCTGAGGGCAAAGGGAATACGGAATGGGTGATAGAAGAAGGTAGTTCTAAATACCAACTACGATCATGTGACCGGTTGCAGAAATGAGGACTGTAATTGTTAAGAGTATTTTTGCCTTGTGTGCATCAAATATTTTGTTATCTTCACTTATAAAATATAAGAAGTAAATGCAGCTAGTGCATTTTTGGTCGTACGCGTGTTGGTTGTATCATGTTAGGCATAAGTATGACTTTATAATTGCCTTTACAGATTATGTACGGTTCAAGGAGATGTGTGCAGGTGCCAAGTTGACAAAGGGTGGACTGTGATGGTGAACGTTGTGTGTCAACTTGGCTAGGTCATGATTCTCAGTGGTTTGGCAGTTATGATGTAGTTTAGCAGTTATGTAATGATGTAATTTATCAGTTAAGTAATGATGTAAATAATTTCATCATAAAATCTGCTATGAGCAACCAGTCAGTTGAAAGGGAGTTTCTTTGGGTGTGTGGCCTACCTCCAGTATATAATGGATGTAACAGGAAGGCTCTTCCTCTGGTTTCTGCATCTGGCTCATCATCCTCTGACCTCTAGTTCTTGGGACTTGAACTAGCAGCTTGCCTGCCTGTCTTGGGATTCATCAGCCTCCACAACATACGTGCCAGAGCCCTGCCATCTGACCTGCCAATCTTGGGTCCATCAGCCCCTGCAGCTACTTGAGTTAGCAGAAGCTTTCGGCCTGATGCCTGACCGGCAGACTTGGAACTTATCAGCCTCTACAACAATGTGAGCTATTTCCTTGTGTTAAATTTGTGTTAAATCTCTCTCTCTCTCTCTCTCTCTCTCTGTGTGTGTATACATATATATATACATACATACACACACACTTCACTCGTTTTACTTCTTTACAGAACCCAGCCTAAGACAGGCCCCAAAAAGCTAGCACACAGAACCAATTTTTATCATACTACAAAGTATAGCCAAGTCACTGTCAATCCCAAGATTCCAAGAGACCATGATCCCCACCCCCAATATATTTATATATCAAAAGAATGCCAAATGACTCCACACACTTACCGCCATCCACTTTTGAGAATGACACAAGGATTTTATTGTATAAGACTTCCATTTTTCTAGAATTAGGGTTAAGAAGAAGGTCCTGGATGGCAGTCGTGGAGGGGAGGTAGGTGGTTAAACTTTGAAGATGAATGATTACAGGAGAAGGATGAGGTGAGAAAGAAGATTATCAGAAAAAAAATAGTAGTACATGCAGATAGAAGAAAGGGGATCAAGAAAGAAAGATAACTGCTGTATATGGAAGGTTTGTGCCAGGGGAAGAAGAACAAAACAGTGATACATGTAGGGCTTTGTAGTGTAGTGGTGAAGCATGTGTACCTTATACTATGATTGCCTGGGTAAAAATCCCTGCTCTGCAAATTATCTGCTGTGTGACCTTTGGCAAGTTACCTGGACTGTGTAAGCTACCTCAATTTCCCCATCTGTAAAATGTGGATACTAATACTCATAACTCCTAAAAGAAAGGGTTATTATTAGGATTAAATGCTTTAATATATGACCAGTGCCTGACACATAGTAACTATACAGTAAATGTTAGTTGCTTCTGAATCTGAGCTCCAACAATCTAGGTCCATCAGTTACAGTGCTTTTGTCTTTCAGCCTAATACAAGGATTCTATTCTCACTAAATACCATGTTTCCAGTTAAGAAACTAACCATAAAAGCTTAGCAGTATGCCTGATGTAAGGACTCGTAGACACTGTAACTGAAGTGAATCTCACTTAAGTGCATATAACTTGAATCTGCAAAAACGAGTTAGAAATTCAGAAACTTCTAGACCAGGTAAAGAACGAGAGCCTATAAGAATAAAGAAAATTTCTCAGTGCCAAGGTGGTGCCTGGAAAAAAAGTAAAGCATAACTTTCAAAAAGGCTATAGTCAACCCAGAAGGCACAAGACTAACACCCTAAGCCCATCCTCCTTTCTTGTCAAAGCAAGCCTCTGTCAGGGCAATGAGCACTAACCACCCAGCAATTGATATAGGAGACTATTTCAAGACCAGAAAATGCTCAGTTCTCTCTCTGCGCAAAGCCATTTTCTTCCTATTAAAAAATGTACTTAGGGGAGATTGGAACTCTTATGCACTGCTGGTGGGAGCACAAAATGGTACAACCATTTTGGAAAATAATTTGGAGCTTCCTTAAAAATCTAGAAATAGAAATACCATAAGATTCAGCAATCCCACTCCTAGAAATATACCCAAGATAAATTAGAGCCGTCACACGAATAGACATATGCACACCCATGTTCACTGCAGCACTATTTGCAATAGCAAAACAATGGAAACAAACTAAATATCCACCAACAGATGAATGGATAAACAAATTATGGTACATACACACAATAGAATGATAAAGAATAATGAGGAATCCGCAAAACATCTCACAACATGGATGAATCTAGAGGGCATTATGCTGAGTGAAATAAGTCAGTCACAAAAGGATAAATATTGTATGAGACCACTATTATAAGAACTCAAGAAAAGGTTTAAACACAGGGGAAAAAAAGCATTCTTTGATGGTTACAAGGGTGTAAAGGGAGGGTGAGGGAAATCACTAACTAAATAGTAGACAAGGGTCAACTTCTGTGAAGGGAAGGACAACACACAATATAGGTGAAGTCAGCACAACTAGACCAAAGCAAAAGCAAAGAAGTTTCTTAGACACATCCAAACACTTTGAGGGACCGAGTAGCTGGGGCTGGGAACTGGGAACCATAGTTTTGGGAGACATCTAGGTCAATTGGCATAACATAGTTTATAAAGAAAATGTTCTACATCCTACTTTGGTGAATGGTGTCTGAAGTCTTAAAAGCTTGCAGGCAGCCATCTAAGATACATCTATTGGTCCCATCCAACTCAAAGCAAAGGAGAATGTAGAAAACCAAACACACAAGGAAAATACTAGCCCAAAGGACTAAAGGACCAAATGAACCAGATGTTCCACCAACCTGAGACCAGAAGAACTAGATAGTGGCCGGCTACCACAAATGACCACCCTCACAGGGAACACAACCAAGAGTCCCGGACAGAGCAGGAGAAAAATGTAGAACAGAATTCAAATTCACGTAAAAAGACCAGACTTACTGGCCTGACACAGACTAGAGGAACTTCCAAAACTACAGCCCCTAGATGCTCTGTTAACCCAGAACTGAAACTATTACCAAAACCCACTCTTCACACAAAGATTAGACAGGACTATAAAGCAGAAAATAATACACTTGAGGAACGTGCTTCTTAGTTCTATCAGATATATGAGAACAAATGGGCAGCTCCTGTACAAAAGTAGGATAAGAAGGCAGGAAGGGACAGGAATTGGTCAAATCGACACAGGGAACAAGGGGTGGAAAGGGGAAGTTTGCTGTCACATTGTGGGAACTGCAACCGGTGTCACAAAACAATATGTGTGTAAATTTTTGAATGGGAAGTTAACCTGTGCTGTAAATTTTCACCTAAAGCATAATAAAAAAGAAAAAAAGGGAAGAGGAATACTTCTACGAGTTGGAAAAAGAGGCATGTTGTTTATTCCTCATCTACCAAGCACATGAGTTATCCAAAGGGAAAATATAAGGAGAAGGGAACAAAGCTGGGACTCTGAGGGCTTTCGGCCAAGATGTATGGATTTCCATTCCTAACGTGGAGGCCAGAGCTCTGAGCTCAGTTTCTTTGGGGTTATACTTCAGATGCTGTATAAATGGAAAGCTTTCACTTTCCCAGGACTTGTAATACTTCTGCATTCTAGAAGGAAACTAGAAATGTACTTATTTCCCCACTTTGATTGAACATTTCTAGGGAAGCCGACAGATTGAAATCAAGTTCCCAGTTGGTATAACTACTACATTCAAACAATTAAGGCAGTGTCCCTAAAAAAGAAAAATCTAGTGATTTATTTGACATTTTAAAATTGGAGCAAGATTATTGCATTTGTCTATTTCATACTGGAACATCAAGGGGAAGAAATTGAGGCCAATATGGAAAACAAACTGTCATTCTGAACTAAAAAAAAAAAAAATTATTTAGAAAACACTGTCCTCTTGGGGAAAGTAACTGCACTTCAGTTGAAAGAAATACTCTTTTGCTAAGGAATCATGTGTATCCCTTAGACAAGTATATAAGTATATATGGTTTATCTTTTGCAAGGTAAATACTAGGAAATTGTCTTGTGTGTGGGTTATCTATGCTTTTCTCCTTTGATATATCAGTTACTTACTTTCTAAACAACTCGAAGTTTTCCTTGTCATATAAAATGTCATAAATTGAACTTAAAAGCATTTTGACCCTGTTAAAATTATTGTCTCCAATCCACACTTTTCTAATCTGTAAAATGTACATGGTATCAGTACCAACAACAGGGAAGTCATTAGAGGATGCAATGGAGAGAATATCTGTAAGACTGATAGTAGATCATAATAAATAAGAGGAAAGTAGACATGAGCTGTTCAGTATTGGTACAAAAAAGCTATTATTAATGGGATGTCTATAAAAATCATACAATTATGTGAGCAGCCATCTGAAATACTCCACTGGTCTCATCACTTTGGGGACAAGGGAGAATGAAGAGAACAGGATACAAGGAAAATATTAGTCCAAAGGACTAATGGACCACACCTATCAAGGCCTCCACCAGACTGAGTCCACTACAGCTAGATGGTGCCCGGCTACTACCACTGACTGCTCTGACCGGGATCATAACAGAGGGTCCTGGAGAGAGCTGGAGAAGGATGCAGAACAAAATTCTAACTCACAAAAAAGACCAGATTTACTGGCTGGACAGAGACTGGAGAAACCCGGAGAGTATGGCCCCCAGACACCCTTTTAGCTCAGTGGTGAAGTCACTCCCGAGGTTCACCATTCAGCCGGGGATTGGTCAGCCCCATAAAACAAAATGGGACTAATGAGACACAGCAGTCCGGGGACAAGGACTAGAAGGCAGGAGAGGACAGGAAAGCTGGTGATAGGGAACTCAAGGTTGAGAAGGGACAGTGTTGACATGTCGTGGGGTTGTTAACCATTGTCATAGGGCAGTATGTGTACTAACTGTTTAATGAGAAACTATTTGTTTCTGTAAACTTTCATGTAAAGTACAAAAAAAAAGAATTATCTGTGTGATATCAAATTGAGAACAGCAACTCAAAAGGTTTGATGGGAAGCCTAGGGGACAGTGAGTTGAAGATAATGGTGATGGAATAATTTGGAAAAGGATAGTGAGAAGAGCAGCACAACTGGAAGAATGTAATCGATGTCACTGAATTGTACATGTAGAAATTTTTGAAATGGTGTACCTTTAGCTATGTATATATTCACCAAAAAAAAAAAAAAGTCCTCCAAGGTCAAGAAGGGAGAGTGTTGACATGCCATGGGGTTGTTAACCAATGTCATAAAACAATATGTGTACTGACTGTTAATGAGAAACTATTTGTTCTGTAAACCTTCATCTAAAGTACAATTTAAAAAATTTAAAAAATCATACAATTACACAATGCATCGGAGTTTATAACATATTTTGAAGTTTAAATGAATGAAACTTTTCTCTCTTACAGAAAGACAGCCCTCTTCCAAGCAACATTCGAGACTATGGGACAAAAAATTCTTCACTGACATAACTCTGCAATCCTCAGTGGGGCAGCTGGGAATTCAAATGAAGGGTGAAGACGTGAAGGTGGAAGTGCCTCAATTATCCATACGCCTACAAGGAAGACCAGTAAATACGACTATTATTCAAATTTATGCACCAACCACTAAGGCCAAAGATGAAGAAATTGAAGATTTTTACCAACTTCTGCAGTCTGAAATTGATCGAACATGCAATCAGGGTACATTGAAAATTACTGGTGATTGGAATGCAAAAGCTGGAAACAAAGAAGGATTGGTAGTTGGAAAATATGGCCTTGGTGATAGAAACCATGTCAGAGATTGCATGATAGAATTTTGCAAGATCAAAGACTTCTTCATTGTGAATACATTTTTCAACAACATAAACGTTGACTATACATGTGGACCTTGCCAGATGGAATACACAGGAATCATATAGACTACATCTGTGGAAAGAGACTATGGAAAAGCTCAATATCATCAGTCAGAACAAGGCCAGGGGCCGACTGCGGAACAGACCATCAATTGCTCGTATGTAAGTTCAAGTTGAAGCTGAAGAAAATTAGAACAAGTTCACGAGAGCCAAAACATGACCTTGAGTATATCCCACCTGAATTTAGAGACCATCTCAAGAACAGATTTGACGTGCTGAACATTAATGACTAGACGATTTGTGGAATAACATCAAGGGCATCATATATGAAGAAAGCAAGAGGTCATTAAAAAACAGGAAAGAAAAAAAGACAAAAATGTATGTCAGAAGAGACTCTGAAACTTTCTCTTGAAAGTCGAGTAGCTAAAGCAAATGGAAGAAATGATGAAGTAAAAGAGCTGAACAGAAGATTTCAAAGGGCAGCTTGAGAATACAAAGTAAAGTATTATAATGACACGTGCGAAGACCTGCAATTAGAAAAACAAAAAGGAAGAACACGCTCGACATTTCTCAAGCTGAAAGAACCAAAGAAAAAAATCAGGCCTCGAGTTGCCATACTGAAGAATTCTACTGGGAAAATATTAAACAATGCAGGAAGCATCAAAAGAAGATGGAAGAAGGAACACAGAGTCACTATACCAAAATAATTGGTAGACATTCAACCATTTCAGGAGGTAACATATGATCAGAACCAATGGTACTGAAGGAAGAGGTCCAAACTGCACTGAAGGCATTGGGGAAAAACAAGGCTCCAGGAATTGACCGAATACCAACTAAGATGTTTCAAAAAATGCATGCAGCACTGGAAGTGCTCACTGGTCTATGCTAAGAAATCTGGAATACAGCTACCTGGTCAATTGACTGGAAGAGATTCCATATTTATGCCTATTCCAAAGAATGGTGATCCCACTGAATGCAGAAATTATCCAACAGTATCATTAATATGACAAGCAAGTAAAATTTTGCTGAAGATCATTGAAAAGCGGCTGCAGCAGCACATCAACAGGGAACTGACAGAAATTCAAGCTGGATTCAGAAGAGGATGTGGAACTAGGGATATCATTGCTGATTTCAGATTGACCGGGCTAAAAGCAGAGAATACCAGAAAGATGTTTACCTGTGTTTTATTGACAATGCAAAGGCATTTGATTGTGTGGATCATAACAAATTATGGATAACATTACGAAGAATGGAAATCCCAGAACACTTAATTCTGCTCATGAGGAACCTGTACATAGATCAAGAGTCAGCTGTTCGAACAGAACAAGGGGATACTACATGGTTTAAAGTCAGGAAAGGTGTGTGTCAAGGTTGTATCATCTCATCATACTTATTCAATCTGTATTCTGAGCAAATAACCCGAGAAGCTGGACTATTTGAAGAAGAATGGGTTATCAGGACTGGAGGAAGACTCATTAACAACCTACGTTATGCAGATGACACAACCTTGCTTGCTGAAAGTGAAGAGGACGTGAAACACTTACTGATGAAGATCAAAGACTACCACCTTCAGTATGGATTACACCTCAACATAAAGAAAACAAAAATCCTCACGACTGGACCCATAAGCATCATCATGATAAATGGAGAAAAGATTGAACTTGTCAAGGATTTCATTTTACTTCGATCCACAATCAACGCCCATGGAGGCAGCAGTCAAGAAATCAAAGGACGTGTTGCATTAGGCAAATCTGCTGCAAAAGACCCCTTTAAAGTGCAGAAAAGGAAAAATGTCACTTTAAGAACTAAGGTGCACCTGACCCAAGCCATGGTGTTTTCAATCGCCTCATATGCATGCAAAAGCTGGACAATGAATAAGACTGAAGAAGAGTTGATGCCTTTGAATTATGGTGTTGGTGAAGAAAGTTGACTATACATGGACTGCCAAAAGAACAAAGAAATCTATCTTAGAAGAAGTACAGCCAGAATACTCTTTGGAAGCGAGGATGGTGAGACTTTGTCTCACATACATTGGACATGTTGTCAGGAGGGACCAGTTCCTGGAGAAGGACATCATGCTTGGTAAAGTAGAGGGTCAGTGAAAAAGAGGAAGACGCTCAATGAGATGGGTTGACACAGTGGCTGCAAGAATGGGCTCAAGCATAACAACAATCGTGAGGATGGCGCAGGACTGGGCAGTGTTTCGTTCTATTGTACATAGGGTCACTATGAGTCAGAACCGACTCAATGGCACCTAACAACAACAAGAACACCATTCACTGGCTGGCCATTCTTGGCCAAGTTCTGAACCTCTCTTGGTTTGATTCCCTGTCTTTGAAATACAGTAAAAACAATACTGACATCAGAGTTGGTGAGATGATTACATCAATTAGAATCTACTGGAATAATTTGTAGGGTGGGCTATCCCTAAAACAAGGCAACTCTGGGAGGAAATGGCCTTTTGTAAAGGTTATTCCTGTATGGAGTCCTTATGTCTGCATGTTTGAAAACCATCTATGGAGAGAATGGTCACATTCAGGTTTCTTACTGGAGTGGCATTTCAGTTAATCTCAACATACCCATGCTGTAAGTTCTTCTGACTTTATCTACTGTGCCTGGACCAGCATTTAAACTTAAAAAAAAAAGACACTTCTTAAAGAGTTTCTGGTCTTCCTCCTAAGAGTACAGTCACCACTGAATATTGAAAAGGGCCTCATTTTAACCTCCAACCGAAGCATCATTGATAAGCACAATGAGAGATAGCCTACATAGCAGAAACTCTTGAGGCCACATTGCTTGAACTACTCACTCTGTGACATTTGGAGGTATACTAGTGAGTGTAAATGACCTCAATTACTCCATATGAAAAATAAGGGATAATATTAGAATTTACTTTGTGAGGATTAACTGAGTGAATACACTTAATACGTGCTCAGTTAATGTTAACTACTATTCTCAAAAGACTCTCATAAAAAAAAACTTGCATAGAACTGACTGCTGTCTGGAATAGAATAAATAAGAGATGATTAAGAGGTATTTAACAAGGAAGAAGAAAAGCAGTTTTATTTGGTAAAAATAAAAAGTGCTGGAAAAGCAGATTAAAGGGATAAAACAATCTTGCAACCATTGGAAATGTATCATCTAGTGGAAGTATAAGAAATAGACAAAGACGTCTCATAGGATCAGGCTAAAAGAGGAAGTCAAAGAATGGCAGGTTACAGAGCACAATATGATTATGTGTGTCAGAATGGAGAATGAATTAAGAGTTAAGAGATGTAGGGATATATGATCAGTATCTGATTGTTTAACATGGATCTAATTATTTTACACTTGACTAGTGAAGAGATGCAGGACAAGTCAAAAAAAGCAGGTCTCTAACAAATTCCCTTTATAATAAAACAAAGTGTCAGAGAGATATACAGGCAAAGATGTTCTCATGAATATGTTAACTGTACTTTTATATGCAAAAATTTTAAAAACTAAAAACAATCTTAACGTTTAAAAAGGACACAGTTAAGAAGGCTTCTTCAACATGTCCAAACAACTCGTGGGATTGGTTTACTGGGTTAAAGGCTTAGGACCATTGTCTGGTGGGACAACTTAGTCAACTGGCATAACACAGTTCATAAATATAATGTTCTACATCCTAGTTTTGTGAGTAGTGTCTGGGGTCTTAAAAGCTTGCAAGTGGCCATCTAAGGTATAACTATTGGTCTCTACTAGTCTGGAGCAAAAGAGAATAAAAATCCCAAAGACTCAAAGAAAAACTAGTCCACAGGACTAATAACCCAAACAAACCACGGCCTCTTCTAACCTGAGACCAGAAGAACTAGGTGGTGCCTGGCTACCACCAACAACCGTTCTGATCAGGGACACGATAGAAGGTCCCGGATAGAATGGGAGAAAAATGTAGAACAAAACTCAAATTCCTAAATAAGGCCAGACCTACTGGATTGATAGAGACTAGAGGAATCCCTGAGACTACCATCTTAAGACACCCTTTGAACTTGACACTGGAGCTACTCCTGGAGGTCACCTTTCAGCAAAATAATAGATTGGCTAATAAAATAAGCAATATCACCTGTGAGTAATGTGCTTCTTTAAACAATCAACTATATGAGCCCAAACGGTCAACATTTACCTAAAAGCAAAGATGAGAAGGCAAGGAGGGGAAAAGAAGCTAGATCAATGGAAACAGAACAAACAGAAAGGAAATAATGAGAATGCTGACACATGAAAATTGTAACCAATGTCATGGAACAATTTGTATAAAAATTGTTAAATGGGAATCTGATTTGCCGTGTAAACTTTCACCTAAAACACAATAAAATATATTTTAAAAGGAGGTAAATGTTACAAAAACCACAGTCTGAATGACAGATTTCTATGCATTCATATTAAAATAAAGGAAAATGCTCCTGTTAATTGAAGAGCCATCTAAAAACGTTATCAATACACACACGTATTAAAAAGAAATGTACCAAAAATCCAAGTAGTTCTGTATATGGTTTTATTCATTGTGGTATGCTTTTTTTAATCAACTTTTTTTAAAGGAATACCTATGCCTTCACAATTTAAAAAAAAACTGTATAGTGAGGGGAATAAAATGATTTTTAGTAATCCTGTGTGTGTATATAGGTTTCAACTTAGTCTTCCCTAGAGTAATTGACTTACAGTCCTCAGAGAACATGGTGGGAATAGGAAAGAAAAGAGTAGATGTTCAGGAAGCACACACCAGTTTTACACAACACACTGACCTACGTTAAAAATGATAGCTGGAAGAAGAATATTTTTAAAACCACACAAGGCTGTTTTCCTCAGTTAGTGTTCTTGTTTAATTTTAATCAAGGTGGAGGGAAATAGGCAGTGATGCCAAAAGCTATCACACCTAAAATAAGAAAATATCTCTACTTTTTGGATGGCCTATGCTAGTATTAATATGACTGCCTCACAATTCCAGTAGTCCAAAAGCTTTTACAGGCATGTTCTAGAGCAGTACTATTCATTAGAGACAAAATAAAAACTATATGCAATTTTTTAAAACTAAGAAACAGGAAAAATTAATTTTAATAATATATTTTATAAAACCTAATGCATTCAAAATATTATTTCAACATGTAATCAACATAAATAAATCAATAAGATATTTCACCTTCTTTTTTTGTAGTAAGTCATTGAAATCAGTGTGTATTTTACACCTACATCTCAATTCAGATGCTACATTTTCATAGGAGACAATGAATTTAAATTTAGATATGATAAAATTTGCATTAAAAAATACAGTCACATATCCAAGATTTCCCAAACATAATGACTTAAAATTTTTCCAATAAGAGAATTGATTAAATTTAAATTAACTGTAATTAAAATTAAAAATTCAGTTCCTCAGTTGCACTAGCCACATTTCAAGTGCTTAGTAGCCACGTGTGGTTAGTGGCTACTGTACTGGACAGCTCAGTTCTAGAGGTGGTTTATGTGTGTTTACATTCATGTGTGAGAGAGAAAGAGAGAGACCAGAACTACACATATGAGAATGTGAGTTACCAAAAACAACAGAAAGTGATCAAAGGTAATCGAAACCTTAAAAACAACACTGGAAGTAAATGCTAACCTGCTGGGAGACAAAATGAATGCAAAATGAGGACATACAGTATAATGATCGGTAAGACTTTCGAACACTACTGGCATATGAAGAGACAGCCCATATTCCTTTAAGAAAAAGGTAACTCTGGGACCTCTATAATGTGTAATGCCATTTACCCTTCTGGAACTTCAGGTAAGTCACCTGGAATAACATTCATACAGAAAGAATGTTGGTATCATCAAGAAATGAAACCAGAGACTAAACAGGTAATATAAGCCAGAGAAGGCAGACTTGCTCACAGGAAAAAAAGGAGGAATAAGAGAAAATGGTATCTTTAAAGGATATAACTTGCAAGAGTTACAGATCTTCTCAGCACCTCCTTACCTGGGCCCATGCAAGGAATGGAGGTAATGAATGACAACATCTGAGTGTTTGTAATAAGTAACAACTGACAGTGTTCAATTTGTTGGATTCAATAAATGTTTTTTTTTGTATATACCATGTTTATTTCAATGATAGGAAATTCACTCTGCATCCTGGGGTAATTCCTTCACACCTAAACGGATTTAAGGGAATAGTACAGGGGAACAAGGAATGAACAAAATAAATGATGAATCCACACTGAAAAAACATTATTTTCTTGGTTTCATTTCTAATGTAATGACACTGATCTTATAAATTTCATGATAAATGTGATATTAATAAATTACTGAATTGATGGGACTAGTTAAGTTTATATTGATTTTTAGAATTTTAATCTGAATAAAAGTATAAATTGCCTAACCAGTAGAGACCCGGAATGTAACCATATTCTAAATATAACAGAGATCACTTACACTTCTGAAGAATCAATGTATATTTTAATAAAAGAGGAAATCTCACAGAAAATATAAGATTTGTGAAAATCAGTTATAGAAATAACTTTCAGAATATAACATTTACATTTAAATATCACTTGTTCCTGGAAAAAGAAGTCCAACAATATGGTAACTAAGGCATTTTTAGCTAAATTAATTCTCAAGGCAAATGAAATTTTCATCAAAATCTTAATAAACTTTTTTCAATTTGAAAAAATTACTGACAGTAACTTTTTCATGTTTCAAATCAGAACATCAATTGCTCATACACAAGTTCAAGTTGAAACTGAAGAAAATTAGAACAAGTCCATGAGAGCCAAAGTACGACCTTGAGTATATCCCACCTGAATTTAGAGACCATCTCAAGAACAGATTTGACACACTGTGATGGTTAAGATTGTGTGTCAACTTGGCTGGGCCATGATTCTCAGTGTTTTAATGTAATCACTCCCATGATTGGATATACTGTGAGTACCCAATCAGATGAAAGGGCGTCTCCTTGGGGGTGTGGCCCTCATCTGTATATAAGCAGACATTCTGGCTTTTTGCCCTCTTTGGATCCTGCAGCTGCTTCCTGTCATCTCATCTCCCGTTCTTGGGACTTGAGCTGTCAGCTTATCTGCCAAACCTGGGATTTGCCAATCTGCACAGCCTGTGAGTGGGAGCCCTGCTCTCCGACCTACTGATCTTGGGCTTGCCAGCTTCTGAAGCTGTGCGACTTGGGAGAGGCCTCTACCCTGATCCACGGACTTGGGACATTCTAGCCTCTACAATCACGTGAGCTGTTTC
>NW_004444006.1:11801508-11803411 GCF_000243295.1 Trichechus manatus latirostris
GGCATTGATTGGGAAGAGATGGGATCCTGAGACTTGGGATGGAGACATATGACAGATAATCAGGAAGCCGGGGACACTGAGCCTGTAAATTCCATTGAATCACTCCTGCCAGCAGAACCAGTCCCATCTGAAGAGATTACTTCATGTTTGTCTGCTAAACCACCCTGCCCAGAAAAATCATTAGCCCCTCCACCCCCATCTGAGGAGATTAGCCCTAGCCCAGCTGCCTCTAAAGAGCACTTGCCTGAGTCATTGCCTGGAGCATCGCCTGAGGCAGATGTTTTACAAAATAATGCTGAATGTTCTCAAAACAATTCCACACTACCGATTCTGGCTTCTAGACCTATAACTAGGCTTAAGTCCCAACGAGCCCCAAAAGGTGAAGTACAAAGTGTGACCCAGGAAGAGATACGCTACACTCCAAAACAACTACTTGACTTTTCTAATATGTACAAACAGAAACCTGGGGAATATGTGTGGGAATGGCTATTAAGGGTGTGGGATAATGGTGGAAGGAACATAAAGATGGATCAGTCTGAGTTTATTGAAATGGGTCCACTGAGCACAGACTGTTCCTCCAATGTTTCAGTTAGAGAAGTTAGGAAAGGATCTAACAGTTTATTTGGTTGGGTTGCTGAAGCATGGATTATGAGGTGGCCGACACTAAATCAAGTTGAAGTACCAGAACTGCCTTGGTATACTGTAGAAGAAGGTATCCAAAGGCTTAGAGAAATGGGTACGTTAGAGTGGATTTATCAAGTTAGACCCACAGACCCACACATGGAGTGTCCAGACGACACACCTTTTACCACAACTGTGAGGAACAAATTTGTGAAGGGAGCTCCAGCATCCTTGAAGACAGCTGTGATTGCTATTTTATGTAAGTCAGATTAGACAGTGGGAACTACCCTAACTGAATTAAGACACCTAACTACAATGGGGCTGATTGGACCCCGTCGTAGTAGGGGCCACGTTGCTACACTCAATTGACAAAGACAAGGCGGGTGTGGTTACAGTAATGGACAGAGGAGTCAAAGCAGTAATCAGAATAGTCTGACTCATATGGACTTATGGCATTGGCTACTTAGTCATGGTGTTCCTAGGAGTGAAATAGATAGGAAATCTAGTAAATATTTACTTGATCTATACAAAAGGATGAATTCTAGGTCAGGTGAACAGCAGTCTAACTCAAATCGCCAGAATAGAGAGTCACGGTCCCTCAATCAATTCCCAGATTTGAGCAAGTTTAAAGACTCACAACCCCTTGAATGAAGGGGAGGTCAGGTCCCCTTGAGGAAGGACTCCAATACTCTGCCAAAAATTTTTACTGTTAATCTTTCTCCCAGCCTTCCCCAAAGGGACCTACAGCCTTTTTTGAGAGTGACTGTTCATTGGGGAAAAGTAAATAATCAGACTTTTCAGGGATTACTGGATACTGGCTCTGAGCTAACACTAATTCCAGGAGACCCAAAACGTCACTGTGGCCCACCAGTCAGAGTGGGGGCATACAGAGGTCAGGTTATTAATGGAGTCTTGGCTCATGTCCATCTCACAGTAGGTCCAGCGGGTCCCCGAACCCATCCTGTAGTGATTTCCCCAGTTCCAGAATGCATAATTGGAATAGATATACTTAGCAACTGGCAGAACCCCCACACTGGATCCCTGACGAATAGAGTAAGGGTTATTGAAGTAGGAAAAGCCAAGTGGAAGCCATTAGAACTGCCCCTATCTGGGAAAATAGTAAACCAAAAGCAATACTGCATTCCTGGAGGGATTGCAGAGATTACTACCACCATCAAGGACTTGAAGGATGCAGGGGTGGTGATTCCCACCACATCCCCATCCAACTCGCCTATTTGGCCTGTGCAAAAAAACAGATGGATCTTGGAGAATGACAGTAGAT
>NW_004444006.1:11804959-11823536 GCF_000243295.1 Trichechus manatus latirostris
AGGATGACTCGTTCTGTGGAAACCAGTCATCCTCTTTCCCCAGCTACTCCTGTCATTGCTCAATGGGCTCATGAACAAAGTGGCCATGGTGGCAGGGATGGAGGTTATGCATGGGCCCAGCAACATGGACTTCCACTCACCAAGGCTGACATGGCCACCGCCTCTGCTGAGTGCCTAATCTGCCAGCAGCAGAGACCACCACTGAGTCCCCGACATGACACCATCCCTCGAGGTAATCAGCCAGCAACCTGGTGGCAAGTTGATTACATTGGACCACTTCCATCATGGAAAGGGCAGCTTTTTGTCCTTACTGGAATAGACACTTACTCTGGATATGGATTTGCCTTCCCTGCACGCAATGCTTCTGCCAAAACTACCATCCGTGGACTTACAGAATGCCTTATCCACCGTCACGGAATCCCACACAGCATTGCCTCAGATCAAGGGACTCACTTCACAGCAAATGAAGTGTGTCAGTGGGCCAATGCTCATGGAATTCACTGGTCTTACCATGTTCCCCTTCATCCTGAAGCAGCTGACTTGATAAAACGATGGAACGGCCTTCTAAAGACACAATTATGGGGCCAGCTAGGTGGCAATACCTTACAGGGTTGGGGCAATGTTCTCCAGGAGGCTGTATATGCTTTAAACCAGGGTCCAATATATGCTGCTGTTTATCCCATAGCCAGGATTCATGGGTCCAGGAATCAAGGGGTGGAAATGGGAGTGGCACCACCCACTATTACCCCTAGTGACCCACTTGCAAGATTTTTGCTTCCTGTCCCCTCAACCTTATCCTCGGCAGGCCTAGAGATCTTAGTTCCAAAGGGAGGTATGTTCCCACCTGGAGACACATCACTGACTGCATTGAACTGGAAGTTAAGAATGCCACCTGGCCACTTTGGGCTCCTTATGCCTCTGGATCAACAGGCAAAGAAGGGAGTTATCATACTGGCTGGTGTGATTGTTCCTGATTACTAAGAGGAAATCAAACTGATATTACATAATGGAGGTAAAGAAGAGTATGTCTGGAATGCAGGAGATTCCTTAGGGCGTCTCTTAGTACTACCATGCCCTGTGATTAAAGTTAATGGAAAACGACAGCAACCTAATTCTGACATGACTACTAATGACACAGACCCTTCAGGAATGAATGAATAGAGTCACCCCACAACCAGCCGAGGTGCTTGCTGAGGGCAAAGGGAATACAGAATGGGTGGTGGAAGAAGGTAGTTCTAAATACCAGTTATGGCCACGTGACCAGCTGCAGAAACGGGGACTGTAATTGTTATGAGTATTTCTACTTTGTATGTGTGCATCAAATATTTTTGTTTCCTTCACTTATAAAATATAAGCTGTAAACAGGGCTAGTGTGTTTTCAATTCTATGCGTGTTAGTTGTATCATATTAGGCGCAAGCATGACTTTCTCATTGTCTTTATTCAGAGATTATATATGGTTTAAGGAGATGTGTACATGTGCCAAGTTGACAAGGGGTGGACTGTGATGGTTAAGATTGTGTGTTAACTTGGCTGGGCCATGATTCTCAGTGTTTTAATGTAATCACTCGCATGACTGAATATACTGTGAGTAGCCAATCAGATGAAAGGGAGTCTCCTTGTGGGGGTGGCCCGCATCTGCACATAAGCAGACATTCTGGCTTTTTGCTCTCTCTGGAACCTGCGGCTGCTTCCTGTCGTCTCATCTCCCATTCTTATGAATTGAGCTGTCAGCTTATCTGCCGAACCTGGGATTCTTTGATCTGCACAGCCTGTGAGCGGGACCCCTGGTCTCCGACCTGCTGATCTTGGGCTTGAGAGCTTCTGCAGCTGTGTGACTTGGGAGGGGCCTCTGCCCTGATCCATGGACTTGGGATGTTCTAGCCTCTACAATCACGTGAGCTGTTTCCTTGATATAATCTCTCTATATATATATTTATACACTTTACTGGTTTTGCTTCTCTAGAGAACCCAGCCTAAGACACACACTAATGACTGAAGACCAGACAAGTCGTGGAATGACATCAAGGACATCAGACATGAAGAAAGCAAGAGGTCATTAAAAAGACAGGAAAGAAAGAAAAGACCAAAATGGATGTCAGAAGAGACTCTGAAACTTGCTCTTGAACGTGGAGTAGCTAAAGCAAAAGGAAGAAATGATGAAGTAAAACAACTGAACAGAAGATTTCAAAGGGCTGCTCAAGAAGACAAAGTAAATTATTATAATGACATGTGCAAAGAGCTGGAGATTGAAAACCAAAAAGGAAGAACATGCTCGGCATTCCTCAAGCTGAAAGAACTGAAGAAAAAATTCAAGCCTCGAGTTGCAACAGTGAAGGATTCTACAGGGAAAATATTAAACGATGCAGGAAGCATCAAAAGAAGATGGAAGGAATACACAGAGTCATTATACTGAAAAGAACTGGTGAACGTTCAGCCATGTCAAGCAGTAGCGTATGAACAGGAACTGATGGTAATGAAGGAAGAAGTCCAAGCTGCACTGAAGGCATTGGCCAAAAACAAGGCTCCAGAAATTGATGAAGTACCAATTGAGATGTTTCAACAAACAGATGCAGGGCTGGAAGTGCTCACTCCTCTATGCCAAGAAATTTGGAAGACAGCTACCTGGCCATCTGACTGGAAGAGATACATATTTATGCCTATTCCCAAGAAAGGTGATCCAACTGAATGCAGAAATTATCTAGCAAGATCATTAATATCACACGCAAGTAAAATTTTGCTGAAGATCATTCAAAAGCGGCTGTGGCAGTATGTCAACAGGGAACTGCCAGAAATTCAGGCTGGATTCAGAAGAGGATGTGGCACTATGGATATCATTGCTGATGCTAGATGGATCCTGGCTGAAGGCAGACAATACCAGAAAGATGTTTACCCGTGTTTTATTGACTATGCAAAGGCATTCAATTATGTGGATCGTAACAAATTATGGATAACATTGTGAAGAATGGGAATTCCAGAACACTTAATTATGCTCATGAGGAATCTGTACATAGATCAAGAGGCAGTTGTTCGGACAGAACAAGGGGATAGTGTGCGGTTTAAAGTCAGGAAAGGTGTGTGTCAGCGTTGCATCCTTTCACCATATCAATTCAATCTGTATGCTGAGAAAATAATCTGAGAAGCTGCACTATATGGAGAAGAAAGGGGCATCAAGTTTGGAGGAAGACTCATTAACAACCTGCGATATACGGATGACACAACCTTGCTTGCTGAAAGTGAAGAGGACTTGAAGCACTTACTGGTGAAGATCAAAGAGCACAGCCTTCAGTATGGATTACATCTCAACATTAAAAAAACAAAAATCCTCACAGCTGGACCAATAAGCAAAATCATTATAAACGGAGAAGAGACTGAAGTTGTCAAGGATTTCAGTTTACTTGGATCCAGAATCAACATCCATGGAAGCAGCAGTCAGGAAATCAAAACATGCATTACATTGGGCAAATCTTCTGCAAAAGACCTCTTTAAAGTGTTGAAAAGCAAAGATGTCACCTTGAAGGCTAAAGTGCGCCTTACCCAAGCCATGGTATTTTCAATCGCATCATATGCATGGGAAAGCTGGACAATGAATAAGGAAGACTGAAGAAGAATTGATGCCTTTGAATTGTAGTGTTGGTGACGGATATTGAATATACCAGGTACTGCAAAAAGAACAAACAAATCTGCCTTGGAAGAAGTACAACCAGAATGCTCCTTAGAAAGAAGGATGGCGAGACTACATCTTACACACTTTGGACATGTTGTCAGGAAGGATCAGTCTCTGGAGAAGGACATCATGCTTAGTAAAGTACAGGGTTAGCCAAAAAGAGGAAGACCCTCAACGAGATGGATTGACACAGTGGCTGCAACAATGGGCTCAAAGCATAACAACGACTGTGGGCATGGCGCAGGACTGGGCAGTGTTTCGTTCTGTGGCACAAAGGGTCACTATGAGTCACAACCAACTTGACGGCACCCAACAGCAACAACAACAATCATATAATGAGAGTTAGTTAGCCTAAAAGATGCCATTACAGAATAAAGATACAAGGCCAACAACTCTACTGAACTAAGAAAATTCCAGGCAAAAATTTTACCGTATTCTTTCATTTTACATTTAGTTTTATGATCCATTTTGAGTTAATTTTAATCAAATGTGAGATCATTATGTGATTGCTGACACCAAAATAAGGTCCAAATGTAATAGTGCTTACATCTGGGAAGGAGGGAGGAGGATTGAAGGACTGGGAAATCAGGCATGGAAAGGAGACTTTTAACTAGATCAAATTAGTACAAATTGGATTTTTACCATTTTCATGTATTACCATTCTGAAAAAAAAACTTTTGTATTCTGTGAGTAACAGTAAAACTGGAACATTTTCATAGGGAAATCTAGCAATCTAACAAATCAATTTTTTTTTTATTGTACTTCAGGTGAATGTTTACAGAACAAATACATTTCTCATGAAACTGTAGTACACATATTGTTTTATGACATTGGTTAACAACCCCACTACATGTCTACCCTCTCCCTTCTCGACTTTTTTTTTTTTTTGGTTAAAATATACATAGCCAAAGATACACCATTTTAAAATTTTCTGCATGCACAGCTCAGTGACATCGACTACACTCTTCCAATTGTGCTGCTATTCTCACTTTAGATGAAGGTTTGCAGAACAAAATAGTTTCTCATTAAACATTTAGTACACATGTTGCCCTATGACAATGGTTAACCACCACACTACACATCAACACTGTCCTTACTCAACCTTGGGTTCCCTATCACCAGCTTTCCTGTTCCCTTCTGCCTTCTAGCCCTTGTCCCTGGACTGCTGTGCCTCATTAGTCCCATTTTGTTTTATGGGGCTGTCCAATCCCCGGCTGAACCGTGAACCTAATGAATCAAATTTTTAAATGTGCATACCTGTTAAGGATTGAATTGTATCCCCAAAATATGTGTATCAATTTGGCTAGGCCATGATTCCCAGTATTGTGTGACTGTCTACCATTTTGTCATCTGATGTGATTTTCCTATGTTTTGTAAATCCTACCTCTGCGTTGTTAATGAAGTGGGATGGCTGGCAGGACTCAATCTACAAGACTGGATTGTGTCTTGAGCCAATCTCTTTTGAGATATAAAAGAGAGAAGCGAGCAGAGAGACGGGGGACCTCATACCACCGAGAAAGCAGTGCCGCGAGCAAAGAGCGTCCTTTGAACTCAGGGTTCCTGCGTAGAGAAGTTCCTAGTCCAGGGGAAGATTGATGAGAAGGACCTCCCTCCAGAGCCAACAGAGACAGAAAGCCTTCCCCTGGAGCTGACTCACTGAATTTGGGCTTTTAATCTACTAGACTGTGAGAAAGTAAATTTCTCTCTGTTAAAGCCATCCACTTGTGGCATTTCTGTTATAGCAGCACTAGATGACTCAGACAATACCCTTTACTCAGAAATTTACCTTACAGAATTACTACTGTAAGCACCCCAAAACAAATGTGCAACAGACATAGAAATATAAATGAATGTGTAACACATTGTTTCCATTTAGCAGATGACAATATGGTATTATATACATGGGAAGAGATACATACCAACGTTTATTCAACATTTAATGGGCACCTACTTTGTGCCAGGCATAGTTCTAAGAGTTGGTGTACAGCAGTCCAAAAGTCAAAACTCCTTTGTCCACAAGGACAATAATCCTTGTCCTTTTGGAGCTTATGGCCAACCAAATGGCCACCAGAGTGCTAATCAATCAGGGAGTATAGGGAAACACACCAATAGAAAATGGTATGTCACCTTACATTATTATTAAGAGCCCTGGTGGCGCAACAATTAAGCCCTCCACTGCTAACCAAACAGCAGTTGGTACCCACCCAGCAGCTCTGTGGGAGAAAGACCTGGAGATCTGCTCCCATAAAGACTGCAGCCTAAAAAGACCTATGGGGAAATTCTACTCTGTCACATGGGGTTGCTGTGGGTCAAAAATCGACTTGACAACAGCTAATAACAACAACAACAAAACGGGCCCCAGGTGTTAATGCTTAATGGGTGTTATAGATTAAATTGTGTCACTCAAAAATAAGTGTTGTAAATCATAACCCCTATACCTGTGGTTAGAAGGATCCCTGGTGGCGTAGTGGTTAAGCGCTCAGCTGCTAACCAAAAGGTGGGTGGTTTGAACTCACCAGCCGCTCTGCAGGAGAAAGATGTGGGAGTCTACTTCCATAAAGATTACAGCCTTGGAAACCCTATGGGACAGTTCTACTCTGTCTTATAGGGTTGCTATGAGTTGAAATTGACTCCACAGGCAATTGGTTTGGGTTTTTTTTGTTTATTTGTTTGTTTATGCCTGTGTTTATAATCCCATTTGAAAATGGGTTTTCTTTGGTATGTTTCTTTGAGTGTATTAATGTAGGGCGTGTCTTAAATAATCCTCATTTCAGATATAAAAGATCCAATTAAGCACACAGCAAGCAAGCAGAGATGAGGAAGATAGACACCACATGAAGATTACCAAGGAACCAAAAAACAGAAGCTAAGAAGAGACAAGTACCTTCCCCCAGAGTCCACAGACAATGAAAGCCTTCCCGTAGAGCCGGCGCCCTGAATTCGGACTTTTAGCCTTCTAAACAGTGAGAAAATAAATTTCTTTTTGTTAAAGCCACCCGCTTGTGGTATTTCAGTTATAGCAGCACTAGCTAACTAAGACAATGGGCTACTACAGATTCTAAAATATACTTTTGACCTCTATGACTCCGGTAGAAACTCATTGGTTTTAAGAGGTTCATACAACCTAGTGAAAGTAGGTATGTCTAAACCCTACATTACAGCAATGTAATTTTAGACCCAGGGTGTAATATTGATATATTATGATACATCATTTGTTGGATTCCAGGTACTGACATATATATTGTGTAGTCTCTTAACTTGGAAAATAATGGATCCAAGAGTATCAAATAACCAGGTGTAGATCAGTCACTAAAACTACTACAGGATATTCTGACCCCTTGGGATAGCTGTATTTGGTCTAAAGCCAGAGGGTCTGTTCTGTATTAAAGGAACCCCTGAACAGAACTTAATGAGACATTTAATGTTACTTCAACAGATTGCTAGATTTCTGCAAACTGAAAATAATGTAGAAATTACTCCAAGCTACCAGGATATCATGATTCCAAGAAAAAGGAATGGACAAGAGTCAGCAATTTAACATAGTGTAAAAGTGAACAACACTTTATATCTGGATATTTCACAAAAAAGACTGCATTCTGGAATGACATAATCCCTGACCCAAAATTTCAGTAATTTTAACAGGAATATCCAATGGACAAAATAAGATTCCTTGGAACCTCTATTAATTGGAATTTAACTACTAAAAATATTATTTGGTATATATTATTTGTAAAATCGGTTTGGGGGCAATGTCTGACCTACTCTAACTTCACACTGGTAAAGGAGAACCAAGATCAACAGCCCAAGGCTGACTCCCATGAGGCAGAGGCCAGACAAGCCTCCTCTCTCTGCCATCTTTACCAACTCTGACACCAACTGTCCCTCCCACAGCACTTTCTACTTCTCTGCTGGGTTCGATAATTCATTGCAACGGCCACCCAGAACTCACAGACAATACTCACGATTATGGGGTTTATTAGGGAAGTAACGGTTACAATTCAGGCTCAGGAACACTCAAGGATACAGTTCTTCCATCAGGACAGCCTCTTCTCCACGGTGCTCACAGGCACACCTCTTCCTGGCCCTCAATCTCTGCCCAAAGGCACTCAGCCTTCTCACTCTGTGGGCCAGGAATCCCACTGTGCCATCCCCTGCGAGTCTCCTGAAGGTATCTCCTGCTGGTCTCTCCTTCCTTGGTGGCAGTGGTACCTTCTTTCTCCCACCTCTGGGATGGCTCACCTCAAGCCCAGCAGGATGGCAAAACTGACCAGTTCCTTTGGTGGGCCACAATTACCATATCTGCACAGTCCCGCCCAATCATTTGGGTGGGAGTTACAAGACTAGAAAGGCCACACACAAAAATGATCTTTCACACTGTACGTTATTGTTACCGTGTGCCGTTGAGTTGATTCCTACTCATAGCAACCCTTTAGGACAAAGCAGAACTGCCGCCTACAGTTTCATAGGCTGTAATCTTTACAAAAGCAGATTACCAGGTCTTTTCTCCCACGGAACTGCTGGGTGGGTTTGAACTGCAGACCTTTCAGTTAGCAGCCAAGCAGTTAACCATTGCACCACCAGGGCTCCTTATTTGGTAGAATATGTATATGGAGCCCTGATGGTGCAGTGGTTAAGATCTTAGCTGCTAATCAAAATGTTAGTAGTTCAAATCCACCAGCCACTCCTTAGAAACCCTATAGGACTGTTCTACTCTGTCCTATAGGGTCACTATGAGTCGGAATTGACTCAACGGCAATGGGTTTTATATACATATATAAACTCATAAAAAACTTGTTGCCATCAAGTTGATTCCGACTCATAGCAACCTGCAGTGGGCCGGAACACTTCTGTATGGCTTTTCTCGCCATAGTGTTGTAACTCCCACCCAAGTGATTGAGGGTAATTGTGGCCCACCAAAGGAATTGGTCAGTTTTGTTATCCCGCTGCGTTTGAAATGAGCCACTCTAGAGGCGGGAGAGAGAGGATTCCACCACCACCAAGGAAGAACAGCCAGGAGTGGAGAACATGTCCTTTGGACCCAGGATCCCTGTGCTGAGAAGCTCCTGGAACGAGGAGAGAGACAGAGAGCTCGAGAAGTGGTAGGAGAGAAACAATGGCAGGAGACAGTTTGGTGGGCTTCCTGGCCCATGGAGCAAGAAACCTGAGCTCCTTTGGGCAGGAGGCTTGCTGGCAGATTAGAATGCCTCTGGGCACTTATTGGCAGAGCTAAAAGAGCTTTGTAACACTTGCCTGAGCAGGGCAGAGGCTGAGGGCCAGAGAAGCATGCCTGTGAGCACGGCTGGGAAGAGGCTGTCCTGATGAAAGAACTGTATCCTTAGTAGTTCCTGAGCCTGAATTGTAACTGTTACTTCCCAAATAAACCCCATAATCGTGAGTACTGTCTATGAGTTCTGTGTGGCCACTGCAATGAATTATCAAACCCAGTAGAGAAGTAGAGAATGCTGTGAGAGGGACGGTTCGTGTCAGAATTGGTAAAGACGGTGAACAGAGGAAGCATGTCTGACCTCCACCTCAGAGGAATCAGCCTTGGGCTGCTGATCTTGATTCTCCTTCCCCCTTGTGAAGTTAGAGGAGGTCAGACACTGCCCCCATGCCATTTTTACATGAGCCTATAGGACAGAGAGGAACTGCCTTTTACACGAACCTATAGGACAGAGAAGAACTGCCCCCTAGGGTTTCCAAGGAGTGGCTGGTGGATTCAAACTGCCAACTTTTTGGTTAGCAGCCGAATGCTTAACCTCTGCACCACCAGTATGTATTAAAAAAAAACCAAACTCATTGCTGTCGAGCTGATTCCAACTCATAGCGACCCTATACGATGGAGTAGAACTGCCCCATAGAGTTTCCAAGGAGCGCCTGGTGGATCTCAACTGCCGACCTTTTGGTTAGCAGCCATACCATTTAACCACTACACCACCAGGGTTTCTGAATGGTATGTATAGAAATTGTTAAATGGGAACTTAATGTGCTGTGTAAAGTTTCACCAAAAACACAATAAAATATTTTTTAAATACTCTTTCACAACGACAACTAAATATGACAAATATTTACATCATAACAGATTTTTCTGGTTATAATTCTCCTTATTGGCATATTTTTTATCTCGGTATTAGAGCTGTCAATAAATGAGACTACACATACAGAACACAAACCTATAGCTCAGTAATTACTTCCGACATAGAACATAATGTCAAGCTGGTCTTTAAGGAAAACAATGCTAAAAAGATCATTGTATTTGGAGAATACATTTCCCAAAAAAATCTACATTTCTATTTCTCAAATTTGTTTTCTAATCTTGTTCCTGTTCTTCTTCTTTAGTGATGCAGAAGTTCCTTTTACATATTAAGCCATTATTTTCAGCTAAAATATACATTTTATATCTTATTTTCAGTTATTGCCGTTACTATCAAGTTCCAAGCTAATAAAAGCATGCACTCAGATTTTTCAGTGTATCAGTTACAAATATTTCCTGCAATCCTCTCTACTTGGATGACTTCAAGGAGTTTAAGAATTGTTTGGTGGTCCATTTTAGCTAACTGCATAAACTTGACTACCAGTAACCCTGCCTCAGGAGATCAAAGCAAATCATAAATATACGCTATCTCTAAACGGACAAAGTTAATTCTTTAGGTACAATTAGAAAATAAAGGAGGTTTTTCCTAACAAAACAATAACCATTGACTTTTATTATCATAGTCTCTTCTCTAATACTTCCAAATTCATACTTATCCCCATGGTTGCTGCTAGGAACATGTCCACACTATTAATATTTTGGTTAGGCTCTTTTACATGAGAACAAACAATGTTTCAGGGTCTTAAGAGAATTTAGTGCAGCTTCTATGACTAAAAATTATGGTTGGTAAGGAAATGATTGCTCAGCTCTGCAAAATTAAATTACTAGGACATTCATCATAGCTGACATATAATGGGAGCACAAATTAATTTTCAAAGGGCCAATTCCTTAATTTACTATAAGAAATATGCCCATCAATGTAATTAGAACACTTGTTTCCACATGAAGAGTACTTTCTTTTCCTGTAGCCAAATCATAATAAAAATCTGCTTAATCAGCATACAGTCAGGACAGGTAGAGTAACTAGATAAATGAAATGTTCAATAACATAGATTGAAATTCAAGAAAACCAGAAGTCTATACACAAAAAGTTAAGCAGTGGTTTAGTTGAATGATGGAATTATAGCTTATCTTGACTATAGTCTTTATATCTTTCTGTGTTATCTGAATTGTTTACAATGAATATCTCTTTACTATATAACCAGGAAAAACAGCCCTTCCACTTTGAGAAAAGCTAGGAAAATAGCCAGTTATTAAAATTAATAGAAAAAAATCCAATTTACTATGGCTACACATGGCATAAAATATCTAAGGAATAACATAAGAAATATAAACGATCTACTTGATGAAAATTATAAACCCGTTTTAAAAGGACATAAAAAAGCATGAATAAAAGTCTCTAGAAGGGGAGAAGAAATGCTGTAAGCATGCTAATTCTGACCAAATGAATTTACAAACTAAACGTTAACACAACAATATCCCAACGTGAATTTTTTAGGGGAAGCAGAATTTTACAAAGTAGTTTTTAAATTCAGTTTAACGATGGAGTGGAAACCAGCAGCTAAGAAAATATTGAGAAACACTGAACAAGGAGGTCTGCAATAGACCAGGGGTTGGCAAAGTACAGCCAGTGGGTCAGATGTGAATTTGGGCAAATTTTAATTAACACAGCCATGCCCATTCATTTCCATACTGTCTTTGGTTGAATGTTGCAACAGAGACCATATGGCCCACAAGCTTATCTGGCCCTTTACAAAAAATATTTGCCAGTCCTTGTAGTAAACATTTCAAGTATGCTGTCATACGAACAGCTTCTTCTGAGGGACTTCGTTAGGGTCAAAAGAAGGCAAAGTTATGAGGTACTATAATCCATGAGTACCATAAATAAACTAATAGGTAGAGAAAGAGATTGAGGAACCATGAACAGTGGTACTGAACTTTAAAAATACTGATGCCAATGGCCACTCCAGATCAATTAAATCACAGTACCTGGCTCTGGTTTATTTTAAAAATTCTCTAGTTGATTCTAATGTATAGCTCTCATAGAGAATCACGAGCTAGGGGAAACAGCAACTCAGAGTGACTGAGTGATGTCAGTGCTGTAGCCCAAGGGCAATGATCCAAAAGCAGCTGCTGTTAAGGTGCCCAGAGATGCTTAAATCCAGTTCCCATAGTCATTATCGTTCCTACTTGAGACGCTCATTAAATCTTCATCTTCCACATTGTTCCACATATTTACTTATGGTAACCCACTGTCATTGAGTTGATTCTGACTCTTAGCAACTCTATAGGACAGAGCAGAACTGCTCCATAGGGTTCCAAAGAGCGACTGGTGGATTTGAACGGCCAACCTTTTGGTTAGCAGCCTTAGCTCTTAACCACCACGCCACCAGGTCCCCCTATTTATAGTAAACCCCTATTAATGAGGTAAGTGGTGTGATTCTTCATTTCTTGGGACCAAAAGAGCTAAATTAGTATGGAAATTTGCACCAGATAAATAGTTGTCGGAAACAGACCCTCAGCAGAAATACAGAACTTTCGGAATTGTTAGAGTATGACTGTGGATTGAAAATCATACACAATCCCCTCCACGTACCAGCATAAATTGTTTTGGACCAGTCCAGGTTATGCTGTGGCAAAGCTACTAGTTATGCAATTAACTTTGGTACTCACACATGTTCTCATGTGAAGCTCTATTGATAGTGGCTGTATCAGAGCAACTTCAAAGAAATAAGCAACGCTGGGTTTGACAGTTGCTTCTTTTCTGACAAGATGATCAAATTCTGATATAACCATCAAGTGCTGACCCTGGATAGCATGATTTTGTCTCTGTTATCATTAGAAGTGGTGTTCACCATTACAGCAGGCAAGGAATAATATGGATTAGACCACAGGTTCCCAAGTTTGAGGATCACTGAACTAGACATGCCAGTTCATGTTCCTTCCAAACATACTCACTTCCTTCTAAACAACACTGCCCCATCCTACCTGTAGCACAGCTCTTGAGGATCAGGTTTTGTTTCACATTATCTAGTATTATACCCTCTCCACTGAGTACAGTTGATGGGGCCAATCCTTACATTGCCAGTAGACTATGACACGTCTAAGCATGAAAAGTACTGCACAAATAAAGATAGGTCAGGCCAATTAAATTCTCAATCTTTGGAATTTGAGTATAAAAACACAGTGAGAACTTGGTAATTAGTGGTGAAAGCTGAAGCTGAAAGACTCACCAAAGACAGGGTAATGGAAAAGCCAAAGTTATGAGGAAGGAGATACTATGAGGAAGAAGAGTGAGAAAAAAAATGTCGACGGTAAAGCAGACAAATCGAAAGAAGAGCTGAATCAATTCAATGGCTGAGCAGAAAAGATCCACAAACTCCACATGTTTAAGTCCCTAGAGCTGCCACAGATCCAGTTTAATGCCACAATGTTCTTAAGATTGCTGTGAAATACCTATCTTTCTTATTGTCTTACATGTATCTGTATGATACACCTCTATTACTTAAGTTAGCCTGTGCTTTGATTCTTGAAACCAGAAATCCTATGTAATCTAGAAAGTGGTAAAGAGTTGGGTTGCATGAACAGAACTTTGGCAAGAATGTAAAATATTTAAATTTGGTTATCACTTGGTGGTGGGGTAGAGAGCATATACACCCCCACCACAACACATGCTGGAACATTAATAGCCTGCTGTAAATGTGGCAGGATTATTGTTTAATGTTTCAGGACCACACTTCCAGTGAAAGTAAGTTCTGGCACAAGCACTATAACAGAACAAATTCAAGTGGCTTGACAATAAAAGATCAGAGATAGGTGGTTCCTTCTAATTGGCAGATGAATTTCTAAAGTGGCCTCATAACATTACTTCAAACTACAGCATAAAAACATAGTGAGAACTATTTAACCCATTTCTGGTGGTTAAATAAGAATTGGAAGATTATAGACAGAAGCATCTTTACAAATGAATGTATAATATGAAGGGCATATGAGCTTAGTGGTCAAGACGTAGAAATGCAATATGAAAACATCTGAATCAGGTGGTGGCCACACTCATAGTCCTATCTAAGGCAAACTGTCCCACTCACAGTTCTGGAGAGGAGGTTGTCCTAGACAGTAATGATTTTTAGATCATGACCTGCCCTGCCATCCAAAGCAGAATGCACCAGGTATGGGACACACTACTCAAGTGCTACGTCACTGCATGACTCAGAAAATCACTACCTAAGCAGAGGTGAGCTAAGGCAGTGAAATTCTTACACTGAGGAATAAAAAAAGTGAAGCATGTAGCAGCAGTGGCTGAATCTTAAAAGACAGAGTTAGAAAACAGGATATAGAACCAAGGACATTGGTGCAATCAGCAAGGTTTACTGAAGAGGAATTGAAAATTTATGAGGAAGCAGAATACATAAGTATACAAAGCTAGGAGATAAACTAAAGCTTGAGTCAACAAAGAGGAAGGCAGCCAAGTAGACACACAGAGGAACTAAGACATGTTAAAAGTAGTGTACTAGATGATTGATACACAAATCCTTGCTGCTGAGATTCCCAGATCTGTCTTTGTCTTGGAACCATTACCAATTTCAGAGAGAAAGCTGAATTTCTTTTTTTTTTCTTAATTGTCTTTATTCAAATACAGATTTTCTTTATTTTGATGCTCAGGAGAGCCTTGTCTACATTAGAGGCTAGCTATGCATATCCTTTTGGGTGGTCCAAGTTGCTTGACTGGCTCAAGAAAAGTCTGTTTATTGAAAATAAAAGAGCCCTTTATACCAGAGGAAGCCCTGGTGGCACAGTGGTTAAGTGCTCGGCTGCTAACTGGAAGGTTGGCAATCTGAATCCATCAGTCTCACTCCACAGGAGAAAGATGTGGCAGTCTGCTTCCATAAATATTTACAGCCTTGGAAACCCTATGGGGTAGGTCTACTCTGTCCTACAGGGTCATTATGAGTTGGAATCAACCCAACAGCAATGGGTAACTGTACCAGAAATTGCTAACAAGATTTCAATAAGAAGCAGAATCTAACCAAGAATGTGAGTTTTCAGGAATTGGCTAGGGTGTCACAGTAGAGAAGAAGTGATAATCTTCCTTACATATTAGATTAGAATAGTGATAACCCCTAATAGTCCATGACAAAGCTGCCAATTAGGCGTTTACACCCATTAAAGATAATGCTGTGAGACATAGCAACTGTTGCAAAAGAGCAACTTCAAAATTTTTCTGTTAATGGCCAGTGTCTTAATTATTATCTAGTGTTGCTATAACAGAAATACCACAAGCAGATGGCTTTAACAAAGAAAAATTTAATCTCTCACAGTTTAGGGGGCTAGAAGTCCAATTCAGGGTGCCAGCTCTAGGGGAAGGCTTTCTCTCTCTGTCGGCCCTAGGAGAAGGTCCTTGTCATCAATATTCCCCTGGTCTAGGAGCCTCTCAGTGCAGAGACCTCAAGTCTGAAGGATGTGCTTCTCTCTTCGCTGTTTCTTTGTGGTAATGAGGTCCTTCTCTTCTCTGCTTGATTCTGTCTTTTATATCTCAAATGAAATTGATTCAAGATGCAACCTAACCTTGTAGATTGAGTCCTGCCTCATCAACGTAACTGCCTCTAATCCTATCTCATTAACATCATACAACACATAGGATAATCACATCAGATCACAAAATGGTGGACAACCACACAATACTGGGAATCATGGCCTAGCCAAGTTGATACACATTTTGGGGGGACACAATTCAATCCATAACTGCCAAATAGAAAATACTTCAGGCTTTGCAGGCCATATGATCTGTTACAACTACTTCACTCTGCCATTGCACCATAAAAGCATCCACAGTTAACACATAAATGAATGAGTGTAGTTGTAATTTTCACATATCATGAAATAGTCTTCTTTTTTTTTTTTTAACCATTAGAAAAAGGTAAAAAAAAAAAATTTAGCTTGCAAGTCATACAAAAATCATCAGTGGGCCAGATTTGGCCCGTTGATAACCTCAAAATACAGAAATGGAAGGTTGCATCAAAAACTGCCACATAATAAGGAACCCAACGTTTAGAAGGGACAGTGTTGACATGTCATGGGGTTGTTAACCATTGTCATAAAACAATATATGTACTAACTGTTTAATGAGAAACTATTTGTTCTGTAAACCTTCATCTAAAATACAATAAAAAAATTAAAAAAGACAGTCATATACTTTTTGAAGCCACCCCATGCCATCATTTTGGGACACAAGTGGTAGACAGCAATTTGTGTTACTATCTAAAAGAGCAAGTGTGAATACAATAAGGATTCCATATAAGAAAGGTGTAACCTATTAAGGTGCTTTAAACCAAAAACCAAACCAAACCTGTTGCCGTCAAGCCAGTTCCGACTCATAGCGACACTACAATACAGAGTAGAATTGTCCCATAGGTTTCCAAGGAGCAGCTGGTGAATTTGAACTGCTGACCTTTTGGTTAGCAGCCGAGCTCTTAACCACTGCACTACCAGGGCTTTAGCTTAAAAATATTAAGAAATATTTATCTGTCTGACAGCCACACAGTAAAATATATTTGACATATCACTCACGGTGTCTGTTACACACACCTTCTAAGGAAACCTGAATTGCACAAAATTCCTACTCAATATACAGTCATAGAAAATAATGTTTTCTTTCATGTGGCACCAAATCAAAGGCAGTCATAGGGTAAGCCATAATCTTTTGATATGACCTCAAAAAAGATGAGTTGAACCAAGCAGATTATCTGGTTTCCAGGAATTTGATTTACAAAAGAAAGAATCAGGTAAACATAAGCAAAAGCTGAAACTGAAAGGTTTCCCAAAAAAAAAAGGTATGAGGGATGCACAAGCTCAAATCATCTAGAAGCAAAAATTATATATGTATGAACAAGTGAAAAAACAGAAGGACTAGAATAACTGAAGTAAGATTAAAAGAAAAAAAATACTTTTGAAACAGTTAATGGCAGAGCTCTAGACCAATGGTTCTTACCCAGAATGGTACAATCTATGGCCACTGTTGTGGAAATAGGTTGGGACATTTTTAGTTGTCACAATGATTGGGGTCACTACTGACATTTAAGAGGCCCTCATGGCACAATTGTTAGGTGCTTGGATACTAACCAAAAAGTTGTTGGTTCTAACCCACCAGCAGCTCCATGAGAGAAAAGACCTGGCGATCCATCTGCTCCTATAAAGACTGCAGCCTAGGAAACCAAGGGGGCAGTTCTCTGTTCTACAGTGTTGTTATGAGTCAGAATTGACTTGATGGTACATAACAACCACCACTGATATTTAGTGGAAAGAGGCCAGAGATGTAAGATGTTCTGCAATGTAGCAGACAGTCCTCAAAACAAAGAACCGACAAGTGGGTCACTGGCAACCGGAGTCTTAAAAGCCTGCGAGTGGCTATCTAAGATACATCTACTGGTCCCACCCAGGCTGAAGCAAAGGAGAATGAAGAAGACCAAAGACCCAAGGGAAAGATTAGTCCAAAGGACTAATGGACCACAACTACCACAACCTCCAACAGACTGAGCCCAGAACAACTAGATAGTGCCCAGTTACCACCACCAACTGCTCTGGCAGAGATCACGATAGAGGGTCCCAGATAGAGCAGGAGAAAAATGTAGAACAAAATTCAAATTCACCAAAAAAAAAAAAAAAATGACCAGGCTTGCTGGTCTGACAGAGACTGGAGAAACCCTAAGAACATGGCCATGGACACCTTTTTAACTCAGTACTGAAGTCACTCCTGAGGCTCACCCTTCAGCCAAAGACTAGTCAGGTCTATAGGGCCAACAATGACACACGCAAGGGACGTGTTTCATAGGTCGATCATGTATACGAGACTAATGGGCACACCAGTTCAAAAGCAAAGATAATAAGGCAGGAAGGGATACGAAAACTGGATGAATGGAAACAGGGAACTTGGGGTGGAGAGGGGGAGAGTGTTGACACATCACAGAGTTGGCAACCAATGTCACAAAACAATTTGTGTATTAACTGCTTAATGAGAAACTAATTTGCTCTGCAAGCTTTCACCTAAATCACAATTAAAAAAAAAAAAAAAACGGGGCAACATGGCGCTATAGTCAGAAGCACCATGCCGTCCCTCCACAGCAAAGATCAGAAAAACTAAGTCAAACAGAGTCACCCATCAATCCTGAAATCCTACACATCAAATGAAGAGATAAAGAACTCAGCCAAGCACCGAATGGAATAAGAAACTGACCGAGAACAGACAGCAAGGAGAGATACATGCAGAGGTCCCCTATTAGCTACCACAGCACAGATCCACCGTCTTGGACTCCTATTGGAGATCAGTGAACAGGGGGTACGAGAAAGCAGCTTCACGGAGCTTCCAGCAGGAGACAGAACAACTGGTAACCAGTGATATAAGCTTTCCCATCCCCCACCCTTCTTCACCCCCACTTAGCCTGCTCCGCTTCCTGCAGCCACAGTCTCTTGGCCGTTAAGCACCCCAGTGTCACTTGGATTCCACCCGGCCGCACAGGCTGGATCTGAGTGCCTTGTGTTGGCTGCTGGTGTTGCTTTTTTCCAGTTCTTCAGATTTCTTCCTTACCTCTCACCACCTCCCCCTCCTTTCTCTCAAATACCTGGCTCTGTGTGCCTTCTTTGATTCTTCCTGAAAGGCTGTGAAACACCACTTGACTGTTAAACTGCTTCCCAGCCAGTGTTGCCATGCTGGTAGGACCCCAGGGGCTTTTGTGGTTGTTTTCTCTGATTTGTTCTGTTTTGATTTGTTTACTTTCTTTTCTTTTCTCTGCTTGGGAGTCCCTTCTAGCCAGGCAGTACCATG
>NW_004444006.1:11826417-11860821 GCF_000243295.1 Trichechus manatus latirostris
AGACTGAGTCCAGTACAGCTAGATGGTGCCTGGCTACCACCACTGACTGCTCTGACCGGGATCACAACAGAGGGTCCTGGACAGAGCTGGAAAAGGATGTAGAACAAAATTCTAACTCACAAAAAAAAAAAGACAAGATTTACTGGTCTGACAGACTGGAGAAACCCTGAGAGTATGGCCCCCAGACACCCTTTTCACTCAGTGGTGAAGTCACTCTCGAAGTTCACCGTTCAGCCAGGGACTGGACAGCTTCATAAATCAAAACAGGACTAATGAGGCACAGCAGTCCAGGGACAAGGACTGGAAGGCAGGAGGGGACAGGAAAGCTGGTGATAGGGAACCCAAGGTCGAGAAGGGACAGTGTTGACATGTCATGGGGTTGTTAACCATTGTTATACGGCAATATGTGTACTAACTGTTTAATGAGAAACTATTTGTTCTGCAAACTTCCATCTAAGGTAAAAAAAAAAATTTATCTATGTGAAATCAAACTGACAACGGCAACTCAAAAGGTTTGATGAGTAGCTTAGGGGGCAGTGAGTTGAAGATAATGGTGATGGAATAATTTGGAAAAGGATAGTGAGAATAGCAGCACAACTGGAGGAATGTAATCGATGTCACTGAATTGTACATGTAGAAACTTCTGAAATGGTGTAACTTTGGCTATGTATATTTTCACCAAAAAAAAAAAAGTCCTCCAAGTTCTAAAAGTTGACATGTCATGGGGTTGTTAACCAATGTCATAAAACGATATGTGTACTGACTGTTTAATGAGAAACTATTTTTTCTGTAAACCTTCATCTAAAGTACAATAAATAAAACTAAAAAACAAAGAACTGTCCTGTATCCCGTGGAACTTTAAAATATACCACCAGACCGACTACAAATTTAAGTATTACCTTTGTGCACAGTAATAACAAAAACTTTGACATAAAGTTATGCAAACAGTTCAGTGATTCAGGAAATTGTTCAGAAAAATGAAGTTAAAACAGAATAGGAGGGGCACTGGCACAAGATATAAACCCTGTCCCAAGTTACAAATTTAATTGAAAAGGAATTAAGTTCAATACCAGTTACTGCTTACTGCAAAACTGAAAAATTTTATTTACAAATACCCGTTGCCATCAAGTTGATTCTAACTCATAGCGACCCTGTAGGACAGTAGAACTGCCATAGGGTTTCCAAGGAGCAGCTGGTGGATTCAAACTGCCGACCTTTTGGTTAACAGCCAAATGCTTAACCAATGCACCAACAGGGCTCCAAAGGCATTTTTTCAGGTAGGATAGAGAACTGTTGCTCTAAATACAGTCAAATAAGTGCAGATGACGTTCTTAAAGCTTCTTTAATTCCCTTACTATTCGGAGAATATGGCCATACAACTTCTACAATTAAATTCTTGTGAAATACTAATTGACTAATTGCTACACGTATAGTTTCACAACCCCACTCCCTTACTTAACCTAGCCTAAATAAGTTTCTATCATTTGTAAGAAAAAGAAAAAAAAAAACACAAACATTATTTTTAATGGCAGCAAGAACAGGGTTGGAAGAACAGATCACACAACAAAATGTGGCATATTTGTAGTTGGTTATCAGTTCCTCGTGGAGAGAACTGAGAATATCATCCACGGGCCAAAATAGAATATTAATAATCATTATATGCTCTGCCTTTGGACTTTTGGGAACCAGACCCCAAGTCCACCAAAGGCAAGGTTTGGGGTTGCCACAGTCAATTTCAAAAAGACAAAGTAATGTAAGCCACGCACTCAAAATCTCTCAAGTTACTAGGCAGGTAATGTGAAAAAGTAAAATAGGCTAGTATATAGCACGATAAACTAGAGAGTAGAAGACCATTCTTTAGAATGAGTCTACCACTACTTGGCCTTGGTGGGAATTCAGACCCAATCTTCTAACATTTCAGGAGAAATTGAAATTCAGATTTTTACACAAAGAATTTAAATTTTTAAATATTCACTCAATTTTTAAGAAATACTGTGTGGGCCAAAGGCGACTTGTCTCCAGGTGGGATCTGGTCCAGAGGATGCCGATCTGCAAACTCAGTATTGTATTTTGTTCACAATGTCTCACTCAGTACCTTTACTTTTAGAACAACGTTTTGTAAAGTTGCTCAATCCACAGTAAGAAATACAATTGCATTGGGAAAAAGATGCACATAGAGGATTCTGGAAAGATAGCAGTGCAAAGAGACTATCATTCCAACCCTCCCCCACAAATAAAACAAGAAGTACAAAAAGGAAACTGGTGCTTTGCTTTGAGTGACCCTGAATCAGATCTGAATTGGGGAGCAGAGGAAAGCAGCAGGGAACTGCAGACAGGCAAGAATCAAGGAATCAACAAGAGTCACGTAAGATAGCAAAATCACTTCTCCCACTGCCCCTGCACTTTGCCCCAGCCAGGTGGGCCACTGGCTGCTGTGAACTGGAAAAATGGCCCAGGCAAAAGAGACTGCTTCAGTAACCACCACAACACTGCCTGTAAGACAGGTCCCCAGGCTTCTGCTCTAAAATCAACAAAGCAGACCTCCCCAAGGAGTGGCTTTGGAGTGTGTCAGCATCTCCCCCACCTGGACATGAGCGGCTGCAATCCTGCTGTGAATTGCTGCAGAAGGACCCTGCAGTGGATTCTGCTCTCAAGGTCAACCTTCTACCTGCCTCCCTGCACACCACATAGCTCAGGCCTCTGAAACTAACAAGACAGACCTCCAGGGAGTTGTTACACATCTGTCTGCTCCCCCTTCTATTGGCACTGACAGCTGCTGACTGAGGCTGCTGTGTGCTAGGAGGAGGGTCACCAACAGCCAACAGATTACAGGGGGGAGGCTTTAACAGCAAAAAAGCAGATTTTCCTGGGGGTCCATTCAGAGGGTGTCCACCCCTCCCCCACCCAGACACTGTAACCTGCAAGCCCTGCTGTGAATTGCTACAGAAGGTGCCTGCGGTAGAGTTTGCTCCCATAGTCAGCACTCCACCTGCCTCCCTGTGTACTCTATAGCTCAAGCCTCTGAAATCAACAGGACAAACCTCCCTGGGGGTCAGTTTTTGTTAGTCTACCCCCACTTCTGGTCAGCCCTGAGGACTGCTGACTGAGGCTGCTGCGTGCTAGGAAGCAGGCACCTTGACTGAAGACAGCACTCACAGCCAACCATCTACAGGGGTATCTCTGACAGAAACAAGGCAGACCACTGTGGAGAATAATCACAGCATGACACCCTCTCCCCTACCTACTAAAGTTAGTTGCCAGGCTGCTGCAAACTCCTACAGAAGGCCCCTGAAGTGGAGTCTGCTCCCATAGTCTGCACTCTACCTGCTGCCTTGTACACCCCATAGCTCTAACCTCTCAAACCAACAGGACAGACTTTCCTGGGGGTCATTTTGGGTTTGTGTGCTCCCCCTTCTGATTGGTGCTGAGGACTGCTGACTGACACTGCTGTGCGCTAGGAAGCAGGCATCTTGAGTGGAGGCTACACCCACAGCCAACATATTATGGGGCAGGCTCTGACAGCAACAAGGCAGACCTCCCTTGGGGTCTGTTCAGAGTGTGACAACCCCTCCCCTACTCAGTAACTGTCAGCTGCTGGACTGATACGAGCTCCTACAGAAGGTTCCCTACAGTAGAGCCAGGAGGAGGGTCACCTAAGTGGAGACTGCTCCCCCAATCACCACAGGGCCACTGGAGCTCCGAAACTAACAAGATAGATCTCTCAGAGGTCCTTCTGGGGAGTGCCAGACCCTCTTCCTCCTGGGAAGGAGGAAAGTCTGCCTGTGCCTCCCCTGAATGCCAAATCAGATATAAGCAGCCCCCACAGAGCAGGGAAGGAAGCATCAGACAAAACCAGAGGGCAGAGGGCTTGCTGGATGGGGGTTTCTGACTGAAAATATGGCTGCAGAAACAGAGCAGGGAAGGAAGTAATAGAATAAGAGAGAGAGGACTGAGCCTCCTAGTGAACAGATTGATTAGTGTATGATACAATGCCTGAGTGACAGTGCCCACTGGTGAAAAGATTCACCACAGCATGTTCTCTGGTGTGTTTGGAAGAGACTGCAAGTTGAAAACTGTGATCTGGAACTTTCGAATTCTAATTAAACCAGGTAGGGAAAAGGAGATATCACAGAGTGGGAGAGGAAACAGTAAGAAAAACCTGAATGACGTGTCCACATAAGAGTTTTCTGCAGAAATAGTACAGGCAAAAACACCAAATACTGGAGAGAGCTGAGAAAATTAACACCCTCAAGAATTCCAGTGCCCCAACAAAAAATCAGGGAAATGATGGCCCATCCAAAGGAACTTGACAAAGGGAGTGTAAGTGTATCTAGGGATGACCGAATACAGGTAGCCCCCAACTTATGATGTATTCAAGTTAGGATGAACTGCACTTATGACCATTTGTGTGTGTGTGTGTTTTGTACATATTATCCTTAGTAATATATACTACATATAATGTTGCAGTGTGTAATTTGCTGATGTTATCATTCTCAGATATTCATTTGCAGATGTTCAATCTTATGATTTATAAAGAGACTGATAATAAAAGACAATAATAATGAAAACTAAAAATAAATGAGGTATTCAACTTATGTGAGAACCTATTTATGACGGAGTCATCGGAATGGAACCCATCGTAAGTTGGGGCCTACTTGTAATGAAAAAAAATGGAAGAATATAATACGACTATTCTAAACATATTTAAAAACATAGACAAAGAGTGAAAAGAAATAAGGAAAACAATGCATGAACAAAATGAAGAGCTAAAAAAAGAGATACTGCAACTGAAAGGGACAATAACTGAAATGAGAAACACAACAGAAGGACTTACCAACAGATTTCATCAAGCAGAAGAAAGAATCAGTGAATTAGAGAACAAAATAGTTGAAATTACAGAGGCTGAAGAGCAGTAAGAATGCAGGCTCAAGAAGGCTGAGCAAAGTTTAACAGAATTATGGGACAACAACAAGAGACATAATATAAGCATCATGGGAATTCCAGAAGAAGATGAGAGAGAGAAGGGGACAGAAAGAATATTTGAATAAATAATGACAGAAAATTTCTCCAATCTATTGAAGGACATGAATCTACAAATCCAAGAAGCTAAAGAACCCCAAGTAGGATAAATCCAAAGAGATCTACACCAAGACACACCATAGTTAGGCTCTCAAAAAGTAAAGATAAAGAGAGAATCCTGAAAGCACTGAGAGAGATGCAAACAGTAATAAACAAAAGATATCCAATAAGATTAAATGCCAATTTCTCTTCAGAAACATTGGAGGCCAGAAGGCAATGGAATGACATAAAGACCTGAAAGGAAAAAAAAAAGAAAAAAACTGTCAATCAAGAATACTATACACAGTGAAACTATCCTTCAAAATTGAGGGTGAAATTAAAACATTTCCAGACAAGCAGAAGCTGAGAGAATTCATATCCACCAGCCCTACAAAAGGTACTAATGGGAGTTCTGTAGATGGAAAGAAAAAGACACTAGAAAGTAATTCAAAGTTATACAAAAAAAGAAAGATCTCTAATAAAGGGAACAGCATGGAAAAGTATAAGGGCTAGTACTAAGGTATTCATGCTTGATAATTCTAATTGTTTTGTCCTTCATGTTTTTTAATAAAAATGTATATATAAAGCAAGGATAAAATTATGTACAGGGCACATGAAATATAAAGATGTAATTAATAATAACAACAGCAAATAAAGGGGAGAGGAATGGTATAGATATAGAATTTGTTGTATGTTACTCAATTTAACTTGGTATCAACTTACCCTAGGATGTTATAAATACAAAGTGTTAACTGAAATATTCATGGTAATCACTAAAAAAATCTAAAAACCATGCAAAAAATGTAAGGGAAAGAAAATCAAAATGCCTCACTACAATAAACAAAAAAAACACAAAAGCAAGCATTAGCAAAGGGCAAAGACAAAGAAGGCTTAAGACAAGCAAAAAACGAATACCAAAACAGAAGAAGTTAAGTCACATCTTATCAGTAACTACAGTGAATATAAATGGACTAAATGTTCCAATCAAAACGCAGAGAGTGGCAGAATGGATGAAAAAACATGATCTAACTATATGCTGTTTACAAGAGACACACCTTAGACCCAAGGACACAAATAGGTTGAAACTCAAAGCATGCAATAATAACCAAAAGAGAGCTGGGGTGGCAATCTTAACATCAGACAAAGTAGTATTTAACAAAAAAATCTGTTAGAAGAGATAAACATGTACATAATATACTGATAAAAGGATCAATTAATCGAGAAGATTTAACAATCATAAAAATATATGTACCCTACATAGGAGCACCTAAATACTTAAAGTAAACACTGATAGAATTGAAGGGAGAACTAGATAGCACTACAATAATAGTTGAAGACTTTAACACACCACTTTCAATATGAGAACATGTAGAAAGAAGATCAACAGGAAACAGAGGACCTGAATTAGACTATAAAACAACTAGACTTAACAGACATACATAGAACACTCCACCCAATACCAGCACAAAAATACATTCTACTCCAGGGTACATGGATCATTCTCCAGGACAGACCACATGTTAGGTCACAAAGCAAGTCTTGATAAATTTTAAAAGGTTGAAATTGTACAAAGTAATGTCTCTGACCACAACAGAATAAAGCTAGAAATCAATAACAGAAAAAAAAAAACTGGAAAATGCACAAACACATAAAAATTAAACAACACACTATTAAACTACCAATGAGTCAAGGAAGAAATCAAAAGAGAAATCACAATTTTCTTGTAGTCAAATGAAAATGAAAGTACAACATAACAAAACATATGGGATGCAGCAAAGGCAGTGCTCAGGGGAAATGTATAACAATAACTGACTAGATGAAAAAAGAAGATCTCAAATCAATAGCATAACTCTACAACTCCAGGAACTAGAAAGAGAAGAGCAAATGAAGACTAAATCTACCAGAAGAAGGAAATAACAAAGAACAGAGCAGAAATAAATAAAATAGAAAAACAGAAGAACAGTAGAGAATCAATAAAACCAGAAGTAGGTTCATAGAAAAAAATCAATAAAATTGACAAAACTTCAGGTAGACTGACAAGTGAAGAGATTGCATCAGTGATCAAAAACCTCTCAACAACAACAAAAAAAGTTCTGGACCAGATGGCTTCACTAGGGAACTCTACCAAACATTTAAAGAATTGACACCAATACTGTTTACACCCTTCCAACAGAGAAGGAAGAAATATTCCCTAATTCATTCCATGAAGCAAACGTGACCCTGATACCAAAACAAGACAAAGACACCACAAGAAAACTACAAGCAAATATCCCTTATGAATATAGATACAAAAATCCTCAATAAAATACTAACAAACAGAATCCAACAGCATATCAAAAGTGTCATTGTTGTTGTTGTTAGGCGCTGTCAAGTCACTTTCAAGCCATAGCTACCCCAGGTACAAGAGAATGAAACACTGTCCGGACCTACACCATCCTGACAATCCTCGTTATGCATGAGCCCACTGTTGCAGCCACCATGTCAATCCGTCTTGTTGACGGTCTTCATCATTTTCACTGACCCTCTACTTTATCAAGCATGATGTCCTTCTCCAGGGATTAGCCCTTCCTGATAACATGTCCAAAGTATGTGAGAAGTCTCACCCTCCTTGCTTCCAAGGAGCATTCTGGCTATACTTCTTCCAAGACAGATTTGTTCATTCTTTTGGCAGTCTATGGTATATTCCACATTCTTCGCCAACACCATAACTCAAAGGCGTCAATTCTTATTTGGTCTTTCTTATTCATCCTCGAGCTTTCACATGCATATGAGGCGACTGAAAACACCATGGCTTGGTTCAGGTGCACCTTAGTTCTTAAAGTGACATCTTTCCTTTTTAACACTTTAAACAGGTCTTTTGCAGCAGATTTGTCCATTGCAATGCGTCCTTTGATTTCCTGACTGCTGCTTCCATGGGTGTTGATTGTGGATCCAAGTAAAATGAAATTCTTAACAATTTCAATCTTTTCTTTATCATAATGTTGCTTATTGTCCAGTTGTGAGGATTTTTGTTCTCTTTATGTTGAGGTGTAATCCATACTGAAGGCTGTGATGTTTGATCTTCATCAGTAAGTGCATCAAGTCCTCTTCACTTTCAGCAAGCAAGGTGTGTCATTTGCATAACGTAGGTTGTTAATGAGTCTTCCTCCAATCCTGATATAGTTCAGCTTCTCAGATTATTTGCTCAGCATGCAGACTGAATAAGTATGGTGAAAGGATACAACCTTGATGCACACTTTTCCTGACTTTAAACCACAAAATATCCCCTTGTTCTCTTCAAACGACTGCCTCTTGGTCTATGCACCAGTTCCTCATGAGCACAATTAAGTGTTCTGGAATTTCCATTCTTCTCAATGGTATCCATAATTTGTTAATATCCACACAGTCTAATGCATTTGCATAGTCAATACAACACAGGTAAACATCTTTCTGGTATTCTCTGCTTTCAGCCAGGATCCATCTGACAACAGCAGTGATATCCCAGGTTGCACATCCTCTTTTGAATTCGACTTGAATTTCTGGCAGTTCCCTGTCCATGTACTGCTGCAACCACTTTTGAATGATCTTCAGTAAAATTTTACTTGCGTGTGATATTAAAGATATTGTTTGATAATTTCCACAATCTGTTGGATCACCTTTCTTTGGAATAGTCATAAATATGGATCCCTTACAGTCAGTGGGCCAGGTAGCTGTCTTCCAAAGTTCTTGGCATAGAAGAGAGAGCACCTCCAGCACTGCATTCATTTGCCGAAACATCTCAATTGGTATTCCGTCAGTTCCTGGAGTCTTGTTATTCACCGATGTCTTCAGTGCAGCTTGGACCTCTTTCTTCAGTACCATCGGTTCCTGATCATATGCTACCTCCTGAAATGACTGAACATCGAGCAATTCTATTTGGTACAGTGACTCTGTATATTCCTTCCATCTGTTTTTGATGCTTCCTGGGTCATACAGAATTTTGCCCATAGAATCATTTAATATTGCATCTTGAGGTTTGAATTTTTTATTCAGTTCTTTCAGGTTAAGAAATGCCAAGCGTATTCTTCCCTTTTGGTTTTCTAACTCCACGTCTTTGCACACAACGTTATAACACTTTACTTTGTCTTCTAGAGCCTCCCTTTGAAATCTTCTGTTCAGCTCTCTTACTTCATCATTTCTTCCATTCCCTTTAGCTCTCCGACATTCAAGAGTAAGTTTCAAAATCTCTTCTGACATCCATTTTGGTCTCTTCTTTCTTTCCTGTCTTTTTAATGACCTCTTGCTTTCTTCATGTATGATGTCCTGATGTCATTCCACAACTCATCTGATCTTTGGTCATTTTCATTCAATGCATCAAATCTATTCTTGAGATAATCTCTAAATTCAGGTGGGATATACTCACGGTCATATTTTGGCTCTCATGGGCTTATTCTACTTTTCTTCAGCTTCAACTTGAACTTGTCTATGCGCAATTGATGGTTTCTTCCGCGGTCAGCCCCTGGCCTTGTTCTGACTGATGATATTGAGCTTTTCCATAGTCTCTTTTCACAGATGTAGTCGATTTGATTCTTGTGTATTCCATCCAGCAAGGACCAAGTGTACAGTCACCATTTTATGTTGTTGAAAAAAGGTATTGCAATGAAGAAGTCGTTGGTCTTGCAAAATTCTACTACGTGATCTCTGGCATCATTTCTATCACCAAGGCCATATCTTCCAACTTGCCTTCCTTCTTTGTTTCCAACTTTTGCATTCTAGTCACCAGTAACTATCAATGCATCCTGATTGCATGTTCCATCAATTTCAGAATGCAAAAGTTGGTAAAAATCCTCAATTTCTTTAGTGGTTGGTGTATGAATTTGAATAATAGTCATATTAACTGGTCTTCCTTGTAGGCATATGGATATTATCCTATCACGGATGGCACTGTACTTCAGGACAGATCTTGACATGTTCTTTTTGACAATGAGTGCAATGCCATTCCTCTTCATTTTGTCATCTCTGGCATAATAGACCATATGATTGTCTGATTCAAAATGGCCAATACCAGTTCACTTCAGCTCACTAATGTCTAGTATATCGATGTTTATGTGTTCCATTTCATTTTTTATTTCCAATTTGCCTAGATTCATACTTCATACATTCTGTGTTCCAATTATTAACGGATGTTTGCAGCTCTTTCTTCTCATTTTGAATTGTGCCACATCAGCAAATGAAGGTCCTGAAAACTTGACTCCATCCATGTCATTAAGTTCGATTCTACTTTGAGGAGGCAGCTCTTCCCTAGTCATATTCTGAGTGTCTTCCAACCTGAGGGGCTCATCTTCCAGCACTCTATCAGACAAGGTTTTCACTGGCTAATTTTTTTCAGAAGAAGATCGCCAGGTCCTTCTTCCTAGTCTGTCTTAGTCTGGAAGCTCAGCAGAAACCTGTCCACCATGGATGACCCTGCTGTTATATGAATACTGGTGACACAGCTTCCAGCATCACTGCAACACACAAGCCCCCTCAACAAACTGACAGATGCATGTCATAACCATGACCAATGATGCTTTATACCAGAAACGCAGGGATGGTTCAACATTAGAAAATCAACCACGGTAATACACCTCATCAATAGAACAATGGGAAAAAAATACATGATCATCTCCATGGATGCAGAAAAAGCATTTGCTAAAACCCAAGACTCTCGATGAAAACCTTCGAGAAGATTGGAATAGGAGGGAAATTTCTCAATATGATTCAGGGCATATATGAAAAGCCAACAGCCAACATTATATTTAATCGAGAAAGACTAAGAGCTTTCCCCCTAAAATCTGGAACAAGACAAGGGTGACTGCTCTCACCATTTCTATTCAATATTGTATTAGAATTCCTAGCCAGAGCAATAAGACAGGAAAAAGAAATGACAGGTATCCAGATTGGAAAAGAAGAAGTATAATTATTTTTGTTTGCAGATGATATGATTATACTATGTATAGAAAGTCCCAAAGGGTCTGTAAGAAAACTTCTAGAGCTAATAGAGGGATTTAGAAAAGTCGCAGCCTACAAGGTCAACAAACAAGAATCAGTTGGGTTTCTACACACCAGCAATGAGAAATCTGTAATAGAAATTAGGAAAACAATTCAATTTACATAAGCATCTAAGAGAATAAAATACCTAGGAATAAATCTAACCACGGAGGTGAAGGACTTATACAATGGAAATTATAAAACACTGTTGAATGAGATTAAAGGAGACTTAAATAAATGGAAAGATGTTCAGTGTTCTTGGGTTGGAAGGCTTAATATCGTTAAGATAGCAATACTATCCAAAACAATCTATAGATTCAACATAATCTCAATTAAAACTCTAACAGCTTTCTTTACAGAAATGAAAAAGCCAATCCTCAACCTTATGTGGAATGACAAGAGGCCCCAAATAGCTAAAGCTGTGTTGAAAGAGAAGAACAAAGTAGGAGGACTCACACTTTCTGATTTTAAAACACACTGTACAGCCGTACAGTAATCAAAACAGCCTGGTACTGGTATAACAATAGATATATAGACCAATGGAATAGAACTGAGAGTCCAGAAATAAACCCAAACATCTATGGTCAACTGATTTTTCACAAAGGTGTTAAGTCCATTCAAAGGGGAAAGAAAAGTCTCTTCAATAAATCTGGATTTCCAGATGCAGAAAAATGAAACAGAATCCATGTCTCAAACCATACAGAGAAACAAATTCAAAATGGATTAAGGACCTAAATGTGCAAACTAAAACCATAAAATTCTTGGAAGAAAAAACAGGGGCAACACTGTCATGCCTAGCTATTAACAATGGGTTATCTAATATAATAACAAAAACGGAAACAGCAAAAGACAAAATAAGTAAATGGGACCTCATAAAAATTAAAAACTTTTCCTCATCAAAAGACTTTACTAAAAAAGTGAAAAGACAAGCTACCTACTAGGAAAATATCTTTGGAAACCATATATCCGATAAGAATCTAATAACCAAAATATATATAAAACTTCCATAACTTAACACCAAAAAACAAAGAACCCAATCATAAAATGGGCAAAGGACTTGAATAGACATTTCACCAAAGAGGATATTCATATGGCCACCAAACACATGAAAAGATGCTCAACGTCATTAGTCATCACAGAGATGCAAATCAAAACAACAATGAACTACCACTAGGATGGCTAAGGTAAAAAACAAAAAACATAAAATAACAAATGTTGGCGAGGATGTGGAGAAATTAGAACACTTACCCATTGCTGGTGGGAATGCAAAATGGTATGGCCTTTGTGGAAAACAGTGTGGTGGTTCCTCAAAAAACTAAAAATAGAACTACCATATGGCCCAATAATTCTACTCCTAGGTATATACCCAAAATAACTGAAAGTAGAGACTCAGATAGAGACTTGTACGCCAGTTTTCATTGCAGCACTATTCACAATAGCCAAAAAGTGAAAACAATGTAAATATCATCAACAGATGAATGGATAAACAAAATGTGGTACATACATACAGTGGAATACTACTTAGCCAGTAGAAGAAACAAAGTCTGGATAAATTGACATTATGCTGAGTGAAATAAGTCCATCACAAAAGGACAAATATTGTATGACCTCACTTACATAAAAAGGCAAAAAAAGGCAAACGTATGGAGACCAAAGTTTCTTAGTCATTACAGGGGCAGGAGGGAGGCGGAAAGAGGGGGTTAATGGTGATGGAAAAATTGTATTGACTGAGGGTAGGGTTGCACAGCTACTTATTGTAGTTGATGTCAATAAGTTATACACATGTAAGATGTTGAATTGGCAAAAGCTGTGTGATAAACATATTTACAACAGTGACCAAAAAAAGAGTAGCTGCTGAGGCTGCTTATATACAAGCAAACACCTCATGGGATTCGGTTCCTTGGTTTGGTGATTTAGGGTCATGGTTTCATGGAACATCTTAGTTAACTGGACTAATAACGTGTTTAGTGCTTCTGTTCTAACTCCTTTTTTTGTTGCATAGTGCCGGGGGTCTTAAAAGCTTGCAAGAGACCATGGTAGGCATGGCAATTGGCCTCTATTCACCTGAAGCAACAGAGGAAGAAGGCGAATCAGGTAATAGGAAGAGGACATGGAATGTGTGGCTAACTGACTCCATGAACAATTGCCTCCTTTGCCGTGAGACCAGAAGAACTGAATAGTGCCTGGCTACCATTACTGAACATTTTGACCATAGATTCTATAGAAGAATCCTAATCAAAACGGGGAAAATGCAGAACAGAATTTCAAATTCTCATGGACTCTAGACTTTCTGGTGCCACGGCTGCTGGATGAATCCCTGAAACTATTGCTCTGAGATGATCTTTAAACCTTAAACCAAATAAATACCCTGACATCTTCTTGGGGCCCTGGTGGTACAGTGGTTAAGCGTTTGGCCGCTAAGCAAAAGGTCAGCAGTTCAAATCCACCAGCCACTCCTTGGAAACACTATGGGGCAGTTCTACTCTTTCCTACAAGGTTGAATAGGAATCGACTCAACGGTAACAGATTTGGTTTTTTTTTTTTGGTTTGTTTGTTTTGAAGTCTTCTTAAAACCAAACAAGTTTAGCTTAACTAGTAAAAAAAGTCTGCCTTGAACGTTACACTCTTTTAAGAACTACCTATATGCAATCAAAGCGACAACAGCAACTGGGAAGATTAGATAGTAACCTTCTGGGGCAGTGAGTTTCTGTTAATGGGAGAGGAATAACTTCAGAAAAGGAGGGTGAGTATGGTTGCACAACCTGAAGAATGTAATCCAAAACCAAACCCATTGCCATAGAGTTGATTCTGACTCAAAATCTTTGGAGTGCAACACACACAGCTCCACCACTGACTATCTGCTTTACATGGGCGCCTTAACCTCTGATCCTTGGTTTGATTTTTTATAAAATGGAAACAAGCCCTACTTCTCAGTTACTGTTAAGTTAAAATGAGATAACATATATGTGTAAAGCACAGTCTAGAATATAATACGCATTCAATAAACGGTAAGTGCTATTATTACACTGAAATCTGTGACAGCTGGAACTTGACAGGACTGCCTTGTTTTTCTGGGTCTTGCCAAGTTTTTTTTTTTTTTGCCTTTGACAGGATGCAGTCTTACCACTTTTCTATCATTCGTTTTAGTGGAAAATACTTGGGTTTTCCTTCTCTGACAGGTTTCTGCTTTATATAGGTTCCAGCTTTTGCCAAGTTTTACCATATGTGGAATTAAAAAGGAAAGTTTTAAAAGTTGTGTGTGGGTGCTTGATGACTATCCTAACAACTATGAAAAAGAGAAAAAAATAAATCTGCTGTCACAAAAAGAAATGAGGATAGATAATGGGGGATAGGAAAGTCCAAGGGAACGAACTGGTATTCAGACAGCAAAAACCAGATTTATATAATCCGTTTTGGTCCCTATAGATAAAGAGTTACAGGATGACTTTTTTTTTTTAACAGTATGCTAACATTCATTTCCTTATGCATGCTCAATGTCATTTTAAAATAAGTTGTGGCAAAGGACAGGGAATACAGGGATTGCCTTTGTATCAATGACTAAGTTTCTCCTTAGGGAAATGCCATCCCTTCTATCATGTAGTTTCCCTGTGCTGGCTTATCTACCTGATTCTACCAGTAGAGGTTACTCAAACACTCCAGAGCCTATCCCTGGAACATTATTCCATGAAAGTACCATCTCAAGACTGCCTCACTGAAAAAATTGACCTTAATTACTTCAACAAACAATGGGAGAGATCAAGAAATAATATGGCCCTCATGAACTGGCTCTGAATGGAGGTGCTACTAATTTAAGGCAGTGACCTTTGCAGAAATCCCCCAAGAATGGCCATTTTTTAGATGCTGCCTAGTTTAATTATGAACCTTTTCAGCTTTACCTGAAGTCCACACGGTGCTGACCCCTAAGGAGTCAAAAATGAATGCTATCCCAGTTGTTTTAAGAGGACTGCAATCCAGGAAAATCCTCCTGCCTTTGAAACTATCAATCCAAAGTGCCATATACTTGGCTGCCACTGAAACAATGAGCCTCTACTATGGCCTGACTTTTGCCAAGATTTACGCAGCTCCACAGTTTGATGAAGAAAAACCTTCTATAAATCTGGTTTGAAAGAACATATTCTTCCCTTAAGGGCAGTGTAATTAGTGTCTGACGTGTTGGCATTACCTGTGACACACAGTTTATGCTACCTAGTTCACCTGTAAACCATTTCAGTTCTTCTGATACTCAGTAGGGGTGATCACAGACTAGGCAAGCATATAAGCTACTCCAATTGTTTTGAGAAGAATGTATTTTGGAATAACCTGCATGCTTATAAATTACTGGACCACAAAGCTAGATTGCAATGAAATAATCTGTCAATTGTGCTTTGGAAATGACATCTCAAAGGTCTTTCCTCCCCTACTTACCTTAATCTCTGAAAGGGCTCTCCTCTTCTGCTGTATGTTCACTCACATGGAAGATCTGGTGACCTCTCTAAAATGCTTTTCAAAGACATCCTTCACAGTTCAGCCTCGTGATGGGTTACGAAGAGGAAAAAAAATGTTTTGATTATCTATGACCCTCTCCACACTCAGCTTGGTCATCCTCCATTGCATTGAGAGACTCCAAAAAGGTCAAAGCTGGAAGGATCTTCAAGAAAGTTACATAAACCCCTCATTCTACTGATTGAAAATTGAGGTTCAGCAATGGGAACAAAATTGGCCAACATCATGCAGAGAGGAAGTAAAAGGCAGAATGAGAAGAGTGGAGAAACACAAGATGTTGTTTAGTCTAACCCAGCCATTTTTAATGTAATTTTTCATAACACAATGAAAAAAAATCTGATATAACACTTATGCCACATTATACATTTATTAGTTTATTTATTCCTTTATCTACCCTTACAAGAACGAAAGTTCCATGAGCCAGAACTTCATTAATATCTAGAACAGTCCCTGACAGTTAGTAAGTACTTACTGAGTGTTGAAGAAAGAAGGGAAGTGCTGCATCCAGGCGACTTTTCCTTCTCTTCTCCACCATCAACTGGGGAACCCTACCAAAACCACTGACCACTTACCAAGGCTTCTCAACTTCCTCCCAAGGATGTCCAAGGCAATGGCAATTCATTCTGGCTCTCTGGTGAACCCACTGGGCAGAAAGTCTCAGTATAAGTGACAGGCAGGTCTTAATGTTGCTCTTGACCAATGACAAGGTTTCTGGCTGCCCAGGAATCTGCATTTTTAACAAGCACCCAGGTGATTTTAATGTAAATAAAATTTTACACCATACAGATTTCCATTATTATGTACTGGGAAAGCCAGCACAACCTGTACAAGGCAAGGTCATGGAAGCTCCATAGACACAACCAAACTCCCTGAGGGACCGAATTGCTGGGATGAGGGTTGTGAGGACCATGGTCTGGGGGAACATCTAGCTCAACTGGCATAACACAGTTCATAAAGACAATGTTCTACATGCTACTTTGGTGGGTAGTGTGTGGGGTCTTAAAAGTCTATGAGCAGCCATCTAAGATACTCCACTGGTCTCACCCCTTCACAAGCAAGGGAGAATGAAGAAAATTAAAGATACAAGGGAAAGATTAGTCCAAAGGACTAATGGACCACAACTACCAAGGCCTCCACCAGCCTAAGTCCAGTACACCTTGATGGTGTCCGGCTACCACCACCGACTGCTCCGACAGGGATCACAATAGAGGGTCCCGGACAGAGCTGGAGAAAAATGTAAAACAAAATTCTAACTCACAAAAAAAGACCAGACTTACTGGCCTGACAGAGACTGGAGAAACCCTGAGAGTATGGCCTCCAGACACCCTTTTAGTTCAGTAATGAAGTCACTCCTGAGGTTCACCCTTCAGCCAAAGATTAGACAGGCCCATAAAACAAAAGGAGACTAAAGGGGCACACCAGCCCAGGGGCAAGGACTAGAAGGCAGGAGGGGACAAGAAAACTGGTAATAGCGAACCCAAGGTTGAGAAGGGAGAGTGTTGACATCTCATGGGGTTGTTAATGAATGTCGTAAAACAATTTGTGTACTAACTGCTTAATGAGAAGGAAGTTTGCTTTTTAAACCTTCATCTAAAATACAATAAAAAAAAAACAATAAAAATCTCAAAAAAAAAAAAAGAAAGAAATTTCCAGCACTATGGAAGTACAATCTCAGAGGCTATTATAAAAAAAAATCTCTCAGAATGGAATAAAAAGTTTTCTGCCTCACATGGCCTCCTTGGATTTGGAAGGACTCTAGAGCAAGCACTGGGTAAAAGACACAGTAGTGGCTTAGATTCCAATGCATTTTCTAGTCTAACTAGCTATAATCTTGGGCAAGATATTCAATTCCTTCATCTATAAAAATGAAAGAACATGAAAAGAAAAGGTTAGGCTGGTTACTCTCTAGTATAGCCTGAAAATTTTAAGAACTTTTTCATATCATGATGGAAAAACGTCAAGTAATTGCCTAATGCTTATTAAGACTACATACCCTGCCCCTTCCCACCAACTGGATAAGTCCACCAAAGCTACTGACCACTTACCAAGACTTCACAATGATTTGATGACCATGTGCAAGGATGCTGATTTGAGCCTCTCCCAATTCTCTACTAATCTCACTGGTCCAGCTGGGGCTGAATATACACCTTCATTAGTGGCAAGATTTTTGATTGCATTTAATATCACCTGCAGGATAAGGAGAAGAAAGAAGAAACAAACTTAATATGGAACAGTCAAGGTTGAGATCTAGCTATAATTTTATTTTTACCACCTCAGTCAAGTCATCCAGCCTACACCATGTGCCTCAGATTTCACTCTAGCTAAGCAATAGCATTAGCAACACAATTATGTTCTTTATCTGGCAAAGGCTAGCACAAGGTCTAAAATTATTATCTAATAAGGTTTCTTGCCCCCATTTAAATGACACAACTTGGGTACGAACAGAGGCACCAAGTGATTATACCAAAGTGTTAGAACTCAGATGTGAACTACTGATGCTGATCTTTCTAGTTGGCTGAAAGTATTTCTACTCTTTGGATCTCAATATCCTATTCTTAAATACGGGTGAACTTGATCGCTTAGGAGCCACCTTCCATGTCTAGCAGTTTATGACCCCATGTTCTATACTCCTAACCAAAACAGCCCCCCCAAAAATGAATGAAACTTCCATCTAGTCATCAGATGGCACTTGATTCACACTGATAAGGAAAGCTATCAAAACCGTGAACTTTGGACCAAGCCCTGTCACATACATCATCCCACCAGGGATACTTGTATCTACCTAAAAGGAGCCTGTCCTTTCTCCCCTTATGTGAAAAGGAACCAAATATATCTATTCCCTTACCTAGCTGCCTGGGTTATCAAAAAAATCACAAGAAGCTAAGTAGGCCGGTGGCTAGTCCCCTACCTCCAAGACTCAACCAGTCGGAGGAAGGGGACTCTGAGATGTGAGACCACACAAGACAAGTCAAAGACTCTCAAGGGTCCTTCTTTTGAATGAAGTATTCAATTGTCTGTAAATTTCCCAGACCCTAGCTACTTAAGATGAAAATCAACCTGGAAATCTGACAGCTGAATGATGGCCTAAAGCCCAGGCTTTATCATTAGATACTGGCAGCACCAGCTAGTGCTGTTACATTTCCTGTTACTCAGTCAGATGCAGGCAGCCCTCAACCCCCATAAAGACCCAAGAAGCAGTTTCCCAGGACTCATCTTTAACTATTTCACCCACCACCCCACCAGCAAAAAAGTATCTGTCCTCTAATCTACTAGTGACCATGAAACCCAGGGAGAAAGTTCTCCCACCAAAGATTGGTGCTGCCAAGCTGGGGAGGTGGGGGGAGGAGAGCAGGAGCCTTGGTGGGTTTAAGTCATCACTTTATTGGAGCAACTAAAGCAGCCACTACTAGAAGAAGATATGAACACCCACAAGCCACTGCTGCCATTAGCATTATTGTAGTTCATTAAAGGCCAGAGGGACAAAGTGGGAAAGGAATGTGTATAGGACCTAAATGAAAAATAAATGTTAAGTGTAAATCCTGATATATGGAATACCTGCACTAAAGAGTCAAGAATAAAAAAGTAGTGCTCTTCCCCATCCTATCCAGCTCTTTTCCAACATAAACTGCTCCAGGTCATTCATAAGACAGTTTCAAGCCCCCTCACCACCCCCATTTACACTACTTCTGTTCAGGTCAACAAATTTCAAAATGGAAATAGTTTCAATGACTCTCTAACGTTGAAAGTCATAAATGCACACTATAAAAAAATTCCAAAAATGTTAAATAAGTGTTGGTGAGGATGTGGAGAAACTGGAATTCTCATCTATTACTGATGAGATTATAAAATGGTACAGCCATTGTGGAAAACTGTTTGGTGATGTCTCAAAAAATTAAACATAGAATTATCATATAACTCAGCAATTCCACTTCTAGCTATATAGCCAAGACTTGAAAGCAGGGACTCAAACAGATACTTGAAAGCCAGAGGTCATTAAAAAGACAGGTGTGGTGAGAGGTGGGGCCAAGATGGTGGAATACAAAGACACTTCCTGTCATCCCTCTTACAACAAAGACCCAGAAAAACAAGTGAATCAACGATATATGACAATCTAGGAACCCTAATCATCAAAGACAAAGCTGAAGAATGGGACTGAGTGGCAGGTAGAAGGAGAGACAATTCAAAAGCATCAGAGAAGTAAAACTGCAAGATCACCAGCACCCTGCTAGCTGAGTCTGCGCATGGCACATGAGCTCAGGCAAGCACAACATCCAAAGACAAGTCCCATCCCATCAGGTGCAGCCAAGCAGCAACAAATCTGCATGTGCCTCCAGAACCAAGTAGGAGCAACACTAGATCTTCAAAAGTTAAGTACAAGCTTCTAACCCAGAGCGTAGGGGCAAAATAAGCCTTCTCCTTCCCAGAGTTTCACAGTGGAGAAATGCTTCCTTCCCCTCACCCATGCCCCACCATGCTACGCTCCACTCCACCAGTATTCAACAACTGCCATGCCCCCTAAGCAAGGAACTCAGGACTCTCCACTCCCACACTGGTCTCACAGCTTTAAAAATTCCATGACCCCTGACCTAGGAACTCAGGATGGGTCAGGAGGCCCCGTCCCTTAGCCTAGCCACAGGCACAGGGGGTCCATGGACTTGCAATGCCCTTCACCTCTGCCAAGACCTGTGCAGGCCAATTCAACACTCCATGCTGTCATTAGCATAAAACAGCAAGGCATACACCTGAAGCCCATGTTCAACTGCAGCAGCCAAGGGGGAGCTGCAAGATTCGTGACATTTGACACCACCCTGTCCCTTAAGCAGGGGCCTCACCCACTCACACCAGGGGCCTGAGGGCTAGCAGTACCACCCACTCCAACTAGCCACTCATGACAGGGGTCTGAGAATAAGTGGTGTCTCCCAGTCCCTCCAGCCAACAGCACCAAATGCCCAAGGAGCAGCTGAAATACTGCTCCACCACACACTCTAGGGGACAGGGACATGTCTTCCACCTAGGTACCCGGGGACAGCCATCAACCCCCTGCCTTGCTCCACACATCACCCCCTACTGCAGCCAGATACCTGTGCCCAACCCAAACACCCCTGTGCAGCCCTGCCCATCTAGGACTGTAGGTGAGAGTCTGCACCACACAGTGAACAATGACCTGGACACCTGTGCTGCACCCCCACAAGAAAAGTGAACAGATTCCTGGCCTCACACACCTAGTACCTGCTCTGACCACATGGAGACAGGACATGAGAGCTTCAAAGATGCCAATAACCAAAGTAGCTCACATGCCCAGCCTACTTGGACATATCAAAATGAAATAAAACAAAAAGTTAGGACACAGTAAACAAACATACAATCTATAAATATAATAACTCATTGATGCCTCAGAGACAACAGTCAATATCAAATTACATAAGGACGCAGGTCAAGATGATTCTAGCAAGCAACCAAAATAAAGAACCAGGAAACCTTCCAGAGGAAGATAAGGTCATGGAACTACCTGAGAAAGAATTTAAAAGACTGACATACAGACCTCTCCAAGAGATCAGGAAGGAGATTAGGTAAAGCTCAGACAAAACCAAGGAACACACAGACAAAGCAATAGAGGAATTCAGGAAAACAACACAAGAACAAAATGACTAAATTAATTGGCTGATAGAATCCACACAGAGACAGCAACTAGAAATTCAAAAGATTAACAATAAAATTTCTGAATTAGACAACTCAATAGAAGGTCATAGAAGCAGAACTGAGGCAACGGAAGTCAGAATTACTGAGATTGAAGATAAATCCCTTGATACCAATTTATTTGAGGAAAAATCAGAAAAAAGAATTTTAAAAAATGAAGAAAACCGAAGAATAATGTGGGACACTATCACGAGGAAAAACCTACGAGTGGTCAGAATATCAGAATGGGAGGTGGGGAAGATAACAGAAAACACAGAATTGTTGAAGATTTGCTGGAAGAAAACTTCCCTGATATCATGAAAGATGAGAAGACATCCATCCAAGAAGCTCAATGAACCCCATACAGGGAAGAACCCAAAAGAAAGTCATCAAGACATATCATAATCAAACTTGTCAAAACCAAAGACAAAGATAGGATCTTGAGAGTGGCTAAGGATAAATGAAAAGTCACCTACAAACGAGAACCAATAAGACTAAGCTCTGACTACTCAGGAGAAACTACACAGGCAAGAAGGCAATGGGATGACATATATAAAGCCTTGAAGGAAAAAAATTGCCAGCCAAGAATTCTATAACAGCAAAACTGTCTCTCAAACATGATGGTGAAATTAGGTCATTTCCAGATAAACAGAACTTAAGGGAATTTGCAAAAACGAAACCAAAATTACAAGAAATATTAAAGAGAGTCCTCCAGGTGGAGAACCAACAATTTCAGACAACAATCCAAGATGAGACACAGGACAAATCAACCAGTTATCAACTCAGATAGGGAATTCACAAAAATAAATCAAAACTAAAATACTGAAAATAGAGAACCAGAGACGTCAATATGTAAACAATGAAAAAAGAGAGAATAAACAGTGTACTCATAAACTTCCATATGAAGAGGAAGTTAAAGTGATATCAAGAAATAAAAGACTGCTTTAAACTTAGAAACATAAAAATAAGTTTCAAGGTAACCACAAAGGAAGATAACAAACTTACCCACCAAAATAAAATGAAAGAAAACATAAAGACTCAGCAAACACAAAATCAATGATGAGAATACATAAAGAAAAAAAATTCAGCACAGAAAATGAAGTAGAACAAAGACACTGTCAACAACACATTTAAAAAAAAAAAAAAACACCAAAATGACTGCAATAAACTTATACCTATCAATCATTACACTGAATGTAAATGGCCTAAATGTAGCAATAGAGAGTTGCAGAATGGATAAAAAAAAGAAGATCTGTGTATAAACTCTCTAAAACACACCCCTCAAAAACAAAGACACAAACAAACTAAAACTCAAAGGATAGAAAAAATATAACAAGCAAACAACAATCAAAAAAGAGCTGGAGTGGCAGTATTAATCTCTGACAAAATATTTAAAGTAAAATCCACCACAAAGGATAAGGAAGGACACTATCTAATGACTGAAGGGTCAATACACCAGGAGGACATAACCATAATAAATATATACACACACAATGACAGGGCTCCAAAATACATAAACAAACTCTAACAGCATTGAAAAGAGAAATAGCTCCACAATAATAATAGGATACTTCAACACACCACTTTCGGTGAAGGAGAGAACATCCAGAAAGACGCTCAATAAAAACACAGAAGATCTAAATACCACGATCAATCTACTTGACCTCACAGACATATATAGAACACTCCACCCAACAGTAACCAAGTATACTTTCTTTTCCAATGCAAATGAAACATTCTCCAGAATACACCACCTTCAGGCCACAAAGAAAGCCTTAACAGAATCCAAAACACTGAAATATTTCAAAGCATCTTTTCTGACCATAATGCCATAAAAGTAGAAATCAATAACAGAAACAGGAAGGAAAAAAAATCAAATGTATGGAAACTGAACAACACCTTGCTTAAAAACTACTGGGTTATAGAAGAAATCAAGGATGGAATAAATAAATTAATAGAAGCAAATGATAATGAAAACACATCTTACCAGAACCTCTGGGACACAGCAAAAGCAGTGCTTAGGGGTCAATTTATAGCAGTAAAAGTACACATCCAAAAACAAGAAAGAACCAAAATCAAAACATTAATCCTACAACTGGAACGAGTAGAAAGACAGCAGCAAAAGAAGCCCTTGGCACCAGGAGAAATAAAAAGATAAAGATTAGAGCAGGAATAAATGAAATAGAGAATAGAAAAACAATTGAAAGAGTCAACAAGACCAAAAGTTGGTTCTTTGAAAAGATCAACAAAATCGACAAACCACTGGCCAAACTGACAAAAGACAAACAGAAGAGGAAGCAAATAACCAGAATAAGAAAAAAGCTGGGTGATATCACAACAAACCCAACTGAAATAAAAAGAATCATAACAGAACACTATGAAAAATTGTACTCCAACAAATTTGAAAACCTAGAGGAAATGAACAAATTTCTAGAAACACAGTACTTACCTAAACTAACACAAACCTAGGTAGAACTAAATAAACCCATAACAAAAGAAGAGACGGAAGAGGTAATTAAAGAAACTTCCAACAAAAAAAAGTCCCAGCCCAGACAGCTTCACTGGAGAATTCTACCAAACATTCAGAGAAGAGTTAACACCAATACTACTAAAGGTATTTCAGAGCATAGAAAAGGAAACAATACTCCCAAACTCATTCTATGAAGCCAGCATAACCCTGATACTAAAGACAGGCAAAGACACCACAAAAAATAAATTACAGACCAATATCCCTCATGAACATAAACGCAAAAATCCTCAACAAAATTCTAGCCAATAGAATTCAACAGCATATCAAAAAAAATTTATCATGACAAATTGGGATACGTACCAGGTACACAGGGATGGTTCAACACTGGAAAATCAATCAATGTAATCCATTACGTAAATAAAACGAAAGATAAGAACCACGTGATCTTATTAACCGATGCAGATACATTTGACAAAGTCCAACACTCATTCCTGATACAAACTCTCAACAAAATAGGAATAGAAGGGAAATTCCTCAACGTAATAAATGGCATTTGTACAAAACCAACAGCTAACATCATTCTAAACAGAGAGAGAAAGCATTACCCCTTGAGAACAGGAACCAGACAAGGATGTCCTTTATCACCACTCTTATTCAGCATTGTACTGCAGGTCCTAGCCAGAGTGGTAAGGCAAGAAAAAGAAATAAAGGGCATCCAAATTGGCAAGGGAGAAGTAAAAGTATCCCTATTCCCAGATGATATGATCTTATACACAGAAAACCCCAAAGTATCTACAAGAAAACTGCTGGAACTAATAGAAGATTTCAGCAAAGTATCAGGAGACAAGATAAATATACAAAAATCAGTTGGATTCCTCTACACCAACAAAGAGAACTTCAAAAGGAAGTCAAATCAATACCATTTACAATAGTCCACAAGAAAATACAGTACTTAGGAATAAACCTAACCAGAGACGTAAAAGATCTATACAAAGAAACTACAAAACACTAGTGCAAGAAACCAAAAGAGACCTACATAAGTGGAAAAACATACCATGCTCATGGATAGGAAGACTCAACATTGTGAAAATGTCAATTCTACCAAAAGCAAACTACAGATACAAAGCAATTCCAATCCAAATTTTTAACAAGATGGAGAAACAAATAACCAACTTTATATGGAAAGGGAAGAGGTCTTGGATAAGTAAAACACTACTGAAGAAGAAAAACAAAGTGGGAGGTCTCACACTACCTAATTTTAGAACCTATTATACTGCCACGGTTGTCAAAACAGCCTGGTACTGGTACAACAGATACATAGACCAACGGAACAGAATTGAGAATCCAGACGTAAATTCATCCACCTATGAGCAGCTGCTATTTGACAAAGGCCCAAAGCCTGCCAAATGTGAAAAAGACAATCTCTTTAACAAATGGTACTGGCATAACTGGATATTCATCCATAAAAAAATGAAACAGGACCCATACCTCACAGCATACACAAAAACTAACTCAAAGTAGATCAAAGAGCTAAATATAAAATCTAAAACGATAAAGATCATGGAAGAAAAAATAGGGACAATGTTAGCAGCCCCAATACATGGCATAAATAGTATACAAATTGTAACTAACAATGCACAAATACCAGAAGAGAAACTAGATAACTGGGAGCTCCTAAAAATCAAACACTTATGCTCATCAAAAGACTTCATCAAAAGAGGAAAAAGAGAACCTACAGACTGAGAGAGGAAGGGCTGCCTGGTCAGAAGTAAATGGAGTTGGTGGACTCCTGAAGTTTATAGGTGGAACACACTGACCTAGCCTAAGATGGCTAGGGATGACAGTGTGTGAAGGGGGGCTGTCTGAAATTCCAGGAGGTGTGTGTGAACTCCCGAGTCTGAGGCTGCTACCCATTCTGATCTAGCTTGAATAGCTAGGGATGAGCTGACCAGAACCCGACCAAATGAACAGAAAGATTTTTGACACTGTGAGCTGGTGTGACTCTGGACTGGACTTTGCTTGTGGATGCAGATGCTCAAAGTTCCAACTAGAACTGAAGATTCTTCAAGACCAAAGAACGTGCTTGTCTCCTCAGAGTACTGGTTTGACAGGGATGGGCAATTTAAACATTGGCTATCTAAAACAGGGGGCAGATAAAGGCACGAAGTGGCTGGCTTTCATGCTTTTGTGATTGTCCTTACATTAAATGAGGCAGACCAGGGAGGATCTCCACTGAGTAGATTCCTCTTTTCCTGATGGGTCTGGGGAAGAGAGGGTGGCGCAAGGTGCTGATAGAATTATATGATTCAGGTGTGAGTATTAATTGTTAACAGGGTTAATTGTGATTGTTAAAACTGTAATTGTAGAAGCTATAAGTGTGAAAGTGGGGACTAAGTGGACTGCTGAACTCAAGTACAGTGGCCGAACCTGAAGTCCCTTAAAGTTTTTGCTATGTGGAAACCTCGTGAGGCTCAGAGCAAGGGCGTAATCTTCTCTCAGTTAATTAGAGGCTAGAAAGGGTGAAGCCAAGATGACTTTCAGAGAATCTGACCAGATCAGATAAACACCTGCAGGAAACCTGAATGGCTGGTACCTGAGTAAACTCACCCTTTGGACTCTTTGTCTTATTGAAGGACTAATTATTAATGAGTGTTTTGGACTGGTAAAATGACTTGGAAGGGGGACGTTATCCTCCAAATATGAAAGAACCATGGCTGGAAAAACCATGGGGTGGCCTGCAGTGGATTAATTACTTTTGTATGTGCCCTTTCTAGCCACATACAAAAACTTTGAACAAGGTGGTGGTGTGATAGAGTAATTGTGGCTTATCAAAGGGATTGGTCAGGTTTGCCTTAAAAGAGAGCCAATTTCAGAGCAGAAAGGAGGATCCTACCGCTACCAAGGAAGGAGAGACCCAGCTGAAGGAGGCAGCAAGGTGAGCTTTCTGGCCCATGGAGAGAGAAAGCTGAGTGCCTTTGGACAGAGACTGAAGGCCAGGGGGACGTGTGCCTGCCAGCATGGCTGGGAAGAGGCTATTCTGGTGGAAGAACTGTATCCTGAGTGTTCTTGAACCTTAATTGTAACTGTAACTTCCCTAGGAAGCCCCTTAATTGTGAGTATGGTGTGTGAATTCTCTGTGGTCACTGCAATGAATTATCAAACCCAGCAGAGAGTGCTGTGGGAGGGACGGTTGGTGTCAGAATTGGTAAAGATGGCAGAGAGAGGAGGAGGCGTGTCTGACCTCCACCTCATAGGAATCAGCCTTGGGCTGTTGACTTTAGTTCTTCCCCTTGTGGGGTTGGAGGAGGTCAGACACCGCCCCCAAGCTGTTCTTACAACAAGAAAGAAAAGATCAAAATGGATGTCCATTCTACCTTGGTGAGTAGCGTCTGGGGTCTTAAAAGCCTATGAGCAGCCATCTAAGATACTCCGCTGGTCTCAAGCCTTCTGGAGCAAGGGAAAATGAAGAAAACAAGATACAAGGGAAAGATTAGTCCAGAGGACTAATGGACCACAACTACCATGGCCTCCACCAGACTGAGTCCAGTACAACTAGATGGTACCTGGCTACCACTCTGACAAGGATCATAATAGACAGTCCCAGATAGAACTGGAGAAAAATGTACAACAAAATTCTAACTCACAAAAAAAGACCAGACTTACTGGCCTGACAGAGACTGGAGAAACCCTGAGAGTACGGCCCCCAGACACCGTTTTGGCTCAGTAATGAAATCACTCCCAAGGTTCACCCTTCAGCCAAAGATTAGACAGGCCCATAAAACAAAAGGAGACTAATGGGGCACAACAGCCCAGGGAGAAGGACTAGAAGGCAGGAGAGGACAGGAAAGCTGGTAATAGGGAACTCAAGGTTGAGAAGGGAGAATGTTGACATGTCGTGGGGTTGTTAACCAATGTCATAAAACAATATGTATACTGTTTAATGAGAAAATGTTTGTTCTGTAAACCATCATCTAAAGTGCTATAATTTTTTTTTTAAAAAGGCAAAATGGATGTCAGAAAAGACTCTGAAACTTGCTCCTGAACGTCGAGTAGCTAAAGCAAATGCAAGAAATGATGAAGTAAAAGAGCTGAACAGAAGATTTCAAAGGGCAGCTCGAGAAGACAAAGTAAAGTATTATACTGACACGTGCAAAGACCTGGAGTTAGAAAACCAAAAGGGATGAACACACTCGGCATTTCTCAAAGTGAAAGAACTGAAGAAAAAACTTCAAGCAATATTGAAGGATTCTATGGGGAAAATATTAAATGACACAGGAAGCATCAAAAGAAGATGGAAGGAATACATAGAGTCATTATACCAAAAAGAAATGGTGATGTTCAACCATTTCAGGAGGTAGCGTATGATCAGGAACCCTTGGTACTGAAGGAAGAGGTCTAAGCTGCACTGAAGGCATTGGCGAAAAACAAGACTCCAGGAACTGATGGGATACCAATTGAGATGTTTCAACAAATGGATGCAGCGCTGGAGTGCTCACTCATCTATGCCAAGAAATTTGGAAGATAGCTACCTGGCCAAATGACTGGAAGAGATCCATACTTATGCCTATTCCAAAGAAAGGTGATCCAAAAGAATGTGGAAATTACCAAACAATATCATTAATATCACACACAAGTAAAATTTTGCTGAAGATCATTCAAAAGCAGCTGCAGTAGTATATCGACAGGGAACTGACAGAAATTCAAGCTGTATTCAGAAGAGGACGTGGAACCAGGGATATCATTGCTGATGTCAGATGGATCGTGGCTGAAAGCAGAGAATACCAGAAAGATATTTACCTGTGTTTTATTGACTATGCAAAGGCATTTGACCGTGTGGATCGTAACAAATCATGGATAACATCGCAAAGAATGGGAATTCCAGAACACTTAATTGTACTCATGAAGAGCCTGTACATATATCAAGAGGCAGTCGTTTGAACAGAACAAGGGGCTACTACATGGTTTAAAGCCAGGAAAGGTGTGCAGCAGGGTTGTATCCTTTTACCATACTCATTCAATATGTATGCTGAGCAAATAATCCAAGAAACTGGACTATATGAAGAACAGGGCATCAGGATTGGAGGAAGACTCATTAAAAACCTGCATTACGCAGATGACACAATCTTGCTTGCTGAAGGTGAAGGGGACTTGAAGCACTTATTGATGAAGATCAAAGACCACGGCCTTCAATATGGATTACACTTCAACATAAAGAAAACAAAAATCCTCACAACTGGACCAATAAGCAACATCATGATAAATGGAGAAAAGATTGAAGTTATCAAGGATTTCATTTTACTTGGATCCACAATCAACACCCATGGGAGCAGCAGTCAAAAAGTCAAATGACACACCGCATTGAGCAAATCAGCTGCAAAAGACCTCTTTAAAAAGCAAAGATGTCACCCTTAAGCCTAAGGTGTGCCTGACCCAAGCCCTGGTGTTTTCAATCACCTCATATGCATGCGAAAGCTGGACAATGAATAAGGAAGATTGAAGAATTGATGCCTTTGAGTTATGGTGTTGGCAAAGAATATTGAATATACCATGGACTGCTAAAAGAACAAACAAATCTGTCTTGGAAGAAGTACAGTCAGAACGTTCCTTAGAAGCAAGGATTGCAAGACTATGTCTCATATACTTTGGACATGCTATCAGGAGGGATCAGTCCCTGGAGAAGGACATCATGCTTGGTAATGTAGAGGGTCAGCAAAAAAAATGAAGACCCTCACTGTGATGGATTGACACAGTGGCTGCAACAATGGGCTCAAGCATAACAATGATTGTGAGGATGGAGGAGGACTGAGCAGTGTTTTGTTCTGTTGTACACAGGGTTGCTATGAGTCGGAAACAACTTGAAGGCACCCAAAGACAATAACAACAACATACATATATATATATGTACATATGTATGTATATAAAACAGATTATTACTTAGTCATAAAGAAAGATGAAGTTCTGACACATGCTAGCACGGGGATGAACCTTGAAAACATTATGCTGAGTGAAATAAAACCAGACACAAAAGGACAAAAATTGTAAGATTCCACTTATATGAAATATAAGGAGCCCTGGTAGCACAATGGTTAAGCTCTCGGCTGCTAACCAAAAGGCTGGCCGTTAGAACCCACCTAGCGGCTCCACAGGAGAAAGACTTGGCAATCTGCTCCCGTAAGATTACAGCCTAGAAAACCCTATGGGGTAGTTCTACTCTGTCACATGGGGTCACCATGAGTCAAAATTGATTCAATAGCACCTAACAACAAAATATAAAATATATAGACTAGGGAAATGCATAGTAAATGTAAAAAAACAATGTTTATTAGTGTTTACCATGGGCAGGTGGGAGGGTGAAATGGGGAGTTACTGGTTAAGGGGTAGTGAGTTTCTGTTTAGGATGATGGAAAACATTTGGAAACGGATAGCGGTGGTGTTTGCACAACATGGTGAACGTCATTAATGTCACTGAATTGTATGTTTATAATGGTTTAAATGGCAAATGTTTTGTTATATATATTTTACCCCAATAAAATAAAATATTTTTAATTTGAGAAATACATAACAATAGAAAGTAAAAATTACTCAGAATCCCAAAAACTTTTAACACTTGAATTTTTATTTTACAAAAATTCGACAAAACTCTATTGCTTTGTAGTCTTTTTTTAATTAATAAACTGTGTACATCTTTCTAAGTCAAATATTCATCTATAAGACTTTTTATTTTTAATGGCTATGTTGTATTATTACATGAATACACAAAAATTTATTTATCCAAATTCTTATTCATGAACAGGTACTTTTTCCTATTTTTATTGCTATGAACACTGTGTGGACATTCCTGTACCTAAATCTTTTAGAATAACCTTAAACACATTTTTGGGGATGTAGTCCTAGAAATCATTCCTGGCTGGTGCAAAGGTTAATGCACTCAGCTGGTAACAGAAAGGCTGGCGGTTCAAGTCTGGAAAGGCACCTGGAAAGAAAGTCCTGGTGATCTACTTTCAAAAAATCAGCCATTGAAAACCCCATGGAGCACAATTCTACTCTGATACACATGGAGTTGCCATGAGTCAGAGTCAACTCAGTGGCAACTTGTAATTGGTATTCCTAGAAATAGAATTGCTAGATCAAAGGACATGTAATTTTTATTCTGCTGACTAATACATATTGCCAAACAGCCTCCCAACAAAAGCTGTACCAATTCAGAAATACACTAAAGCTGGATATATCCCAGCAACACTAGTATAGCATTTTTTAATCTTTCCCAAGGGTTAAATATAATGCATTTTTTATGAATATCAACTTACATATAGTATACATATAGTATATTACTAAGAGAATCACAAAGATGAGTAAGACATAGTCTCGACTCTTGGGAAGGTTAAATCAAGAGAGATAGATGCAAACAGGTAACATTTACCATCATGCTCATAATATAAATAAACAATATTTTGGTTCCTGGTACTTCCTAATTGAACTGCAGTTGTTGCCGACATAAAAGGTTCAAAAGAATACTATTACACAGTTGTTCAAAACTGGCAGTGAAATGCTAATTAAATCCATTTTCTAGAATTCCAAGGAGTTGTGCTAATGCTGAATATCATCATCTCATTGGTATTTTAATGTGTCTTTGTTGTTTCTCCTTTATTAAGTCTTAAAGTGGAAGCTGCTCAGAACACTGCCTGCCTCACAGGCCAGAGAAGTGACTCAATTGCAGGGCAATATGTTATTGGAAGGATTCATTGACACTGGATCTGAATTCCCAGCTTTCCTTCCCCGTACTACTTACAGTTAACAACAGTAAGCTATAGTCATTTTCTTTCAGGTGCAAATGGCTTCTCTCTCTGTGACTCTCATTCCCAGACAGGAGCAGTAAGTATTTCATTAGCTTAAAGATCTGCTTATACATAGTTAGGCTGCAATGGTATTCACACCAATTTCTAAGGCACAGGTAAGAATCAAACTATTTTTCAGCACCATAATGGGTCAGATACAGAAGAGGTTAAAATGGATGACAGAAGTATTTTAAAAATCTATCCAACAAAGATGGATGAAGATGTGATAAAACAAATATAGGAAAATGTTAATCGTACAATTAGATGGTGGGTATGTGGGTGTTCACCATACAATTCTTTCAACTTTCTATATGAATATTTGAATTTTTTCAAAATAAAATGATGGGAAAAATCAAGCAAGCAGCTTGAAAAAAATTTACCCAGCAAAGATTTAAAATGAAAAATCAGTTTTGACCTGTGCTAGAAAAAGTCTGCTTCCTTAATCCACAGCCCTCTTATTTGTTTTGGTTTGTACTTTAGTTCCAAAGCACTCATTTAACAGTTTAATTATACAGATATGTGTATACCATTTTTGAGGTGAGAAATGAGACAAAGAAGGCTGAGATTTACTTTATCATTTATGTTGTTTAGGCTTTTATATTCTTTTTTCCATTTTACTCCAGGAATGAGACTATCAGATATTTCTTCCTTTTTTTTTTTTTTCCAAGATTTATCTTTCTTGTATCTGGCTAGGAGTTCTCCAAATTTTAATGAAGAGAAATGAATTGCAATATATTCACGGGCAGGTTACCAAGATAGTAAGGTTGGGGTAGTTACAAAGGATGGCCCTAAGCTCTTAGAATTACAGGCTTGCTACTTGTATATGTCTGAATTAGTTAATGTTTCAGAAACTCCATTTCATCATTTAAAAATTAGAATTAGAAACCTCTAAACATTTGCCTTAGCCTATCTTTCTGCCTTATCCCTTGTTAATCTGTTTTCCACATTCTCATGGCAAAGAGCTGTGTTGGAAATAGGGGGCAAGGGATAAAGCACAAAAGTATGATTTTTCCCTTGCTTCAAAGTTAGGATACAATAAAAGGAATTTCTAGAGTCAAAGTTCAAAATTTGACATTGAAGGACACAGTATAACTGAATGATTGCAGGACCCTGGGGGGAGGTCTTATAAACTCCTACTTCAAAATGTGTTCTATCAGTCTCATCTGTAAAATGGGAAAAGACTTTCATAAGCAATAATGAATGAAATAAATATGTTTCTGAGATGTTAAAATTATCTCTGGAGGCCTGGTGGTGCAGTGGTTAAGAGCTTGGCTGCTAACCCAAAAGGTTGGCAGTTGGAATCCACCAGCCACTCCTTGGAAACCCTACGGGGCAGTTCTACTCTGTCTGATAGGGTCGCTGAGTTGGAATTTACTCGACGGCAATGGGTTTGTTTTTTTGGTAAAAGTATCTCTGGTGAATGGATAGAGAATGTAATGCTCATTGTTGAATAATGATCCAGAAGAAAGAAGGTCAGCAACTTTTTCTGTAAAGAGCCTTTTGTGGGTCATAATGTCTCTGTCACAACTACTCAACTTTGCCCTTGTAGTGCCAATGCAGCCATAAACAATACATAAACAAACGAGCATGGCTGTAGTCCAATAGAATATTACTTGCAAAAGCAGGCAGTCTATGGGCCATAGTTTGCCCACCCCGATCCAGAATTGGAGCCCTGGTGGTGCTATAGTTAAAGAACTTGGCACTAACCAAAAGGTCAGCAGTTCAAATCTACCAGCTGCATCTTAGAAACCCTATGGGAACAGTTCTACTCTGTCCTGTAGGATTGCTATGAGTCAGAATCAACTTGATGGCAATGGGTTTGGTTTTTGGTTTTGAATCTAGAATATGGAGCCGTACCTAGGAATACTATTTGGAGCATGATGTGGGGAGGACGGAAAAAAGGATATTTATAAATAGGAACCATTTAGCAAACACTGGACTGTGAGGATGAGGGTTCAATCTGGCAACTATTGCCCAGGTCCCACCAAAGAAGCAACTGTCAACAGTAACAACAGCAGCAACATCTGTAAACACCAAGGACTGAAATCCAAACACAAAAATAGAATTGTCTCGCAAGAAACTCTTGAGAAGATGTGTACATAAGTAAAAAGAAATAGCAAGTTTCAGACCATATGCATTCTGAAGAACAGTTGACAGTCCAGAGCCAGTGGAGATCACTTTAGCAGGCACACAATAAATGTTTGTTGTTGAGTCATTCATTTATTCATCCAATAAACATTTACTGAGGCCTACTAATGTGCCAGGCTGGGATCTGGAGATGAAGACATTGTCCCTGCCCTCAAGGAGCTCACAGTCTAACTGATAGTATAGGAAGGGAGATAAGCATATACACAAGCAATTACAATACAACTGGATAAGTGCTACAACACTTACCAGGTTGTATTATAATGGCCGATGTAAAACCCCTTTCCAGGGGGCACTACTCCAGGCTGTTGTGGGCTGTAACAACAAGAGAAAGGTAGAACTAGAAATCAAAGGTTAAAATGTTTTTGTTGTTGTTGTCATCTTCCCTCAAGTTGATTCCAACAGAGCAGAACTGCTCCAAAGGGTTTCCTAGCCTGTTATCTTTACCAAAGCAGATCACCAGATCTTTTCTCCCTCAGAGCAGCTGGTGGGTTCAAACCCTCAACCTTTCTGTTAGCAGCCAAGTGCTTAACCTTTGTGCCACGGGCTCTTTTAGGCTATTTCGAATATCCAGGCTCTCCTTAACCCCAGGTCATAGATGGATTTGGGAACTAGATACTGGCATTATGCAAAATGGAACTCGCATAAAATAGGCACAGGCCTCCAGTGAAGGACCTTCTCAACCACCTCCTCTAAAATATGAAAGCTTTTTGTTTCCTTATACATCTG